>NC_022021.1:60910805-60928400 GCF_000317375.1 Microtus ochrogaster
CAAGTATATCTATAGGACTCACTTCCATGCTTCCTCTCTCCAGAGGGTTCAAGCTTCATAATAAAGATAAAGGAATGCTAAAAAAATGTGGCCAGACCTTGTTAAGTTTCCTAATCTGTCTTACTGGTAATCGTGCTCTTTGGATAAGTCGCTGTGATTTCCCAAAGGGAAATCAGAGAGCTTCCAAATAGCTAGACATGTAGAGCCTCCTAGAGGGTGTGGCTCCTGGAGATACTTAAGCATCTTTTCCCACACCTTGCCCTGTGCATTTCTTCATCTATGCCTTCTGTAATACCGTTTTAAACAAGCCAGCAAATATAAATGCTTCTCCGTGTTGTGATCATCTTGAGTTCACGAAGGGGACTGTGGGAATCCTGACTTCCAGCTTGTTAGTTGGAAGCTTGGGTTAGAAACTCTGGTATTGTGATTAGCCTCTAATACAGGGACAGTCTTGGGGAATTGACCTGATATTCCTTCAGGTAGATCACAGAGGATCTGTATTTAGTTAGAAGATGCCCAGCTGCCTGGTTATCTCTGATAGTCCCTCCAGGTAGATCATGGAGGTCCTGGATTGAATTAGAAGCTGCCCCGGCTGGTTGGTGTCCACTCCAAAACTGCCTGCTTGCCAATGGAGACAAATTCCTCACTTTTCAAGGTCAGAGAAATGATCTGTTTTTAGTTGTGTGGGTAAAGCTGAGATTAATTTTACTTCCTCAGTGGTCTAACCTATTATACAGTAAAAGATGTATTATTAAATCATCTCATTAGGAGAAGGCAAGCAGTCATATAGATTCTGTGGCTTTTGTCTCAAGTTCACAAGACAATCACATTGCATCTTGTACAGGAAACACCACAGACATGCTTAATTTGCTCTTTGTTCCTTCCTTGTAGAGTATCAAAGTAAAAGCTGCAATGGAGCTTAAAAAAAATAGTTGGTACTTTGGAAGAAGTCCCATTAATTCTGGAGAAAATATGTATTTAAAATCACAGTAATCACATTCTTCTTTGAGTCATTTTTTATTTAAGATATAAAACAGGATGCTCATTTACCTTGACGTAAATTACACAGCCGATGCACAAGATAAGATAGAACTGTACAAAAATATCAAACCTTTGACCTCAGAATAGTGTACAGGATACGCCATCCACAGAGCATCCAAATGCTCTTTCACACACTCAGCGAATTCTAACTGTACCTCGTACATGACTGTCACCTTGCAGCAGATTCCATGAATTTCTATGCAAAAGGTTCTTTCTACTTGAATGTCAACGAAGCATTTTTATCTAATCATTTTTAATAAGTCTATGCACATACCCTTAAGTTGTCCCTTTGATGAGTTCAGTTTGAGGTAAGTTAGGAAAATGAGCAATCTAATAACTTTCAACTAGGCAATGTGTAAATGTGGGGCAGGGGGAGCATGGTGGATGCTCCAGGGAAGTAGTTACTGAGTGCAATATTCTTCTTTTTAATAAGCTGTATACATGGTGCGCACAGCCTATCAACAGTCTTACAGCTTCACAGTAGTAACGAACAGGACACCATCCCAACAGGCCAGTGTTTCCTAGTACTGCAGCCGGGACTGGCTGCTCACGGGGCAAGGGTAGCAGGTAACTCTGACTGAAATACTAACCACCAGGATCTCCTGCATGGAATGTCTCTAGAAGGAAGAATCTACAGACTGTGGTTTCAGATAATTGTCTTCACATGACTCTTAAGATATGTTAACCCCAGAAAGTTCCCTGGGGTCAATCTGTCAATAAGAGTACACTTTCATTCATATAGTGACAAGTACGTTTGAGTGTGCTGTGGGGTGGGGCACATGGAGTCTCAGGAAACTCTGGTCATTTTCACGGATTGGGTGGTAGAAATCAAGATAGGTAGGTAGTTTCATTTTCTCGCCTGCCCCACTTTGTTTGTATTTATCAAAGTACAAGTTATCATGTGACATCAAGTCTACATGTGGTGACTTCCTTCACTATGGCTACTCCGTGGAGGAAAGGAAAATCAATATTCACTACCCCTTCCTTCCTCCATCTCTCTCCAGCTCTTGAATACAGGAATGGGGACCAACTGTGCTGATAGGAATTGATGATGAGCACGGTGGGCGGGTTTTCATTCTGATGACATTAGGAAGATTTCTTTTAAGATTTTTTTTGTCCCCAGTTTATATGCGTAAATCCAATGAATTTATATTCATCAGATATTCAGCCTCAAACTGTTACATATAAACTCAACACTCCTTTTTCTATACCTTGAAGAACAAATACCAAACACACAGGCCAGCACCGAGTGTCATTGGCTCCTGCTTTATCATCATGATTCTCATAGGTTCTCTTCCCACAGGTTAGGAACTTCAGACTTCCCTGGGCCAGATGTTTTCATAGGGCTGAGACTTGCCTGCCTCCACATGCTTCTCTGCTTTCTCCTTACTGGTGATGGCTAAATGTCTTACTCTGAATTTCTAAATTTGAGGTAAAATTTTAATAATGAGGATAAAAGACACTGAATAGTTCATAAGATTAATGCTGTAATTTAATTAATTCTGTAGTTTAATGTTATTGCTTTTTAAATTCTTTTTTAAAATTATGTAATTTTTAGTAGTATACTACAGTACTTCCATTTGAGAAATGGTGGCATGATAATACCCGTTCCCCTCATGTGGTATTAGAATTCAGACCCAGGGCCTTTCATGAGCTCTGTGCACTCAACCATGGGGCCACACCCAGCCTTGACTGTGGCCTTTTGCAATGTGCTTTGTCTTTCCCTTCAGCAAACTTAAAGGACGGAGGTGGTTTTTAGATTGTGGGTAGCTAGAGCTTGGGGACCACTGTCCAGTTGGAAGCAAAAGCCCAGGCTATTCATTTTGAAGTGTCATCTGCATTTAAAGTCCCTTATGTTCAATTAATTTGCATATTGCAATTTCTAAACAACAGCATCTTGAGGACGAAGCCTTCTTTCACCTTTTAGAACTGTCCCTTGGGTGAGGATAAGGAAAATACCCAGTTGCTAAAGGCTTCAATCTCTCCGGTTTCTCCCGTAGAATCTCATAGGACAGTGGCCCATATGGTTGTCAACTTCTCAAGGAAGGATGTTGCATCTCTGAGGTACAAATACTGTGGGGTGCCATGCCAACCCTTTGGAGTGCCATTAAGGAATCTGGGTTGGAAAACCGGAGTGAATGATCTGTTCACTGAAGCTGGCATTCACTGTAAAAGGAGCACACGTCTTAGTAACAAGCTACTAAAGCAATCTTCCTGAAAACCATTTGAGGAGACGCGTGATGGGGAGAAGGATGCTTGAGGGATTTTAAGAACCAATGAAGAGGGCCCAAAGTGCTATTTTGAACAATTATTTGCCCGAAGTCACTTTCTTTGGACAACAAACTATACCTGGTACACCAGGTAGATTCCGGCACTGGTACATGAGATGGGCTCTGGCCCTGGGTCCTCCTCTATTTTGCTCAGCACCGTGCAGAGTAGGATAGGAGTTCATATGGAATTGATGGTGTGTTCAATGAAGACGCTATGAGCACATTGTAATACAGTGCTACTCTATCGCAAGTTATTTTATACAAAGATTTCTGCTTCCCCATTGAGCTTAAACCTGTTTATACAAGAAAAAGTAGAAGGCTTTCTATGAAAAATATATGCACATTACTTATATATATTCATATATCTATATTTATAGATAAAAATCATTCTGGCTGCCTAAACAAATTTTATAAAAGTCTCTCTTTCTACAAGCTTTTTTTTTCAAGTATACATATGCCACAGAAAATACTTGGGGTCTAAGTTGTCAAGGATCCTAGTGCTCAGAGGAAAATAGTTTAAAAAATTGCATTGCTGATGTTTGAATTGGATAACAAAAGCTAGAAATGGTTGCTAAAGACTTCTCACTTGGCCTTTTTCTTTCTGGAGTGTTTTGAGAAAGTTTCTCTGTGACTCCTGAGTGGCTCTTGTTTTTAGTGGCGTGCAGGCTACCCTCTGTATTTTCTTGCTTTCACCTCCTTCCTCCTGCACGTTCATATCGCTTTATTCATATTAAAGGATGATTAATCTTAGACATTTAAAATTAAAGGATAAATAATCTATAGCATTCTAAGTTCTTGGATTGATACAACCAATTTTTTCAGCATAACTTGAAGTTTGGTTAGAGAGTGTGCTTAGGTGTGTGTATAGACAGTGAACATTGATCTGCATCTCTAGACACCACTTTTTCTACTACGTAGGATACAGTTTACTTCAGTGGTATGCTACAGTATCTCATACAAGTTGATAAAATCTGACACACATTTCTAGGAATTCTGCAATCCGAATAGGGTTTTTTTAAGTGTCTGAAAGTGGCATGCGGAAAGAGCAATGACATCATGGAAGTCAGATATTGGGGTAACTGTCCCTCCTGTAGAACAGTTTGTGGAGTAATTTATTCGTGTTCCTTTATTTGTGTGCTTAGGAAAGGGAATGCATGCATAGTTCAGTTCATACTGGGAGCATCAGTGCTTAAGAAAATCAAATCAAAGATACAAGATATTTGGTGATTTATTTTAATCTGTAAGTTCATAAATAGTCCTAAGTATTGCCCAATTTTATTGTCTTAAATAATGTTACATAATTTAGTAATTTCTTATTTATATGTTCTAGAATATGTCTATAAAGCTAATTTTGGGCATCTATTATCTTTTTAAAACTCAAAACCTCTGCATTCATAGTTTTTAATTTACAAAATACTGGCTAATCTTAAAAACTTAAATATTAATGAAAGTGAAGACTTATGAGAAGCTAAAAAAAAAACTTCCATCCTTGGTCTTGCTTTTGTGTGCTTATTTTTTTCCTATCTTAGTAAGTTTTGTCATTTGTTATTCTTCAGTTGCTCTGTGTTTAAATGGTATATGTATGTGTATGCAAATGATTACACACACACACAGACTCAGTTATGATAGTAGAGAAGAGATATCTGGTTCCTTAAATATTTACTACTAACCAGGAATAACGTACTTTAAAAACTGGTCGTCAAATGGTTTTGGCACCTTTTTATCTGGCCAGACTGCTGTTACTCTCCTTAAAAGTTCAAAATGACCTCATTTCTGTTTTGTCCTTTTGGCTTAGCAACATTTGTAGTTTAAATATGTACACGTAGAGCTCAGTGTACAAAGTTCAGTCCCTGGTGTCAAATATGAATCTAAATGTATCGATTGAATTTTATTTCCAAAGACATGGAGTTAGGAGTAGGGCTGCTGAGCGGGAGTGTGCTGGAGTTGGGCACCATGTTAACTGAGCAAGAAACACCTGAGTTCTGATGGGGGAAGAAGAGCAGGAGGAAGCCATTACTTCTGCAGCAGGCGAGAGACAGTGAGAATGGAAAACACACCTTCTTTCTTCTCATTTCCTGTCCACCTTTCTTCCAGCCAAGGATGACCGTGGCAACCTCATGTCCATCCCCTATGCCTTAGGATCTTATACATAGGACTGGAAAGCTGAAAGGTAAGCTGAACCTGGCCCTAAGATAATTCCTCAGAAATACTTTTTTAATAATCCAACCCAAAACACTTAATTTCTCTGTTGGCTTTTTGTGTTTTGAGGAGAGCAGAGTCTAGGTCTTTTGGAGTATTGACAGGTTCTGGTTCTTATGGTATTCAATCAAGGAGAGAAATGGCTTTGGGGCGGTAGGATCAGCAGTTACAGCAGTAGTTTACACATGAAGATACTATACATTCATTCATTGTTATTTATCTTAGAAATGGAGCATCTGGGACTTAATTACAGCAGAGTTCAAGGCCCGTAGGGATTATTTCAGTAACACAGAAGTACATACAGTTGTATCTTTCTGTTGGGTTAAGTTTTCAAAGTATAGATTCTTTAAATTACATTTCTTGGTTTCTTTTTAAATTCTGAGATGCCTTGCTCGAAATCAGTGTGTTCTTAGTAAATCTAAAACTAGCTCAGGAGACTGCTTTTTCAATAGTAACATGTAACATATTTAGAAAATTCAAAAATAAACACTCCTATCTTGGGGTTTTAAAAGAACCTTATACCAAAGCATTGAGGAGTCTCCTACTTTAGTGTAATGTAACATCTGGAAGCCCCAGCATTAAACAACTGCTCAGCAAAGGTGATTTTAGTCTTTTTGGGTTTTCTATCTATGTTCTTATGGTTTATTAAGCCTCTGGGCATCACACATACATTAGTTATGGTTTCATAACTAATCACTGTTATGCTACACAACTTGTTTTAAGTGACTGCTTTTTTTTTCTTATAAAAGAGGTTTGTGTTCTAGAGCTCAATATAAATTAAGCACTTTTACTTTTTGTAAAAGTTTAAATGAATAGACTCAGTGCACTTGTTTTTAAATGACTCTCTATTCGACATAGAATTTAAACTCAATTGTACTGTACTCTAAGCACATTGGAAAACACTATTTCCAACTACAGAACTCAAGAAGTCACTGAACGTCGGCTCTGTGGTTTCATTCTATTTTCAGTCCATATTGGATATGGGCTCTGCTGGGCAGTTTTTCTCATTAGAACTGGGCGATCTTCCCAACTCCATGCCTTTGCTGGCATTTACAAATGCCGAGTGCCACTCTGAAGGTGTCATCAAGAGGAGACCTTAGTTTACATCATGCCTAGAGTCACTGTTTCGGTGAACACAAAGCTATTTTCATGCATCCCTTGAATGCTCCGCGTGGCATCTAAACACATAAACATACGTAGACTGAGGATTCTTCTTTAAAACCCTTTGTCATTTCACTTACTCAACAAAAATGAGCAATTATTAAAAGTATTTCTCATCACTTTCTAAAACATATCTTTGGGTACCCTTTTTGGATCATACTTGATCTGTCACTTTCCCAAGGGAGTAATCCCAGCAGCTGGATGATGAATGACATATAGTCGTGTGACCATGTCTTTGGTTATATTTCTGAATTTCTTCTCACATGATTGAGGCAAACCTGAGAATAGATCATTGAATAAATCGTTACTGTCCTCTTTTTTTCTCCTGTAAAATATTTCATTTCTCCATTTTCTTCTTTAGCGGCCTTTTGAAGAATCCAATCTGTTGAGAAAATACAAAATATAACACAATGAATTCTTTTAATTCAGGCAACAGATGCTAATCTATTTAGATATAATCTAAGTAATCATGCATTATAAAATCTGAGCATGCAATTAATTCAGATAACCGATGCATATTTTATCTGACCAGTTAATACTGAATGCAAATTAGATAATATCTGTCAAACTGCTATCCTTGGCCATTTCGCTGCACCAGCTACCTAGGAAAAACCGTGCACATGTGCAAGAAGCAGCGTTCTGGGAGGTGTAAGATAAGCAAATGACAATGAATCAACATGGCTTCTATGTTGTCATTGTTATTTGTTTTGAAGTGGCAGAAACTTTTCCATCAAGTAACCAATGGTCGGATATTGCAATTCTTAGAGTTTACAGTGAGCCTGGTGGATGGCCATGAGCAAGGTGCCAGGAAAATGTCTGAATTATCTAGATGTCTCTAAGTGGGTTAGAATGTTACACACAAGCTGTCCGAGAGAGGTTGCTCGAAAGACCCCATGTCATTTACCTATGAAAATAGAGCTACTGAGGGTAGGGAAAAGAAATCACATGTGGCTAACGTAAGTCACATTTCATTATTTTCTGTCACTGAACCATCAGCAAAAGTTATCAGCCTTATGTTTTTATATTATAAAAACATTTGACACTAGATACGACTTTGGAAGTGACATTGTATTAAAAATTGCCGGATACATTAAATCTCATTTAATTAGTTTAATCTTCTTTAAACTTAATACTTAAAAAAAAAACACCTAAGGGTACTAGGAAAGTAGCTTTTAAAATTTGTGTACTCTAATTTTTTCTTAATTTGAGTGAGTTAATTATTTGGAAATGTAGCATGCCCATATCACGTGGATCTATGTATGACTAGCTATGGATTTCCCAGAGTGTGCTAGCTATTATGGGAGGATGTCTGAATGGTGGTGCTGGTGCAATTTGCATGCAGAGTCCAGAAGCTAAACTTGGGCACAGTGCCTTAGGCGCTGTTGATTTTGCTTTTTGAGACAGCATCTTTCATTGGCCTATCAGACTAATCTGAATAGCCAGAGAAGCCTGCAGAGGGGGAGGGTACTCTTTCCACTACCAGTGCTGCGATTATCAGCACATTATGGATAACTCCATGCCAACATGCACAACTTTTTTTTAAAGATCTATTTTTATTATGTGCAATTGTGTGTGTGTGTGTCTGTATCTGTATGTGGGAATGTGTAAGTGAGAGTTGGTGCCCTCAGAGGCCAGAAGTGTCGGATCCCCGGGATCTGGAGTTACACGTAGGTGGGAGACAATGGACACAGGTACTGAAAACTGAACTTGGGTCTTCTGTAGGAGCAGTGCATACTCTTAACTGCTATGCTATGTCTTCACTCCGGCCACCACCGCTTAACCATTGTGAAGGGTGTGTGTGTGTGTGTGTGTGTGTGTGTGTGTTTGTGTGTGTGTGTCTTGCCTGGAACTTGGGTCTTCATGTTGATAAGGCAAGCACTTTGCTGACTGAGCTCCCTCCCCAGCCTGGGACTACACACCTAATATATAATGATTGAGCCCTTGCAGACATGGAGGGATGAATGATCGGCAATAAGTACTTCCAACTTAGGAAGCTTTAGTTAGGGCTGGTTTCTGCCAGAATCTAGTTGCTAGAAGATGAGGAAAGGGCGGTAACAGAAAACACAAACTTGGAAACCACCATGAGGTTATGTTTCCCTGAACACCAGTCATTTCCTATGAGGCAACTATGGAAGCTTTGGACTTGGATACCAATCACCTTTTCACCTTTGCCCATGTGCCCTGAGGACAGCAAATCAGGGAGGCTTTCCCCAGAGTGGGAGGCGAGTATTTAAGAAAAAGGTGTGCTGTGTGGGACTCTGCAGCTCCCAATGCCACCAGGACGAGTAAAGAGGTGTTGAAGCGGCAGGAAAGACGGAGGAGAGAAGAGGTTTTCTGTTCGTTTTGTTTACTTTTTTGTTCATTTTTTCTTTTGTTTTTGTTTGCTTGTTTTGCTCTGGTTTGATTTTTTAAAAATTTTCATTGAGGGGGCACACTGCAGTGGGAAGGGGAGAATATGGAGGGACTGGGAGGTGAGCAGAATTAGGGTACATGAAGTTTCCAAAGATTCAATTTAAAAATGGTTAAAAAGTCTGGTTCTTCCGGGCTGTCCAACAGGCTCTTTTTCCTCTAAAGACCAGCCGCTTTTCCGGTCTCCTTCGCTTTTAAATGTTTCTAAATGACCATCTTCGAGCCTGAACTTCTGTGAGCTCATCTTTTCGATTCAACAAATCCTCTAAACATGCGTTCTATTAAGGGAAGCTGGATATTTAGACCAGAGATTAAGGGGATGTAACTCCTACAAACTAAACCAAGACAATTAGTCAGGGTTCGAAAAACAAAAAGTTAAGTGTGTTTTCTCTAGGGTTTTGCTTTTCTGCTTTCGTTTCTGTATCCCAAATGATCCTCTTTAGAATTAACCTAGTTCAAAACCCGGGGGCAAAGTAGTGATCAGTGTATATCGTGGGGCAAGTGTTGGATAAATGAATAGCAGAAAATAAAGGATGAAGAAGTGTGGCGTCGCTACCCCAGCCCCTTATCCGCAGGTCTGTACACCTGAAACACCGCAGCATGGAGTCTCAGACACAATGAGAAATTAATAATGAAAAATAAAATAGAATGATTATAACATTTATATAATTTATATATATATATAATTATATAACATTATAATAAAAGTTAGGCACATGTATTTACTTTTTTAATTTCTCAAAGCATCTTATTATACTACATTATAGTATAGTTGACTGGATCCCAGGACTAAGCTGGGGCTATGGGGGACTACCATTCTCCTTCAATAAATCACACTGGATGAGGAACAACACTGTAGGATTAATAACTCATCAATGGGGGACTTTGACATGGGTGCGAATCAAGTTAGAGAACTTGAAAACACATGTTCTAGTTTCCCACAGTTCTTCTTCTGACTGTGGCATTCTGCTTTATATGTTACTCTGAATTGGATTAGGAAATTTTATTCTAAAACCAAGTAATGTATGTTTCAAAGAATTTATAACCCAGAGCCCTGTGCTGTGTAACAGTGGAATCTATCTAAAAAATACGAAGTTTTGGAGATAATTGTTAGTTAAATACAGTTGTTCACTAGTTGATACTCTTGGGGAGTTATCAGCTACCCTACCTTTGTTTTAATGTTTACAGGTATAAAACGCAGTTGCAATACATGGTTACAAAAATTGTTGTGTGGACCACAGAATGAGATCAGTGAATAAATATTCAAAATCTTATCCAGAACATTACTGGCTCTGTGGCCCTGGTAAGCATGCAAAACTTGTCTGTACGTTCACTTCCTCCTCTACAGACTGAGATTCATAAGAGTGAAGATGCATTAAGGGAGATTGCTTGGCACAAAGTAATCACCTACTAAGTGCTTGCTCCCCCTGTTTGCCTTGAAATCCCAGTTCTAATTTAAAAGCCTATTACTGAGGTATTTGAATTAACTAAACACACTCATTTTGACAGCCCGGAGTTGGTTAACTGACCTTTTGTGGGTGGTAAAAGAAGATCTTAGAAGCTGTAAGCGTACATCAATGCAAAGTTTACTGGAAAATGTTCTCATTTTTACACTCAGGCTTTTTCAGACCAAGGATGGAAGAACAGGTGGGTGAAAATTCCGTCTTGTTTGTTTGCTTTAAGCAGAGGTGTGAAGTCAGAGAGAATCCATCCTAGTATGGGCTCTGGCTTTCCTATTCTCATTCCTAACTAGTATTCCAACTAGTCGGCTCACACAGGAAGGTCACACTAGGTGGCAACATCAGGCCCAGTCTGTAGCAGAGGTGGGGAAATCACAGCCTGTGCGGCAACACAAGCTGTAAACCAGGCCTTGGGTACCACGGTGTGGCAAAGCTGGGTATTGCAGAGAGCTCTGACATCCTGGAACTTTAGAGGAAGAAAGGGATACTGAATGTGACCTGTGTCTTGGGACTTTGCTGGGGAAGAATCATAGATTCCATTTATGGAAGCCAAATGCTATTTGGGCACGTTCTCCTTGAAGGAAATCCCCCAAAGATGAAGTTTGTTGTCACAGAAGCCAGGAAGAATGGTGACTGCTATAGCTCAATACGAGAGTAAGTTGCTATAGAAACTATTTGATTAAATGGTTCTGTTTTTGTACATTAGAAAAATGAACATGTAGCCACATTTCCATTTTTGCGTAATTTTATCTAGCAAAGCAGTGGTGAGATATAGGAACATGTTAATGCCAGACAGAATTCAAATTCCATATGTAATTAATAAAAACATTGAATTCAACTTTTATATGGATTTTTCTAGTAAGTTCATCCATCCTAAAAGCTATCATCACAGCCTGTTTGAAAATGGAGTGTTCTTGCATTTCTCACCTGAAACCATCTCAGTAAATATCTAGATCACCTTGAGAGAAAAGAGGTTACCATTTGGTATTCCAAAAGGATTTGATAAGGGGTCTTTGAACTTTATGTTCTTCAGTACACAAGCCAACTAGTTTATTACTTGTTCCTTATACAGCCACACAATTACTGCAGAAAATGTGGGTTTTCTGTTTGTGCACCAAAGAAGCATTTTATTTTTAAAGCAGATAGAGGGCTATAGTTAAAACAAAGGTTCGTCTCAGTCTCGGTGTTCTTCACCAACAAAGGAATTCAATCTTTCTTGTTTTATTTTATTTTAATTTTTTGAGAAGGGTTTCTATGTGTAACCTTGGCTGTCCTGGAACTCACTCTGTAGACCAGGCTGGCCTTGAACTCACAGAGATCAGCCCGTCTCTGCCTCTTGAGTGCTGGGCTTAAGGGCATTTGCCACCACCACCCGGCTGTTTTTCTTACTTTTAAAAGTAATAAATACCCTTACTAAAAGTTTAGTTTATTGCTAAATAGTCCTCAGTAATCCCCCCTGTAAAGAGGTTACTCCAGGAGTTTAGGGTACACAAATCTCCAATTGGGGCATACATTTTTTTTCCTTTGCAAAAAATGAGATGTGTAGTAATCACGATATGAGATATTGTATGTTTTAAAATTCTTGCTTATCATCTAAATGTGTATACGCTATTCTATTCGGAAGCATAAATAACTCATAACCTATTTTGCTGTTGGTGGCTGGAACAGAGTGACAGTGGCCGAGGCGCTTACCTTCCACAGTGCTAGTATCAGCAGCATCAAGAGCAGTAGTCCAGCGAAGGCGCTCAGGAGGATGACCCACAGAGGCACTTGGCCCGGGAGTCCATCTTTGGATATTTGAATAGCCAGCTGAAAATGATTAAACAAGGCAGTTAACACTGATAAACACCCCTTAGAACTCCCGGAGCCAGGAGTTATTGCAGGCTATATTTTTTTCTACCAAACACTGTAATTAATTGCATGACTGTCTAGAAAAAAAAAACCCATCAGGTTTACATTTGAAAATGCCTTTCATTTACTCAAAACATCCAATAATATCAAATTTATTATCGCCAAAAGGTAGAGCCCTTCAAAACAGAATCTTACAGTTTATACAGTCTGGCTCACCCAGGTGGGACATCGAAATTTTCCCAGGACAGTACGAGAAAATCATGCCTTTGTCTAAACCAAGTCCTTTGGCTTTAAAAAGTCAAGAATAAAATACATTATTTTTCTACCAAGGACTCTGCTTGAAAGGCCTCATTTTTGTTTGTGATTTTCCAATGACTAAGTGAAGAAGTTTTAAAACCTTATATACATATACTTATACAGACACACACAGACACACACACACACACACACACACACACACACACAGCTACATATACACAATATACAGGAATTTTCTGTAAACAGATTTAAGGCAGCCTGCATTGTATAATGTGAGACCTGAAGGGAAAAACTTGCAAGCATCCCCTTTGTCACTAATGCCAAAGTGGAAACATCCAGTTGCTGTCATAGGGAAGGAAAACATGGCCGGTGAGCTGTAAGCATCACCTTGTTCTAGCTTCTGGGGGGTAACAAGCCTGAGATCTCATTAGAAGCCAATGCCGAGGAAATTGGAGTGTCTGACAGGAGGGTCAAATCAGTCCCTGCTTCAGTCCCTGTGTGCGAGCATAAAACGCCATGGACAGGTTTGGAGCGTAATGTGTATTATTTCCTGGAGTGCAGCCGCACCTACCCCCTTATTTCTGGCTGCCAGAACACCACGAGTGTTCTGGAGTGAGAAGCAGAAAGATTTCAGACAGGCAGCCTTACTTACCTCTCGCTTCTGGCTGCTGCTGCTTAAAACCAGCGATGTGTTTTGACTCTGAAGTTCTCCCTTTACAGTGAGATTGAAGCTGGAGAAATGTGTCTGAAAGGCAGGTAGGAGTCGTTATTAATGGACCATGCTAATCAAGGTGAGAGATGGTCATATGAGAGCAGTCCAATGACCCCATGTGCTGCAGTCCACCCATGCAAGGTCCGGCAAGATCAAGGCAACTAAAGATCCAGTATGGACTGGGGAAGAGGCTTCCTAGCTCCCGTCCCTAGCAGAGCAACTGTTGATAGCTGCTGGGGTAGGGAAAGTCGCTTTTCTTTTCTTTTTAAAAAAATATGTCTTAAATTAAAAATATACTTAAATCACCCCTTTCCTCCCATAAATGCCTACTCCTTTTCCAATCATTATCTTTTTCATTACTATTGTTACCTATGAGTGAATATGAAACACAGTGTGCTATTTAGTATTGCAACAAGCGTGGCCCTTGTTGGGTTTCCCATGTATGAGTGAATATGAAACACAGTGTGCTATTTAGTATTGCAGCAAGCGTGGCCCTTGTTGGGTTTCCCATGTCCCGGTGGATCGACCTCACACCCATGCATATGGACAACACTAATTACAATTGCTGGGTTGAAAAACAAATAAAAGGTTTTCTAAGGAAGATAGGGTGATGGGGGTGGTTCTGGGAAAAGTTGGAAGGAGGAGTGAGGTGTAGTTAGGATCCAAATACCTTGTGTACTTTTGAAAAAGAAAATAGAAAAAAACCCTGAGATTGTTCTGTGAGATTAATACAGTGATGCCTGGGGGCACCTCCTCCTTCCTTCCCCAACCCCCACCAAACTGTCCCTTAGATCCTTCTTATAGAATGCGAATAGAAACTTCAAAATGATTTCTAGACCGGAGTTTTCTCTAGAAAAAACAAACTTCAAACTTCGCTTGCCTCTGACGCCTCTAGGCTTGGGACAACTACATTCACATTCCAATAGTGCGGACTACGTCTACACACTTATTAAGGATTGTGCGCATGAAATTAGCAATATTAAAACATCACGACTTGCCAAAATATCATCTTAATGGGACCGAACCTAAAATTCTCAGTTTCATATGATCGACTACATATTTCCTTAAAGAGAAACAAAAAATACCAAATGCAAGAAACTGTGTTTTAAAACAGCCTGCATTCAGATAGATGTGGCTTTGTGGGGGATAATGAATATACTCACATAGAAATTTCAGAAATAATCACGATTCTATAATGTATTCAAGTTCTCTCTTTTGTTAATGATATCAAAAAATGTCACTCCATTGCTTTTTGAACCTTAACGAGGTCCCAAACTATTAAGATAAGCATAACCTCCAGAATCGGAGAAGCAGTTCTCTCTTGTGGTGCACAGACTGAGGACACTGCATCTGGCAGAGGACTCTGGTGGCAACTTTGTTACCGACAGATGGGGAAGATGAGCCCCACACAGCTGGCCATAATTTTCAGAGACCCCCCTCCCCAGTGTCATGTTCTTTCCATGGCAATGCTGTGGCTTGCACAAACACACCAATAGTGAACTAATACTTAATGATAGGATTCCATAACTGCCTAGTGCAATGTGACCACTTACTTTTATGAACGTTGGTTTCCACAGGATGAATGATACGTTCACTTGACTCACGTCAGAAGGGATGAGATGGCACGTGATGGTGGCCAGCTTACAGGTGCTGCAATCCTGTTTGATTGTCAGAGAGACATATCAGGGTGCTTGCAATCCCATCCCAGGTTCTATATCTACATGCTTCAGCTAGGTATTTACTTCTAAGCCGACATTGGATGTACTGCGCTTGGAGAGCATAACATACAAATAGAATTCAGTTTACCTGGATTGTGCCTCTTTTGAGATCTTCGGACTTTGATATTGCCATTTTTTTCCCAGAGTTGATACCAAAAGGATCCTCAAGGCTCCGGGGTTTGCAGTTCACATTCTAAAGAAGGAAAAATTTTCCCCATGAAAAAGTGGGAAAGTCCAAGGAAAAAATCAGTTGGTGTAATAACATGAAGAATCTTATGAATGACAGCCAGTGATATACATGGAAGATCCATTTGTGAGTGTGCAGGATAGAGAGGCTATAAGGTATCCGCGATGTATCCCCACTCCAGGTGATCATCATTGTTTCTGTGACCCTTGCAATTGCAACAGATGAGAAAGGATGCTAGTAGAATTCTCTGTCTCACAAGTAACATAATTATCAATTTATTATTGCTCAAAGAACAGCTGATAAATTCCAATTTATAAATTCCCATGATATGTATTAAAGTACGCACACATACACACACATACTCTAATGAAAAAGAAAGTGTTAGCATGTTGCTATAGGCTCAATTTGATGCCTCTTTTTGGACTAGAGGGAAATTCCAGAGATTTTTTTTCCTTGCCATTAGCAAAATATTTAAATGATTGGAAACTAAATATGACAGTTGCCATGTTTTGTTTTGTTTTTAATTCTGAGAGGATTTAGCTTTTCAAAACCACATGAAAAGAAGGCATAATATTAAATGTTGAATTCATGCACATACTAGCTCAATAATTACTTAATGTCTGTGTTTTACACATAAACAGAATAATATATTATAATAATGAATGTCATATAATAATGATATTTTTAAAACAGCACATAGTCTATTTAGTGCTACAAGCTCAGTGGGGTTGCAATGGTGGGGTTGTTTGGGGTAAGTAAATAGTAACCCACTTTTTGTGAACAACTATGCATGTTGAGAAAAAAATAAGCCTTTCTTATTGAATTGAATCCCTCAAACAAATTAAGTGTGACAAAAATTCCATGTATCCATCAACAGTTAATTACCTAAGATCGACAGGATTATACCATGATTCCAAAAGGGCATGAATAACTGAGTCCTAAGAGTCTGAACCTGGAAACATGACCTCATTTGTGAACTGAGTCCTTAGAGACGTAATTACATTGAGGTTCTGCAAGTAAGAACATCTTGTATTTCAGGAAACCCCAAATTGAATGGTGGGTGCACAGGAAAACACTGAGGCAAAAAACGAACCCAGAATCCCAGGAAGAGTGAAGCCAAGGACTACAGAGAGTTCCCAGCGACACTAGATGCTGGGAGGGAAGGCGTGGTCTAGAGGGAATCTCCATTATCAGCACCTCGATACCAAACTGCTGACTCTCAACATCACTAAGTAATTAACTCTCATCTTTAATTACTCATACTCTGTAGTTTGTTTCAGGAACCCTGGATATTGAACTTACACATTCTAAGTAGTTGATGGGATTTGTTAATTTATTAATTTTTAATAAATATATAAATTAATTAATTTTTTAAAGCGTCTCCATTTGTTTTAGACTAAACTTACTTATCACAAGTATCCTACAAAACAGGAGGCGAGGAAGGTAAGAGTGGGTTGGAGAGATGTCTTAGCAGCTGAAAAGTACTCACTGCTAGCCCCGTGACAGGAGTTCTGTCCCAAGGCCTCTGGTGAAAGGCCACTTGCTGCCAAGCCTGATGCCCTGAGTCACCCAGCTGCAGGGCTCACAATGTAGAAGAAGAAAACTGACTGCTGCAAGTGGCCCTCTGACCTCCCCTGTGGCCCAGACATGCCACCCCTCCCAATACAAAAGAAGTAAGTAACTATGATTTTTGAAGAAGAAGAGTTGACATTCTTGGGAAGCACACATGACTTACATCTGAAGACGACCATCCAGTTGGGTATAGTACAGGATAACCATCTGATGTCAGGTTGGGGAATGAGATTGACAGCTGAAGTTCTGGCATTGGGAAATGGCCCCTTTTTCTGATCTACGGGGGAAGAATAGAAGAATAGACATACAATCATCTTTGGCTCTTTCAAAAGCATCCTCTCCGTGTTACATAGAACTCTGGTTCTTTTTTCCTCTTTCATGCATATGTGTGTGCGGTATATGTGCATTTATGTCTGTGTGTTCACATGCATGTGGGCACTTGCATACGTGATCATACAGGCATATTTGCGTGGGTGTGTATGTGGAGAGGCCTGAGGTTGGTATCAGGAAATTTCCTCCTTAGCTATTTAGACTTTTTCTTTGAGATAGCATTTCTCAATCAAACCCATAGCTGCCCAATACACCTAGCGTCCATAACTAGCTTGCTCTGGGGATCTCCTGCCTCTGCCTGTCTCAGCAGGCTTGCTGCAAATACAGTCAAGGTTCTCTCTTTTGTTAATGATATCAAAAAATGTCACTCCATTGCTTTTTGAACCTTAACGAGGTCCCAAACTATTAAGATAAGCATAACCTCCAG
>NC_022021.1:60928500-60931416 GCF_000317375.1 Microtus ochrogaster
TTCCTCCTTAGCTATTTAGACTTTTTCTTTGAGATAGCATTTCTCAATCAAACCCATAGCTGCCAAATACACCTAGCGTCCATAACTAGCTTGCTCTGGGGATCTCCTGCCTCTGCCTGTCTCAGCAGGCTTGCTGCAAATACAGTCAAGCCGTCATACCCATCCAGAACTTATGTGGGATCCAGGAATCTGAACGCCAGTTATCTTGCTTGAGATGTACATTGACCCACTGGGCCATCACCTCAGCCATTATCACCCCAGGACTGACAGACCGTATCTCTCACTTTCTAGACCAGGGCTTCCACTTCTGGGTTCTGGGATAAAAGATAATTTTGGTTTTTGTTTTGTTTTGTTTGTTTGTTCATGAGACAGGATTTCTCTATGTAGTCCTGGCTGTCCTGGAACTCACTCTGTAGACTAGACTGGCCTCCAACGTAGAGGTCCTCCTGCTCTTGCCCCCTAAGTGCGTGTGCTGTCACTGCCCAGGAACTTTGGTTCTTAATTGATATTAGTTATATAAAATTCTGAGTCATACACATGAAAGTGGCTCATGATGCTATGTGGGAATTGATCTGATTAATCCAGCAAGAAAGTATGAATGCCCATCAATGGTCATATGTAGTTGCTATTATTATATTGTTTATTCATCCTTTAATTCAGGATAATAGTAGGATTACTAATACTATGCATGTGGATAATATGAGGGTTAGGCTGTCAGTTTGGACACATCAATAATAAACTCAGTCACCAATACTGTGTTGGTGTTGAACTAAGAAATCAAAGCATTACCCTTTGTTGCCATTTAAGCAAGAGTGAGCCAAATTTGAAATTTCTGTGTTTTCCATCATTCCTGTCTGCATAAGCCTGGATCTACACTGTTTGAATTCTGTTTGTTGGCTCCATATCTGTGTCCATGAATATCTGTCCCTAATAAAGGGTTGCTCTTCCTCTTATTGAACCTCATCACAGAAAGCATCACACGAGGAAGAAATGTTGGACAGTTTACAGAAATTTTCAACAGAGTTTTACAAGTCATTGTCTCCAACTGACCCCAAATGACCTAAATAACAAATAAACCACAAACACTACCGTGCGCTATCTGAAAGTTGCTTTCAGAATTCATTTTATAAACCACTTCAGGCCTATTTATGATTTCCAGCAAATGATTATCATAACACATATACAAACATGCGTTATGCTGAATCAGGAGCATGAAAGAATCTATGACTTAACATTATAATACATTAGTTGCTGTTTATGTAAGAAATTCAAGGCACGTAAGGTTGGTTATTACATTGTTCTCTTACAGGCAGGTTAAACAGGTCGAATACACAGTAGGAGAGCATTCTTAGGTGTTAAGTGATTTTGAAGTCAGGCTTTAACTCAGGCTGAGCTGTGCAGTGAAAGTGTTAGTGAGAAATCAGTAGTGAAAATTATCTTTATTATTATTCTCTAGCCATGTCCACTATCATTTCTAATGTGTGTGTATGTGTAAGAGTGTGTGTGTGTGTGTGTGTGTGTGTGTGTGTGTGTTTATCATGTACACAGACATATGGACCTGCTTATCCATGTGCAGATCATGGGAGGTCAGGTGTCACCCTCTATCACACCGTGCCTTATTTCTTTGATCCAGATCACCATTTAGGCTAGTCTGACTAGCCAGCAAGGTCTCCGTAGTCACATGTCTCTGCTCCCCAGTGCTAGGGTAACAGGCACACATAGCCATGTCTGGATTTTTTTTTTTAATTAAATGTTGGCGTTCTGACACCAGGTTTTCATGCTTGCACAGCAGGTGCTCGTAACCATGGTGAATCTCCTCTATCCAAGTTTTTGCAGGTGGGGATCATTTACTTGATCCACAGAAGAAAAACTTGGCATGTTTCCAATAGCTTTAACTTAGTTGATGGCAATGCCCTTAAACCCATAAGTCACCTCTCTCACTTCAGCTAGATGGGACCTGCCATCGCTGCTCAGGTAAGCCAGACACCCACTGGCTTAGTTCCACAATTGTTCTATAGGCTATCGATACTATCTCTCTTGTTATTGATAATCCAGTCTGATAAGCAGGTTGACTTCCATCTTAGTTTCTATGTGTTTTGATCCACTAACTCAGAATCCCCACTTAATGTCCCTGAGTTGGGACCAGTATGCCCCCTGGATACCATACATGTATGATGTCCAGGTTTTACATATTCTTAATGGCTTCTTTGGGCAATTTATTTAGCCATATGAAAGAACACTTTGATCTTCACCAAGAGATGCCAAAACTGCCTAGCTAGTAAAGCAGCCTATATTGAGAGCTGCTCAGATCTGTAGTGATTCCCCATGGCTGCTGAACATTGAATCATTCATCAGCCTTGGAACTGTGAAGATTCCTGAAGCTATACCAGCCTCTTTGAACACGGTCTGCAACCATCTTAGGGTAATACACCTGGGGCTTGCCTGGCACAGCCTTTGCTTTGAATGCTATCTGCTTCTGAAATTCACTCAGGAATCATAAATTCTGATATTATTTTTCTTACTAAGAAGTACTCCTTCTTAAAATAAAACAACTGGAAAATACTGAAAATAAGCAGAAAACAAATCTCCTGCAATCCAGCCACCTTAGCAGAATTTTGCTGGATAAAATTATTTGTCTTTATTATTTGTACAAATGATATAAAGCACCTCACATACACAGAAAGAAAACTCTGTCTATTAAATCTATTATGTTATGTTGCCCCAAAACATAATGGTTTCTTGAAAATCTGGCTACTGATAGCTAAATAACAATTACAGTATTATCTACAACATGTGTTACCTATGAGAAACTCGCTATGCTAATCATCTGGCTTGCAGTACTGCCTTAACTCTTAACTCTAGGACTTGGATCCCTTATCACTATTTTATCTATGAGCAGCAATGTGAAAACATTAA
>NC_022021.1:60931692-60943760 GCF_000317375.1 Microtus ochrogaster
AGTGGGAGGAGTGGGAGGCTGGGAGGAGGCGGAAATTTTTTTTTCTTTCTTAATAAAAAAAATATTATAACATATTGTCTTCCTGCAGAATATATAACAATGTCTTCACCAAATGAATGACAGTTCATCTAAGTAACTTTGTAGTGTTGAGTTAAAAATTTAAGCCTTTTATAAGAGTGCTGTAAAAATTTTTAATCATTAATAATTTCTTAGGGAAATTACCAGTAGTAAGTCACTAGATCTCATCTAAACATCTTGTTTTACTTTCATTCTAGACGTTAAAGCAGCAAAATAACAAGAGATACAAAATATTATTATTTTTGTTATCATTGCTTGTAACACGGAGCTCCTATCTCAAGCCTAGAGCCTAATAAGTTACAATGAATGAAGATCTACAATGGTCAAGTTTTTCCCTTTCTTTTTGTTTGTATACTATAGAAGCCTAATATTCTGAATTATACAATCATATCCCAGAATTGAGCAAGAGTTTGCACTCATACTAATTTCCAGAATGTAGTTTATCATCATAATTTTAGTAGAGAACACAAATTCCTCTCAAGAGGAATTTATTTCTCTTGAGAATATGGGAAACCTATTCCCATCTTGTAAGAGAACTTAATCCTTCATAGCTGACCATTCCCCAAAAGGTTAATACTGGCTTCATTTATAATGGTGTTGTATCACTTGATGAGGGCATATGCTCATAAATCATTCATTTGAATTGAATGCTCCTTTCTCCTTGAGTAATACTGAGTTTGTAAGTGTTACCCAGTCTAAAACTCCTCGACAGCCTTTTGTAGAGCTTACATAAAGTTTGTAGCAAAGAATTTAAAATAAAAAAATGAGTGTAGTAGAACCTATCATTGAAGAAGACTGTAGTGGACACATTGGTAATTCACAGTATAATTCACGTGAAAGAGAGCAATAGACAGACAAGTGACGACACACTGAATAAAGAAAAATATTCCCACAAGAATGTAAAAAAATTCATTTCTGAGATTGTCATGAGTCTGTGAAACATGGTTTTCTGAGCCATACTAAAATGAATATAAAGTATATACACTTTGCGGTTGGAGCATCTGTCTGACAAAAGAGCGACTTCTCTTCTAGAAGTTATTCTTAGTTAATATGTCTTACTATAAGGAAGTTAGAGACTTTGGCTTTTAAATTTGACTCAAGGTATAATTACCAGTTTGCGCTTAATCTTAGCCAGAAGACCAAGAAACGATATAATTATCAATTTGGACAAAATAGCATAACATAGTTAAATTACAAAGAAAAATATTCTAGGATGTGGAGATTAAATACGGAAACACTTCCTTGTTTCCTTAATAGAAATAATCTGTTTAGCATATTGACTTAGAGACAGCTTCTTACCATGTAGAAGACATTAATTTCATTTCCAATGTCAGCAGTGGAATTAATAAGCTCAGGGAGCGTCTCATTGGCCGCAATCGAGATGTGGTGTTCACTCGCAGAACTTAAAAGAATTAATGGGGGAAAATAAGATAAAATGCAGCAATGTTTAAGTTTATTTGACTCCATTCTTTTCTTAGTCTCTATCACAAGATCCCATAAAAATATTTGCAGAGTTCAAAACAGAGAGATTCTTTTACCCCCAAACCTCAATTAAATATTTGAGGATGCTAACAGTCACCAAATTTGATAGGCATTGTTGCTTACTTGACTCCAATATTTTAAATTATATGTAACTTTCAAAGTAGAATTTTACTGTTATAAAGTGAAGAATCTCCATGAATCTACTAACATTTGAACTAAGGAAAAAAATCAGACTAGAATTTGATATATTTAGTCATGCTGAAAGTGAAGAAACCAGTTTTTTTTTAAAAAAAGAATGTTTACATTTATGCAATTTAAAATTCCTGTTACTGATAGATGAGAAAGCTCAATCTCCCTACGAAGGTCACGGTCTTTGGATGACCCCGTAGAACTTAAGACTATCCCTCAAAGCAGCACTTCAGCCAAGAGAAGACAAATAAAAGATATTTACAAATGTGTGCCAAAACTCGATTTGAATGGAGTGGAAAGCTGTTGGGAAAATCTTTGTGCTGACAGAAGCATATGCAGCAAATCAGACAAAAGACAACAGACTTCAAAGGCTAAAAAAGATATGCAAATCTCTGTGCCTAGCCTATAACCCTTGCTCTCTGATCTCTCTCAAAGAGAAAGTGCCATGAGAAACAAACAGAATGGTTGGCTGGTAGACTTGGCTGGCCTTGACTCTGGCCCCCATTTTTTTCTATACGCATTGCACATATTTATTTAAAAGAGCTTGGAATCCTGCTTCAGTAAGGGACATCATAAGCAAAGGGCTCTGTGGAGCGGGCATTCACTAACATGATTGGTACTTGAAAAGAAAATACAGTTTGAACAGAAAGAATGGTTTCCCAATAGTGGGAAGGAAGAAGCGACTGACCAATGAGAAGTGCTTTTACCTCGTGCGACAGAATGGGCGGGTAGATCCCATCCACAGGATTAGAACAGAGACCCAGAAATATGCTGCTGACCTGTGACAAAACGCTGCATTTTGTCAAGGACTTTGGCTTCTGTTTAGGAGCAAAGACCTGCCATTAGCACATTTTATGTTGATGTTTAGTGCACACAGGTTCTCAAAGGTACAGATGCGTGTGGATTTATGGAAGACAATGAACATGGTTGCCAGGCACCACACCAGAATTGTGTACTTGGCCAGTCTGGAAGACACTGGAGTACCTGCCACTTTAAGTGAGTGGTGATGCTCTCAGCCAGGGACCACACTAGGAAAACCGTTCGGTGGCCAAAAGGCTGTCAATGAAAAACAGTGGCTTCTCCTACCTGTGAAACTGTAGTCCGACTTCATATTTTACTGGGATGGAAATATTTACTTCATTATCATAAAGAGATTCGGGTGGTTCTTCGCTGTCACTGGAAAACACGGTACATTCATATTAGACATTACATTTGTTTAGCCACAGACCAGCTCTAAGCATTTGAAAGAGAAGATCCTATAGGAAAATTAATAAAATACAAAATCGTAGAATTCTTCATTTGTTTTTATTGAGAGAAGTTAGAGTGGAGATAGGTATTATTATTATTATTATTATTATTATTATTACTGCTTCCAAGATGATTCTACTGTGGAGTTAAGAGTTGAAAACCACAGAGATTCAGACCTATGTTTAGAAAATTGTGTGAAATAATTAGAATCTACAGGCTTATTACTAAAATATTGAGATAACTGGACTTCTGTTGCATAAAGACTTGGACACAAATCACCTTAGTTTGAATTTATCACACATGAGGACCTTGTACAGAGACTCAGCTAGGCTCATACAGCTAATTGTGGATCTAAAATCTTCTTTTGCCTTTCACAGTCTTTCCAAAAGAGCAGTCAGTATGATGCTACTTCAATTTTTATGTATTTCCTTGATTTGAGGTGTAATTTTCATAATATTTGAAATTTTATTTATGTTTCACACACATATACATTATATACAAATATACCTCATACTCATGAACAAAGCATGGAGGAGAAATGTAATTTTATGACCAGATAAAGGAATGGGGTTGTTCTTGAACACTGGTACCTTTACATCGTTATTTAATTTCTTTCTGCCCTGGTTTTTCATCTACAAAACAGACAAGATATCACTTAATTTTCTACAGTGGATATCAAATAAATAGATGCTGAGCTAAACTGAATTGAATAGAATGAGTTAATTTATCCATTAATTATTTTATTGCTTGTTAATTCGTTTTCTATCTATGGAGTAATGACTAAATACAGGGGCCATGCGGGTTACTACAACAAAACCACTTGACATCGCAGGACATGTTCTGGTGGAAAACTATATTCAGCAGAAAGTTAAAACCTACTTTAAGTTCTGTATTAGTCTTTTCTCACTTTTTTTCTTAAAGAAAATATAAGTAGTATATTCTTTCTTAAGCCAGGCTGAATTCAACTTAGCAAAAAAAATCCAAAAAACCCAAAAATAAAACATAAATTCTTCATTCAAGGTGACACCTATTTTTCTTTTTTTTTAAATTTATTTTTCCTCTTTTTGCAAATGGATTTTTTTATCACATGATGTATCCTAATTATGATTTCTTTTCTCTGCACTCCTTCTAGTTCTCCCCTACTTCCCATCTTGTCTGGACCCATTCCTTTTTTGTCTTTCTTTATAAATCAAAGTTCTCTAAGGCATAATTAAAATAAGATAAAAGACAAAACAAAACTCAGCACATAAGAGTTGGGCAAAACAAACAAAGGAGGAAAAGAGCCCAAGAGAAGGCACAAGAAGCAGAGCCTCACTCATTTGTACCCTCAGGAATCTCAGAAAAAAATACTAAACTGGAAGCCATCTTATGCACACTGAGGACCTGGTGCAGACCCGTGCAGACCCGTGCAGGCCCGTGCAGACAGTGTGCATGCAGCCTCACTCTCTGTGACTTCAGATGAGCTTTGTTCCTGTTGATTTAGAGGGCTTTCTTTTCTTGCATGTGTTCTATAATAGTGCCAAGGAGCCTTGAATGATTTGCGTAAAATTTATTGAAGTATGAAAGGGTATCATTAAATTTTAAGTCCGTGTGATGACTCAGTTGACTTTGATAGACAGCTAGCAAATGTTTGAAAATTAGTAGTTCCTGTTGACCATAAATGCAGTTTGGAAGATATAAGTGGTGTGTAATTACAAGACAGTCTACAGGTAATATTACCAATGATTTAGTCCAATAGGTTAAATTATTTGAGTATGAATTCCCCTACTGTTGCTAATTACTCCCAAGGTATTTTTTTTTTTGAGGCAAAGTGGTTCATGGGCTGTTACTTCTATTGATCTTACACCAGTTTTAAAAATCTGCCCGTGGCACTACAAAGTAAAATAATCCAATTACACGAAAGTAATGATATGCACACATACATGTATGTTCACACATACACAAACTAACCTTGTTGCACTTAAATGAATGACAGCATTTTCGGTGAGATGTGATGTATTAAACTGGAATATTATTTTGAAGGTTACCTATGAAATTAAAATAGACACCTTAAAAAACAGATCAGCAAAACATCTACTTGGAAAAACCATAGTTTATATAAATTCACTACCTAAATAGAAATCATAAAATTACTTAAGAAACATTACCTTACAAAATACAGCCACATCATAAATGCATACATTCAGGTACAATATGCACATGTACTTCTAAATGTGAGTATGTAATATGCTTTGCATATTGCTGTAGTCTGAATGCTTTATTTTTTCAAAGATTTTATGGTCAAGCTTAGTTATCAGTACTAGGGATGGGTCTTTTTGGCAGGTAGCAGATCATGAGCATTCACATGAGTGGGATTAATGGTCTTATGAAAGAGGTACCAAAAAGCTGCCTTTCCTTCTCACTCCCCAAGGATAAAGAGAGAAGACATATTTGAACCAAAAAAATCCTCTTTGGATGATGGGTCTGACATTGTCTTGATTTTGGGATTTTCAGTTCTGTATCTATGAAAAAAAGATTTTTCATGTATGTGCTGCTCTATTCCTGCTAACTTTTATAGCAGCCTGGATGCGCTAAGACACGTGGTAACATTGAATTTAATACCTTATTTAAGTCATGGTAACAAGAAGTCATGCAAGCCACAAATCAAGAGGAACCATTCTACCTATTTTATTACCATAATTTCCCAAATACCAGTAATGAACATATCTGTGGCATGTTAGTCATTAAAGTCTCTTCAATATGCATGTTAGCTACCATTATGAAACAGGGAAACACTCTTGATTCATTAATTTTATAGTGTAAAATTTTTTGGACCACTAGACAGTAATCCAAGAAGATAACACAAAATGACTTAGCTCTTAGAATAAAGTATTATGAAAGGACATTGGTTTGTAAGAGTTTTCATGCAGAAAACAATGCCAAAGGAAAAAAAGTGTTTTTCTGTACAGATATCATATACAGACAGGTCTCTTCTGAGACCCTCTACCTGCACACAGGGCCTGTATATGAATACCAACAGTCACACTAAAATGTAAATTACTTTTAAAACCAAAGATCACCTGTATGTCCTTGCCCAATGATCTCATCATAAAGCTTATGAATTATATTTCTTGATTTCAAAACTAATCTTATTTCGTGCCAATTGAAGAATTAAAATTTGGGCCAGAAAAACATTCCAGGAATACTAAATTAATGGAAACCACCTACAATTATATTTTTATGATTAATGTTAAACAGAAAAGTTGTGATAGTTATAGCTTGTGAACAATTGGTGCCCAGTCTCTGCTGTGGGACAATGGTTTGACCCTGTAAAGATTTGTTTCTTGTACTTCTTTAATAAAATGCTGATTGGCCAGTAGTCAGGCAGGAAGTATAGGAGGGACAACCAGGCAGGAAGTAGAGGCAGGGTGGCAAGAACAGGAGAATTCTGGGAATATAAAAGCTCAATCTGCAGTTGTGACCCAGATGCAGCGGACACATGATATGACTGCCTTGCCAAAAAAGGTACCAAGCCATGTGGCTAACACAGATAAGAATTATGGGCTGATGTAAGTTATAAGAATTAATTAATAAGAAGCCTTAGCTACTGGGCCAATCAGTTTATAATTAATGTAGACCTTGGTGTATTTATTTGGGAAGGACAGAAAACTCGGTCAACAAGTCCCAGATGGCATGGGGCTGTGAGGTTAGCACGGCTGTATCATAGTACATATGGAATTTTCTTTTCTCCCATATATAATCTTAATTTACATTTCAAAAGAAGAAAGTGAGTTCTTTTAAGGAAGATGGCTTTTCTCTTGCCTTGGAGTATTGCTCTCCATTCTAGTAAAGGGACCTTGATTGGGTGGTTCTTCCCTGTCTCTCTTTAACTTCCACACCTAACCTGGGCACTTGGCCCTTCGTATTCTCCATGGCAGAGATGCAGGCCTGATAAAATGCTTGCTTTATATCCACATGAACCCGAAATACTTAGATGAAAGTCTGTATCTTGAACCCAAGAATATTCTAAGCATGAAACTCAATTTGAAATTGCTTGCAAATTCCTCCCATCACCCTTTGTAGAACCTAAGAGAATATTTTGTTTTAAGCTTTTATCACAAGCACAAGGAATTGTTGGATAGAGGATGAAATATTTAAATTCCATGTCTTCCTTGAATGGTACAGGGAAACTGGTTACTCAGATGCCAAATGTCGGGCTCCTTTAGTGCACATCACCTAGTTCTTTCTCATGGATCTGAGACCTAAGAGTAAGCAAAAATCATCTAATTCTTGGAAAAAACCACTAAGAATTTCCAATCATGTATGTGGTAAGAGACTTGAATGTTGACTATTTGAAGAACACCTACAATGTCATGGCACAAAAGACAGCCAAATTTAAAAACAGAGGCAGAATGTGACACGGTGGCTTATGCTTGCAGTCCTAGCACTTAGGAGGCAGAGGCAGGAGGGCTGCTGAGAGTTCATATCCTGGGCTATACTGTAAGCTTAGGACTAGCCTGGGCTCCAATGGGAGACCCTGTCTCAATAAAAATGTATGGGAGCAGGTATTTCTCCAAAGACAGCAAGAGTATGTATGTGTGCATGCATTTTTGCATGTGTGTGTTTGTGCATGTGTGTATGCATGTGTGTGTGTTTGTATGTGTGTGTATGCATGTGTGTGTTTGTGTATGTGTGTGTATGCATGTGTGTATGTGTGTGTATGCATGTATGTGTGTGTATGCATGTGTGTGTATGTGTGTGTATGCATGTGTGTGTGTGTTTGTGTACCTGTGTGTATGCATGTGTGTGTGTGTTTGTGTATGTGTGTGTATGTATGTGTGTGATGAAAAGTTACTCAAAATGTCATCACATGCTGCTAGGGTAATGTAAATCTAAGTTACAGTAAAACATTGCTTCACATTCACCAGAACAATCATCATCATCATCATCATCATCATCATCATCATCATCATCATCATCATCATTGTGGAGAAATTAGAGCTCTCATTCACTACTGGCAGGAACATACAATAGTGCATCTGTTTATCTATTATTGATTTAGCCCCTGTATTTGAATATGACTTATTAAACGTTTAGCATTTGATTATGTCTTAGTCTTCCTGAGCTTCTATAATGACATAATTTGATTGTTAATTTATGTGGTTCATAAGCACTGGAGGTTTCCTTCTCATCACTCTGGAATCTGGGAACTCCAAGGCGAAAGGCCTAGAAGACTGGAGTGTAAGGGTGGCCTGCTCTGGAGACACTGTATGCCATGTGATCAGACAAACAAATCTCTTAAGCCTCTTGAGAAGCCACAGTCCCTCAGGTACCGCTTCCTACTGCTGTCACACTGGGGATGAAATTTCAGGGTATGGCATCTACAGAGACACAGGAATCATACTCTAAAAGCATTTTGCGCCCAAAGTGTCTAGCCTGTATCATCACAATTCACCCATTATAAGGATTTATGTGTTTCTCTTTGAGTATATCACCACTGACTGGCAATGGCTACTTTTGTTTGACCCAGGATTCTCACCGTTTCTCCTGTCCTCAGGAAAGGATAGCCCACTCTGCATGTGATATTTCGATTGGACTCACAACTATCCTTTTGGATCCCCTAAAATGGAAAATAAAAAGATGTAGAGAAGAAACACATTCAATATAAAATGATTTATATTAATCATTTTAGAATTTTCCCAGCTATGTCTTAGCAACTGCCTTGTCAAGATTTGTCTCTTGGTTTTGCTGGAAGACTCACAGCACCAAGAACTGCCTATTCCAGAGTTCACGGACAGCTGAAACCATCACTTGGAGGCTCCTGAGGGACAAAGCACACCTTTGTCTGGCATGAGTAGTCAGGGTAACTGAGTACCAACAACACCAATGGACAGAAAACTGCAATGGGGGGGTGCCTCGCCCATACATCTGCACTGGTGGAGCATCACACAGGTAGGTGCAGGAGTATGGAGCCCTGAACAAGAACGAGGTTCTAACTGCAACCACCAGGACTCACCTCCTGACTCCACCCAGCACTCAATACAACTAAAGAAAGGGTGGCCTTAATACAAGGTCAAGGACCTCCTTACATTAACAACTATGAACTGTAGGTATTCTTCCCGCCTCTCTGCCACGGCCAAAGATATTCACTGTGAATATTCCGGCCACTTTGCCATGGCCACAGATATTCACTATGGGTATTCCTGCTCATCTGCTATGGCCAGAAAGCCAGTTGGAGAGGATACACTTTAACACAGCTCCCTTTCCAGAGAAAGTACAGCAATAACAGACATCTCTCTACATTACATTTACATGTTGCATTTCTGCAATTATTTCATATTCATAATAATGTTCTAAAACCAAAATATTATTGTAACAAATGATCCCTATACCTTAGTTACTACATCCCCAAATGATATCAGAACAAATGGAGTGAAATGAGAGTAACAATTAAAATTGATGGAAACTAGACAGCAATGTTTTAATGCTACACATTAATGTGTGAGTATATTACAGCTCTGGAGATTAAATCCAGAGTCTCATGCATACTAAGTAAATTCTCCATTATTTAACTTATTTTTAGACCTAAAGGTATTGATTTTTAATATAAATAAAAATATTTACATTGACATGATTATTTTAATGTGAATCAAAATACTTTGAAATTAGTCATACACAAAATTTTAACTTGGGGATACATTTGGGAATCAGAATACAAGCTAAATTCAAATTTGAAAAAACTGACAAATGATCCAGCATCTTATGCAAGGGATTATTGTCAGATTAATGGAAGGTTAGATACTCAGATGTTATTGCCAAGATGTACCATTTTATTATAAATAAAAATAAAACATGTCATCTAACAGATATCTTTGACTAAAGTAAGAAATTTTTGGCTCGAGCTTTTTCATAGGAAGAACAATTTCTTGATTTTTCTCAATGGAAATTTCTTTCAACAGATGAATTCCTCTCTGCATCTTTGTTAAATGGTTTTAGCTTTGATTATTATATATTTTATTTGACTGAATTTCAATTTCATTGACTTGATGACTCTGTGAAATACAGAAATTTTGAATTATCAGCTATCTGTCTTAAGTACTTAAAATATTAAATACAAGAAAAGAAAAGCCTCTCCAAAGAGATAAAACAAAAACTTGGTGGGGGGTGAAGACCAGAGAGCTGGCCCTGTGGTTAAGAGCACTGGCTACTCCAGGCTGGTCTTTCCAAAGACTTGAGTTTGAGTCCAAGCACCCATATGGCAGTTCACAATGGTCTGTAACTCAAGTTCATGGATCCAACGTCCTCTTTTGTCCTCTGTGGTGCTAGACACCAGGCACACATATGATGCACAGATATACACGTAGGCAACATACCCACATGCATAAAATAACAGTTTTAAATACCTTAAAAGCTTGCAATTATGACCATTAGTGTATTCTAATACTTAACAAAAAATCCTTTCTGCTCTTCTCAAATCAATGTTATGAAATTAATTAGTTCAGTGGCATGAAAAGTGGTTCAATTAAATTACCATGATTAGAATGAATGAAAAACAGCAAGTTTACCTCAATTCCTGAAAAAATCAGATTCGGGGAATGCCGCACTATTGTCCTGGTGTTGTAGGCACTGTCTCTTTTGTTCCTCACTGTGAGACTGAGATTGAACTTGTCATTCTGGGACCTGACAATCAGCAGGCTGGCTTCTGTGGTGGACACGTCCAGGCTGAGGTCTGAGATGCATTTTTCCTTGTTTCCACAGTCTTTCGCAAAGGGAATCTGAAAGGGGCACAGGCACAGATATTTTATAGTATAGTTAAACATTACTGAAAACCAGCTATTAATTTGTGTAACAGAAATGGCATAGCACCCAGGGAAGAGAGAATGCAACAAGAAAGTTGATTGCATGGCTGAGGTCTTAAGGGGTTTCACATTTACTGCTGGCTTTATAGGAGAAAGAATAAATGTTGACTTGTAGTCTTAATTTTCAAGACCTTTAAAGGAGGTAGATTTCATAGGTATTTTACACTGGCATCTGTTTCCTCGTGAAGGACAGTTTCCAAACTGCAAGTCAAGAACTCCAAGATCTAACTCTACACAGCTTCAGTTACATGACTTCCTGCTAAAAAGAAGGGAATATTCAAGAAGCCATGGCAGGAAAATGGTTCAGCCACGTATCTGGAAGCTTCTTCACTTGTTTCTTCTCTTTAAATTTCACCTTCCCCTGATCCAGTCTAGCATCACACCCATGTCTTTCCTAGCCTCTTCTCTGTATCTTCCAAGTCCCCTGCCCCCTCTCCTTCTCCTCCTCGTGTTAAAGCAGCCCCTTCTTCCCGCATTCCGTACCCTTCAACCATTTAACACGTTGCAGCAGCTGTAGTTTTTAAACAGCATGCATCTGGTACCCACTGAGCTCAATTAAAACAGTCAACAGCACCGCACTGTCCTTTAAAACGTCTATAACCAGGGTGGTGGTACCAAACCCCAGAAGATCTCACTCTGGCCCCTGAGTCCAGCCGTCTGCTCTATCATCACCTTCACCTCTGCCCTTTGGTTTCAGCTGCAGTAGCAAACATCTTCCGACCCTTTGGTGGCTCAGTATCCTCACACTAACTATCATCCAGCCACACTGCAAACAGGGTGGAAAATCACCCCATCTTTCAGGCGCGACTTAAAAGCCGCAGCTACGTGGGGGAGTTTGGAAGGAGGATAAATGGGGAAAATGAACTTTCCGTCTCTACAGCTTTTCTCCATCTGGCTATCCACGTGACATGCTTTCTCCCTCTGTTCCTTCGGTCGCTCTCAGATGTGTGTGTACCAGTGAACTTTGGGAGCGGAACAGAAGCAGCGCAGAACAGTCTCTTCCCGTCTCTTTGGTTTTAGGGGCAACGTTGTGCCCACAGGAAGCAAATATGCTCTGCTTTTTCATGTCGAAAGCTGTGGAGGTTTTGTTGAGAATGGCTTCCCTGGGTTTCCATATTGGAATGCTTGGTCCCCAGTTAGTGGGACTGTCTGTGATAGATTAGGAGGTGTGGCCTTGGTGGAAAAAGTTTGTCATTGGAAGTGGGCTTTGAGGTTTAAGAGCCCAAGTCAATC
>NC_022021.1:60943860-60948647 GCF_000317375.1 Microtus ochrogaster
CTCCCTCCCTCCCTCCCCATTCCTCCCTCTCTCCTTTCTGCCTGCTTCCTGCAGATAAGGATGGAAGTACTCAGCTACTGCTCCAGTGCCACGCCTTTCTGTTTCTCCCCATGATGATCATAGACTAACTAGCCCTCTAACGCTGTAAGCAAGCCCCCAGTTACATGCTTTCTTATCTAAAAGTTGTCCTGGTCATGATGTCACCACATAGCATTAGAACAGTGATTAAGACACAAGCTTTGATACCACAGGCCTCTGCCAGGAAGGCCAGGGATGAACCTACACTGTTGACTAAAGGTTAACTGTGGTCCAAGTATGAGGTCCAGTATGAGCGCATCGTTATCCCTAAACTGTGTCTCATAACTTCGTGCTTATTAGGGCAAACACCTTGCCAATTGTTTATTTACAGTTCCCTTCAACCCCAGCAAGGAAGTTAGAGGGTCTGGGAGAAGTCTAGAATTGTCCAATTCTCTCTCTTCTCCTCTCCCTCTCACTAACACACAATTGATTTGAATTATGTGTCTATGTGTTTTGGACATTGTAAGTTCATCTTACGTGTTCGTGGACTGAGTTTGGCAGAGCATCATCCAGCACGGGTCCGTTTTCTGGGTCGGTAAGATTAAAATCCAAAGTCACTCTCACGGAGTCCTGGAAGTCATGCTTATCCTACAAGGTGAAACAGAACATTTGTCAGTGGAGTCAGCTTTGCTGGATGTTATGACTCTGTGGGAGCATCCTTCTGCTCCTCTAGTTTACTGGAACCTTCTTGATCACTGGTGTCATACCTCAGTAGGCCTTTGCTTTTCTGAAGTGGTATAGCTTTTCCATTTTGACAAGAATAATAGCTGGGAAATGGCTGCTCCAGGATGACAGGTCACTCCCCTAGAGCTCCACAGAGGGACTTGCTGGAGTTCCCCCCAGGAACTCCCCTGCCTGAATATACCACCCTGAGCTACATAATAAAAATATTGTTGTTCTTGAGACCCATGCCAGTACTCATTTCTGGGAAAGTGTCTCTCTCCCTTTAAGAAGGACAGACTCACCCAATGCACCTGTATTTCACTCATATACATCTAAACGTATGGAATTTTACAATGCATAGATATGGAAATGATGTGAACATGATTAATGTTTTCCATTTCAGTAAGAACCGTCATTTTTGATGTCATGAACCACGGTCTTCATATACATTGCTGTGAGCTGTCTCAGTGCCCTCTAAGGTGGGTAGCTATGAGGAGTCTTATTTTACATAGCGCCTCTGAGACTAAATGACTTGCCCATAGTCATTCAGACCCTGGGGCAGCTGGGATATACACCGCATCCCCTTCAGTTCCACAGCAAATGCTAAAACACCTAGGGCAATCCAGAGGGTTTTGGTAATGTTTGAAGCTAGTTCATTCCTCTTAGCACTGGTCCCTGGACACAGCTCATACGCTGCCCTTGTTCACATGGCTGCAGTCAGTGTCTGCAGACTGGAGTCAGATCTGTCTGCTGCTCATCAAATTTTCTACAAGTTCTGACCCATCAGGTCTCAGTTCCGAATAACTTCCGAGGGTGACAACTACACAGCCACGCCCCCCCAGCCTCTTGACCTGGAATAAGGCAGCTGTAATACATGATTTACTTGCCAACATGTAGAAGGAGTGCCTAGTGCATTCTGATTCCCGAACCGTGATGTTTCTTTGAATCTTTCTTTCCTGAGTTCCAGAGAAAAAACTCCGGGATATCTGTCTTAGGGAGTCGAGGGTGACGCGGTACTGCAAATCTATGAACAGGAAGGGACATTGGACAGACATGTTTATTTGGGAACGACTTTCCTGTGATCCTACTCCAATTAACATTGCAGTAAAAGCTCTCGAGCAGATGAATAGATAAAGGGTCCTACACTGAGAATACCTATATTGCTACAGTGCAGACAGAGAGGCGGTCGTGGACATAACCTTGAAAGCCTATGCAGTGGCTCTCTTACATGACCATGCATTTAACATTTAAATCATAATTGTGTGTAATGTATGCATATACACACACTAACATACATAAATTATGAACATACATGTGAATTGTGGTTTGAATTTACTAAATTTACCAAGTCTGAATTTACTAAATTTGTGTTCAAGATAATTTTTTTATAGTTTAGAAATGCTGGCAAACAGCCTGGGATACTGTTTGTTTTTATATTAGGTTCAATATAGACAAAAATAAACAAAGGGCATTTTTACCTTTTTGTAGAAACATGCCAACTTAGATTATATCCAAAACATAAAATTCTACAAAATAAGCCCCCTAGCTTTGACCCCAACATATTTCAACATCATTGAAGACTGTCTTAGACAGTCCAGAGCATAAGGCCGAGGGGACACACAGATTGGCACTACACACCCAAGGGCCACACACAGAATAAGTCTGGCCATAAACAAGGGCCGCATCTGGACGTTCTCACGAGAACCTTGGACTAGGTGTGAAGCTGTCAGGCCATCTGCAATACTAGTCTTCACCAGCAGGGGGCAGGAGAAGGGAGAGGATTCTGTTTCAAACAATCTCATTTACAGACCTTTTTAAACGCTCCCTGTGAAGAGTGTATAAAATATAAATATATGGGAGGCACAGGAAAAACATGGAATTTCATAGTCAGTACGTTCTAACATGCAATTTCTGCTGCAGAATTTACTAGGTTCCAGAATGGTTCCTCCTAGAGGAGTGGATTCAGGGGTCAACAGGCTCATAGGGCAAATGCTTGGAGCTAAAAAAGTTAATGACGCTGGGGAGAGGTCCTCATGCTGGAGCCAACACATTCTCTTCTGCCCCAGAGTACTTACTGCAATCATAATGCTTACCAGCTTCGTAATCCGAGTCTTCTTTAGACTTTAATTTCGCATAAAAACATATTGTAGCGTTTATGCATACTGTTTCTTTTCCCTCCATGCGGCAGTTTTTCTTTTGAATATTCACTTTGTTGGGTTCAAAACTCATGGTCACTTTAACTACAGCCACATCCCTGGCCCTGCAAACGCATAAACAACGGGATTACTCACACGGTAGCATTTAGCTGGGCAGGGCAGGGAGAGTGCATCAGAGGCCAGTCTCCTCTGTGTACTGTTGTGTGCTTTCAGGCTATTGTTCTCTAATGACTGCTTGATACATAAACCGTCGCATCTCATGTCCTAGGAGACCCCCGTTGTTTAGAACCATCTCAGACATTTGGTTCAAAGACAGACAGAAGACTTAAAATGGAACCAACTGGCCAGGTGCAAGCTCAGAATCAAAATAGTATTGGGGGATCTCTGAGTTTGCTTCCGATTTGGGAACAGTTCAAAGGCACCTAGGAAATTAGCCGGACCCTGCTGGCTTTCATCAAAACTAGAACACCTCTCTGTTCTTGAAGATGGGGCCTTGCTTTTGTTTCCTGAAGGAAGAGCTATGTTCGAGACCCTGTGAGAGTCTGCTGTTTCGTGTAACTGCTAAGTTAGCTTTAATCATCAGACACACTGTGGTCCCCGCTCCTTACCCATGGCTTGGCTTCCCATGGGTTTTGGTTACTCATGGGCAGATCACCTGGGCCCAAAAACATTAGACAGAAAACTCCAGGAAGGAAAGAAGAATGTTTTAAATTATGCACTGTTCCAAGTGGTGTGATAAAATCTGTAATTTTCCCATTGTCTGTCTGGACTGGGAAGCATTCAGACTGCCTGCCTTTGCATTTTAATGGCAATTTACTATACCAGTAAAGGCATATACCATGTTGCACTTCTTCTCTTCCATTAGAGTTTTACTTTATTTTCTGTTTTTTTCCTCCTTGTGTGCCTGAAGTGCATGCAGAGAATGGAGGCTGATGTGAGGTTTCCTCTTCCATCGGCCTCCATCTTTCTTTCTGAAAACAGTCTTTCTCTGAACAGCCCACTGATGCAGCTAGGCTACTTGGCCACTGGACCCAGATAGTTAGGATCTGCAGACACAGCTCCTTTCCAGAAACTCCCACTCACACCACCCACATAGGAACGACACGGCAATAGATGGAACCCTGGTGCAGGAGAGGTGGGTAAGCAAGAATCCCCAGGGGCCAAGTACATAGTTGAGAAGCAAATTAAGAGTTCATTCTACCCTATTCAGCTTCTGTGTTCTTGGGATTCCCTGATGCATCAACCTATTGAATAACTTGCATCTTGCCAATACAATAAATAGACGTTTGATACGACAAGAGTTCTATTCATACTTTGGTCTAGAATCATGAAAAATACTGCCATTTGCATAACCAGATGTTATAACATACATACCAGAAGAGGGCAGCTCCACCAAGGCCTCCGATGGTCACATCAGTCAAACCATCACCATTTAAATCCATCTCTCCATGGATAGACTGGCCAAAAAATTTCAGTGTCTTGCCATCCCCACCTGATGGAATACGCTGTGAAAATCCCAACAGACAGGTTGATGGTGGAAGAGACCGTTCAAAATAGTTTTGAGTAAATCTGAGAATTTGGATTAGTGCATAAAGTTGGAAGTAAAGCTCCTTTGGGGAGTGAGAGGGCCCTGAGTGGAAGCAAGAGGAAACACAGAGATAGTCCCAAAGGAAATTGTTCTTCCTATAGCCCAGACTGTCATGTCAGAGTCAGAGACTCAGAGAGAGGCATGCTGATGTATAATGTCCTTCGGTCTACTGCTCAAGAGGAATCTGAGCCACAGGCTCCATTTACACTTCTTTGTCAATTCTAATAAACAGATACAGTCTAAGGTCCTGGAACCTTTAAAAACACATTGTATATGCAAGAGGACAAACAGATGACTGCATG
>NC_022021.1:60949145-60950931 GCF_000317375.1 Microtus ochrogaster
AATAAATAAACGGGAGAAAAAAAAAACTGTCCTAAAACACGCATCTCTACTCACATCCACCCCAATGTAAGGAAGGCACCGTGACTACATGGTTCTTGAAGGCTCACGTATGCACCTATGCACCTCACCTTCCATGGAAAGTGATCTTTCTGTGTTCTGTAGCTCAGTGTTTGTCCAAGCAGATACTAATTTGATTGAACCTGTTGGCAGGGAGACAGGACTAACAGACTCTTCCTAAACTTTAAATATTCTTTTCCTTCTCGATTCTTTTTAAGTAACAAAAGGGAAGAAGTCAAATAGGAAAATATTCCCACAATTCTTCAGCAAACAAATCAGGAGATTTGAGCCCCATCAGTCCTGAAGAAGCTAATGCTGCTTGATTCTGAGTTATACTGCATTTCCAGAAGTGGGTGAATACACCCTCGCCTGTGCCCTGGGAAAGCACTTTCCACTCAAAACAACCAAATTCTAATACTGTTTGGTTAATTTGTTTAAAGCTGGATTTTGATTTACCACTCCTTTAAAAGTGCACTACTTATGACAATTTATTTTATTAAACAATTAAACATCTTTCTTTGCTCCAAATGCCATCCATTGAACCTGCAGGATTCATACTGAAAGAACAAAGCAACAAAATACAAGAAAGCTCTTTGTATGTATTTCCTGGTTCCCCAATGCCCCAATGGTTAATGTCCCAATGCCTGGCACTAGTTAAGTATATAATCCCACACAGATTTTTAACCAAAACAAATCATTTGTCAAATGGACAGGAGTGTTGTTACTTATATAAGCCTTTTATTTTGTTCACTATTAATTTAATGTCATTATAACTTATAAAAAGTTAACAAAGTATTACATAAGTAGGTTTTGAGTATTCTGTTGACTACAAAAATAAAAGAGACCATTGAAATGTAAAAATAAATAGCTAATGTCTGGATTCTCTTCATGGCTTAGAGTCTAAAGAGTGCTATTTTGTTGAATTATATTTATTTATAATCACTCATTGCTTAACTAAATATGATTATAAACTTCCCATTACAACTTCTCTAAACTCTCTTTTGCTTATGATGTGTTAAACATTTATGCGAGTGAATATTTTTTCTTATGCAGTAAGAAATTAAATTTATAGTTTAGGTCAATAAATGTCAAACTGCTTGACTATCAATAAATTTAAAACAAGAACAACAGAAATCCCCTGCAGGTCCAGATTAATCATTTGCATGTTTTCCAAGAAGGATTACTTGAGTAAAAAGCTGTAAACCTCAGAAACCCATATTAATTTGATGAAAATATATAATATTAATTTATAATTATAAATTTAATATGATTTTGTTAAATAACAATATGGGTACTGAATAAGAAAAACAACACAATCTCATCTCCTTTATTGACTAAATGACACTATTTTTTTTTTTTTGTTTTTTGAGACAGGGTTTCTCTGTAGCTTTGGAGCTCTTGTAGACCAGGCAGACCTTGAACTCCAGAGATCCACCTGCCTCTGCCTCCCAAGTGCTGGGATTAAAGGTGTGTGCCACCACCACCCAGCTCTAAATGACACTATTATTGCTCCCTTACTCTTTGGGGTTAAACGCACTATAGGTGTCAAATCAAATTATCACCAGGTGTTCTTGTGTTCTTTTATTTTACCATTTCAAATGATCAGGTTCAAGAAGGCAGACAAATCGTCACAGAAAAGAAACCAGACAACAGCATAAAATGCTAACTAATTCTTTCAAGAAAGAACACAGCTCCCAATAGATCAGCCCCATTGTCTCAGTGGGTGGGT
>NC_022021.1:60951671-60979785 GCF_000317375.1 Microtus ochrogaster
AGAGAGAACACAGGAGAAAATCGCACCTAGCTTCCCCAAAGAGTCAGAATAAAGAAGCAAAGTACGGTATGAGCTGTGGAAAAGACGGATGAGACCCCTGGCCGGGAAGGATGAGAGCCCAGGGGGACCTCGGGTCTTACTTGTGCATAGTCCTTCCTTATGGTCTTGTCACTGCCGTGATAGATGTACACAGCTCCTGCGTGGTCGTCCTCCAGTGGAGCTCCGATCACCACGTCATTAAACCCATCCACATTGAGGTCTTTTACAGCAGCAATTGCTGTTCCAAACCGGGCCCCGCAGGGCTCGTTCTTGTTTTCTTTTGTGCATGAATTATCCTTCAGAGATGAACAGCACGTCTGCTTAATTGGTTCCAGGCTCATTTGATATTCAAACCTTGTCTGGAGGGAAGACAAACAGAATGCTTCAGCGTTCCCAACACTGCTACAGAGGTGTAGGCCTATTTTTAAGAGCATGCTGAACCAACCTGACAAAGTAACCATTGGAATACCAACGGCAAGCCTGTAAAATATAGGAAAAGGTAGGAATGCCAAAGGAGCCCCCGAGAGCAGGCATACTCAGAATTCCAACGGACTCTTCTTAATGAAGCCAAGGGTATAATTAGTAGCATGTTCTCGACCTATTAAAGAAGTAAAAATGAAAATCTCCTGCTTTCCCAACAATGTGCTTCTTGGCTAAGACTGTTCATTCTCTGCTGAAGACAAGGACAAAATTTACTCTGCTCAAAATGCAAACCTTCAAAAGTTGCTTGGAGTAGAAGGAAACATATACAATGCTAACAAAGAACACCCTTTTATTGGAAAAAGAGGGAGGGAGAGAGGGAGAGAGAGAGCGAGCACATAAGTTCTTTTAACAAACATGTGGGAGAAAGCCAAGAAAGAGATAGGAAGAAAGGTATGCAATTTGTGATTTAAAATAATTAGTATGAGATAAAATAAGAATTAAAAAACAAAACAAGCCATGAAGGCAAAAATTACTTCTCCAAACAAATGACGTCTAAAATTAGGATTGAAATCAGAATCTCCCTTTGCCTGGCAAAGTGTTCCAAAACCCAGACTGTCTCCCAGGAAGGGCTTGGTACCATTGTCTATCACCATGGTAAATGTGTAAGCCTTCAACCTATGCAGGCTCTTGAATAGGTTTATGAGCAGGATTGTGTACTAGGTGAGTGACATTTGCATTTGCCATATTTTTCCTGTATATTCCAGTTTTTACAAAAGGACAAAACAAAACTGGGTAGTAACAGCAAAAGCAAACAAAAAGCGTATTTCATATTTTAAAGCAAAACATAATTAAGGTCTGAAAGTAGTTTTCTAGGATTCTAAATGTTCCTTTTGAAACTGTGAAGTTGACTGGGACTTGCAAACTTAGATCTTTTTCTCCCCTCAAGCAAGTGAAAGTTAGTCCAGTTGCATTAGTGGGAACTGAAGGGAAGGGTCTTTCTGGATTCACCAATCTCGAATGCTGTTACCTGGTTCACAGCGTAGACATACACTTTGCCCTGTTCCTCTTTCTCTGTCCCCATGTACATGGGAGCCCCGACGAGCAGCAGGTCAGTATAAGAATCTTTGTCAATGTCAATCGTTGTCAAGACGCTACCAAAGTAGGAGCCGATCTAGGACACAAGGTAGAAGAAGCAGGGATGAAATCACAGAAGCTACCATGCTCACTATAAACAACACTTGGTTTTCATCCTTGCAAGTTTCTTTCTCTCCTTTCATCTCCTAAATTTTGTCCTGCACTAAAGGTCAGGCCTGTATTTGTTTTTGGATCCTCTAAGGCTAGATGGAGATGCTTCCCCAGTGTGTTCGCTGTGCACTGACCGTCTCCTTTGCCAGGCTGGATATGAATGAGATGATGCATTTTATAAAGCTCTTTCGGTGATCCTTTAAGGTACAACTGTACAGACATTTGAAAAGTTTATAATTTGAACTAATCATACATTTTAAAAAGCAAAAAAAAAAAAAAAATTCCCCAAGTCCTCACACTGTTGGGAATTCGTTTCTAGAGTCACTGGTCCTCGGCAGCTCAGAGTGAGTTCATGAACTTCTGAGGTCCACGGTTTCCCAAATTCCTCAGTCTTTCAGTCTTATTCCCAGAAGCTTTGGGCATTAGACTTTGTGTTGTCACAGGAAACATGTCTAAGTATAATAATTAATGTTCTCTAATTACCCCAACTCAAGAATGGTTTACCTTGTAATCATGGAACAAGCTTTTTGAAAGAATCTCAGGCTTAGAACAGAAATTATTATTATTATTTAAATAGCATCCATGACATCCCCGTTTACTTACCATAAGAATGTTTGTTTCATATTTTTATATTCCCTTATACTTGCAGACAGCTTCAGAATGGTAAGACTTCAGTTGTCAACAACAACAACAACAAATAGCATTTTCTAATTCTTCGGCTTGACTTATCGCCGACTTACACCACTGTCCCTCTTCCCTTTCCATTTGATAATGTTGATAAACCATTTCAGGTGGTTCGAATGTCATCTTGAGCTACAGTGACAGCTGTTTTATTGTTGATGACTTTCTGAATGGATATATGGCTAAATTAGTAGAATCCTTTCACCTGAACATGAGGAACTACCTCTGCCGTATTCTGGGATGCCCCAGGAGTCTACTGAGGACAGCCTTCCTGCACTGCTGAGCCATGCTGATGTGGGTGAAAATATCCTTGAATAGGATGCTGCATTGAGGCTGGGTGGAATTGAAAGAAAGCTCTTTGTATATAATGTGGCTTCTCAGACTATGGTGGCCCAAACAGAGCCTCTTTGAGCTATGGCTATGCTACCATAAAGGACACTGTTCTTCTGGGGCTCAGGACTTTAACACTAGGGTCACATCTAGATCTCTTCAGTGTGACTCCTGATACCTGGCTGCAGGTTATGACGGCATAAGGAGGAAGGTCGATTTCAGATCTGCCTACCAAGGAGTGAGCAGAACATCCTTGCATGTGGCAGAATGAAGTTAATGAACACTCACTTTGGAATGCTTGGAAAACCCACACAACCATGAGAAGAAAAAAGACAAAAGTTACTCAAATTATTGTTCAAAACTAAACACTGAGTAGCACAGTCACGCATATTTTTCAGTCTAATGCACTAAAATTATTAACATTTGCCTACTGTATCTGCAGTTTCCTAAACAACTTTTAATATTTAAGGATATTTTAAAGAATTTTCCAATTTTACATGTTGCATACAATTTCCCATTCCCTACAGTATGACCTGATGCGCTGAATTGGACACTTAAATGTTGACACAGTTTTAAGTCTTTCCCCCGATCTTCTCACCTGTTTCCCATCTTTCCTTTTAGAGCCAGCACAAAGTTTATCCCTTATGGGTTTCCAGTACCAATCATAACGTAAGGCCACTTTTCTTCTTGTGAATGCTCCATGCAACTGCCCTCTCATAATTCTTAATGTTTTTAGACCTTAGTATTTCTCACATAGTTTGAATAAAACTGCAGGCGACACCTAATATATATATACATAGCTACCTCTTCCTCATTCCAGCTGTTGTGCTTATGACATCTAAGTTATGACTACTTCACACCCCTCCAAAGAATCAAATAGAAAGCCTTCTACACAATGGGTTTTGAATATTTGGGATTTTAAAATTCTAGGTCAAAAGTCACAGAGGACACACAAACGACACAGAACAATCTATTTCCAGTTTACCTGCTCTCCCCTGAGTGTCTGGAGAATTTTGACGTTCCCATCCTCCATCTTGTAGATGACGACCTGGCCCGTGTGATTGTACCGAGGCTGTCCAGCGATGTAGAGCACGTCTCCAGGGAGCGTGGCAGAGTTCACTGTGTAACCTGACCAAAGAGAGATCCCAGAGTGTACCTCAGAGTCCTAGGTAATACAGCATGACTTACTTTAGATGGTTAGTTAGTCTAATCATTTGTGTATTTTCTTGCATTTTGTGCTGGTGAGAAGCCTTTACTGTGCTCCCTGTTTCTCTCACTGCTGATGGCTCCGAAATGCTGGTTTTCCCCAAACCAAATCTTTCATTGTTTACAGATGCAAGTGATACTACAAAAGAGATGATGGAAAAGGGGAGAAGGTTTCTCCATGCAAGTGTCGTGCACACTCACGCCCACCTTAAAATTTTCTGGCCACCATGTTGGAGCAAATCAATTATATTTTATTTAGATCAGTGGTTCTCAAACTGTGGGGTGTAATCTCTTTGGGGTGGCATTACTCTTTTACAGGAACTGCCTAAGATCTCTAGAAAACATAGCTATGATTCCTAACAGTATCAAAATTACAATTGTGCAGTGGCAATGAAATAGTTTTATGGTTTGGGGTCACCACACGAGGAACCGTATTAAAGAGTTGCATCATCAGGAAGGCTGAGAAGCACTGCTTTAGAAGCTGCACTATCAACACTCATAGTTTAATATACTCAGGATGACAGAAAGTATAATCTGCTCCTGCATTGCTAACCAAATTTCTACACTGCAAATTGAAATGGATGAAGGTTGTTTGTATTGTATTATAGAGGTATAGCCTTTACTTCCTGGCCATTTGCTGACGGGATAATGGAATTTGGGTATTTTTTTTATTGTTGTTATTTTTTTTTGTGTGTTGTAAAAATTTTTGCACTATAACTTTTTTCCTTTTTTGAATATTTTTTACAATAAGTTTAAAATAATGGATTTCTGGATTAATTTCCCTCATTCTTACAATTTGAGGTGAGTTGCTTCCATGACATCCAGACTAGGGTTAGTCTATGAACTGCTGTATGCGAGCAGTTCCATTTCATTACAGCTTCCCAGGTATTATATGTGAGTACTATGATTTTATAGATGTGGATATTTGTGTGACTGTAAGTTATCTAACAACAGTTCAATGCTGTAATTTTTAACTCTTTTTTAATTAAAACTGAGGGCTTTTCCCCCACATATCTACTCATCTCACTTTCTCCATGCTCTGTAAAATGTGATTTTTTTTGTATCTGCTTCTACTTTCATCTGCATGTATTGTTTTATGGTGACTTTTCTCATGAGCCATGCAACTTTCTTCCTATTATCCTTTCTCTCCCAGGCCACCTCCACTTAAGGTTTAAGCACACCTCGTTCCAGTTCAGTCAGCATCGTCCTGTTATGGCAGAGTGAGCTCAGGCGTGGGTCAGTCTGATCACGGGCTCTGTGCTCTCAAGCCCACATCACAGCTGCCTCTGTTGATTTAGCTCGGTTACCAGGGATCGCATGGACAACTCCCAAGTTTGCCATTACCTTATATATTTTTATACAGGTGCAGCAAAATTTTTTCACGCTTGTTGGGCATTTACCCTTTTGAGGCCTTGGGCCCACTTATAAGTCCGTCACTGCGGAGATTGAAGGACCCACAGTACAACAGTAAAGTCACTGTTCAGATATGTGGTGGCTTTTCAGATATTCATAGCCTGGATGGTCTGGGGAGTTTCCAAGATGTTATTATTAATAATGAATACGATGTCTTGCGTATCTTGATATGCATGCTTTTTGAGGGGAGTTCTGGCTCAAATGCATAATGAAGAGATCACTCTTGGCCAGCTAAAAAAAGAGTTTGCATTGTGGCTTTAAGTCAGATTATTATTATTTCTGAAGGATAAGAGTTTTGTATTTTGTATCTGTATGGAATGGAGCTAAATCAGTGAGTAACTTGCACTACACATAGGGTTGATCTCTGCAGAAGGAAGCAATGTTTTAATAGCAGGAAGAGGTTTGTTACTGGAGAAGACAAGGGTAGTTCAGAAGTGAGCCACAGAGAGCCACTTCCAGCTGTGAGAGAGATCATATTTTTAATTTAAGTAGTACCTATTTTACTATAAGTTAAATAATTCTACTTTTGTACAAGTAATATGTTTATAAAAATGCTAAAGGAACAATATCTGTTAGGTATATTATCCTTTGTGAATTTTTCCATCTGTTTTCGTACCTTCAACTTCTTTTATGAAGGATGAATTTTGTCTCGCTTTGTACCTCCTTGACAGAAGCAAGAGCTGTGGTGCTGGAATAGGAAATGTATGACTTATCTTCATATTGTGCCTTTACCTTACGCCTTGCTCCTTTCGAGTTTGTCAGGCGTGATGAGAACACAGTATGGATGTATTAGGGAAAGTGTGGATGAGGGTGACAGAGAGGACAGATTTACCCACATTCTCACCACCAAACCAGACTCAACAGGCTAAGTACACATTGAGACAGGTTAGGGGGGGTGATAAGAAGATGGGTGGGTGACTCTGTCCTGGAAGCCACACGTATGCTTCTTTTCACATTGCCTCCTTTGCATTGATAAACACATATATTTCAAAGTGGGGTGGGCCTCTCAGCTTGCTCCCTTCCCAAGATTTCATATGGCCTCTCTAGCTGTCTTTCGCCCAGATTTCCGAGCAGTGAACTGAGTTTCTTAGTAATTTTACAATATCCACAATGAAATATTTGAAACCCTTATTTCAGATTTGAAAAAAAATCATTTGAGGATGGGTTAGTGGAAGCATATGAAAGATATTTTACACCTAGTAGACACCTGTAGGTAAATGTCTTATACCTTAATGTTTGACTAAAGTGATAAAATGAACAAAAAAGACATTAGTATACTACAGATAGCATATGTAAATTCCTTCCTTTCCTCAGCATAGAGGACCCATAAATATGTGCATCTATTTACATATATGTATGTTGTCAGCTAGTAATTTTTCCAGTTTCATTAAGTTGTGAATGATTAGAGGGGTGGATAAAGAAGTAAGGCTATTTTAATGTTTTCTTATGTGCAATGCAATCTTTAAATTTTAAATCATTTAAGGATGCATTAATCAACACTAACTCAAAGTGTAGGGTAAGAACGGATTTAGGACTTTGATTGAAAGAATTAGATCACAGAATCCTAACCTGGAATTCCAAAATACTGCACTGTGCAATTAAGAATTAGAATAAGTGAGTATGGGAAGAGTAGAGATGACCACGCCGAGCACATCTGTGCTCTGCATTCGGTCTTCAACTGTTAGAATACTTAATAGGAAGAGGATCAGTGCTAGAAATTATAATATTCCACAAACATGTGTTAGTTTTCTACTGATGCTATAACAGATTAGTATAAACTTATTAGCTTACAACATCATTCCAAATGCCTTATTTTGCAATTCTGTAAGCTAGAAGTCCTACAAAGCTCTTTCTCTCTCTGGACTATAGTGAGAGGCAGGTGGGGCTATGCTCCTTTCTGAAGACTGTAGAGAAAACACACTTCTTTGTCCTTTGTGACCTAGAGCTGACATGTGTTCCCACCTCCTCCTTTATTGCCAACACAACACTGTATCTCTCCGATCATCTCCTACAAATCTATCTCCCTCTAAACACATCTAAGAAAGAGTTTTCTATTTCATCGTTTGGTTGTATTAGACTATGGCAGTGTGTACTGGCTGGTTGTGTGTGTCAACTTGACACAAGCTAGACTCATCAAAGAGGAAGGAGCCTCAATTGAGGAAATGTCTCCATGAGATCCAGCTGTAAGGCATTTTCTCAATTAGTGATCCATGGGGGAGGGCCCAGCACATGATGGGTGTTGCCACCCTGGGGCTGGTGGTACTGGGTTCTATTAGAAAGCAGGTTGAGGGAGTCAGAGGAAGTGAGTCAATAAACAGCTCCCCTCCATGGCCTCTGCGTCAGCTCCTGTCACCAGGATCCTGCGCTCTTTAAGTTCCTGTCCTGACTTCCTTTGGTGGTGAACAACAATGTGGATGTGTAAGATGAATAAATTCTTTCCTCCCCAACTCTCTTTTGGTCATGGTGTTTTGCCACAGCAATAGAAACCCTAAGACACAATAGATCTAAGAATGATGTATCTCAGGCTCCTTCATATAGTTACAGGTGGAAGTTCTTTTTGCCTCATAAAATCACACATTAATAGGTCCAGGCACTAAGGCTAAGACATTGGTTTGATTTTGTTAGTTTTTTGTTTTGTTTTGTGTAGGGTCCTAAAGTGAACTTCTGGCAATGTAGAATGATCCTTCCTGTGTTTCTGCAAACACATGATCATAGGAATTATGATAATTTACATTTACAAATCCATCCAACACATGATGATAAATGTTCTGTAACTGTTCTATCTAGGAGAGAAAGAAGCATCAGGTTAAATTGGCTCTTGATTCCAAGATCTTTCACACATACAAGGCCCAGAATCTTCGCTTATGAAGAACTTCGCAAGCTGTGTGAGCTAGGCCCCCACCACTGTCTATCAGTTCTCCGTCTTAGCCCATAGCACACCGAGAGGGACTGCTTGTTTCTTGACTGTTTCTCATCCAAAACAATACCTGTATCGCTCTGCCTTATCCATTTTGCCATTTTTAATTTGCCTAATATTTCTGGTACAACATAGGCACTCTGTATTTGTGGGTGCTTTCCCATTCAGCCCAGAGTCAGGTATTTTGGTACAGGGAAATGAATACTAGTGTGAGCTTCAGGGGACCTGACTGGCACGTCGGAGCTGCTCCAGATAACTGGAGCACAATCGCTTTGTCCTCTGATAATCAATTTAGAAACCATATTAAGCGTGTCTCTCACTACTAAAGCTCAGCATGAAGCGGGAGCTCAAGCCTGGCAGCATGGACCACACATTCTCATCTGTTTCACACACACAGTACTTCCTGCTCCAGCTTCCAGTCACTTGGGGATTTGGAGGAAGGTGAAGCATTTCCACATCTGTCTTTACTCTAAATCATTTTTGTCACTTTGGACTTTGAGTTGTTTGATTCTGTTTGTTTTCTGGGAAGAGGAGGAGAGGTGATGAATTTTGTGAGGAAGAAGCTGGGAGCTTCGTTTATGCCCCTTGTTGGGTCTTAGGCTTTGTGATACCTCTTCTGCTGTGTCAACAGAGACCCCAACTCCCAAGTCCTGCCACCTCTGCAGCTGTAACACGTGCTCTGAGTAAGAAGAGATGTGGAGGCACCTAGAAAGACTTGGCGCTTTCCTCATAAAACAGAAAGAAACTAGGACTTGCTTTGAGGGTAGAAAGCTCCTTGAAAGAACACAGTGATGGTAAAAAGGGGATAGTGCAAGACCAAGGTGTTTCCTTTATCACTGTCCCCTAACACTGAGAACAATGGCAGGGCAAAAGAAGACCTAAGGACCAGTGTGTTAAGGGAGGACAGGGGAACAGTATCAGGAGGGTCCTTCCCATTTTAGATTAGGCCTCCTACCTGTTTCCTGTGCCCTCACAATGATGAGAGGACCCTCACTTTTCCCTCCCCCCCCCAGCTGGTGCTGAGCCTGGTACAGATAGTGGCGTCATACACGCACCCCATCTTCTTATTGTGGCAAGTGTTCAGACTCCAACAAATTTCTGAGCTTAAGTGCTACGTTTTACTGAATGTGAATAGAAGAAGCTATAGAAACAGAATAGAATAGACTCAAAGAAGAAGCTGTATGGTAAAGCAATTGAAAATTCTCTTTCACAATGAGAACTTGTAGAAAGAAATTGAGGATAAATATTATGTAGGCCATGTCAAGGTTTTTCTAGCCTCATTTTCTGTCAGCAGATCCAAAGGTCTTTTGGTTTTAAAGGAAATATTGGACGCAGAAGGCACTCACTTAGACAGCCCACATCGGCTAACACTGCTCCTTACACTGGACACACCTCAGCAGGCACTGAGCTGATGACCCAGCTTCTGTCACCTTGAGAAGTCAAGGCTCCTCAGAAGTCTGAAAGCTTCCCTAGGTCTTTCAAAACATCTTTAAAGCAATCTTATTACATGGTTTATAACTACAGACACAGGAGAAAACAATGCTAGAGAGAACAGTCTTTTGAAGAAGCTTCTAGCAGTTGTATCCAAGCCTTACCTAAATAAGAAGCAAGAGGTTCGTTCATTTTGGTGGGCTCAGTTTGAAAGGTGGTGTTCTGAGGGATGACAATCTGGTTAGCCTTCTGCATGACTACCGTTCCGTTCCAGTCATAGGCTCCCACTGCTCCAAGCATGACCCAGTCCTAACGTGTGAGTTCAGAAAACAGTAAAATGGCATTAGCAAACCCTTATGTTGCATTAACAGTGTGATAGGAATGGTTTGAAGCGCTTTATTTAAATTCATTCATATAGTCCTCAAAATAATTTTCTTTACAAGAATCCAACATTACAATCCCTATTTTAATCCCTGTGGTGGTGGGCCACATCTTTTATCCTAGCATCCTGGAGACAGAAGCAGGCGGGTCTATAGAGGGAGTCCCAGGACAGCCAGAGCTACACAGAGAAACCTTGTCTTGAAGAAAAAAAAAAGCAAGCAAACAAGAAATCAAACAAACAAATGAAAATCCCAACATTAACCAAAAAGGAAGCTGAGGGCCACTATGTAACTTCCACATTGAAATGTTGATAGCCCTATATAATGACCGTGATATCTTCTCTTTTTGCCTTTCTTTCTGTTATTCTGGACACACACATGTGCACACACACAAAATCACATCTTAGTCTTCTAAGGAATGTTAGCATGACCAATGACTAATGAACACCTTAACACTGAGAAAAAGATTCTCCATTTTACACCGATGTCTTATGTATTTCATTTCATTAGATGCACAGTTACATTCAGCACAGCTCAGACTGTATGGTTCATAACAATTAATAGTTCATAAGTATTAATTGATAAAATATAGGAGCTGTGGGAAGTATTCTCCTAATAAGAAGCTCAGAGATGCCATTTTCCCATTTGCAGTCTGCAGAGCTGGCCTCACCATAAACTTCAGAGCAATCTTACTCTGTCGATGGCTGGGCATGGCCTGGAGGGAGCCAAGTGTGCAGGAAAGGTGTTCCTTCCCTGGGCATGATCCACATACCTGTGAATAATGAGCGCTGAAGCCAGTCTGAGACATTTCCATCTCGAATGAAGCTGCTGACTGGTCAGCTGTAGCTATAACGTAGGAAAGATAACACGCAATAAGTGACTAGCAATGTCATTTAGGCTGCAATTGATCTGCTGAACACAGAACTGCTGGAATCTGGGGACCTGCCAAGCCGAACTATGGAAGGTTTAGGGGACTATCAGCCAAGTACTTCTCAATCAAAACTCCTGGGCAGGGCTCAGTAGAAGACAGAGGTTAGTGGAAGGATCTCCTCTCCCATTCTTACACATTGGCTTCCCACCCTTGCTGAGGGGATGTTGATCTGCTTGCTTTCAGTGAGTTTAAATGGTCTTAAAAATAAGTTAAAAATAACATATAATTTTAACCAAGTCAGCCTGACTATCTTTTCTACACTGTAGTTGCCTGTGTTTCCTTGGTGCATTGGAAAGTTGAATTACTGCAGTAGGAGTCAACTGTCTTGTCTGCTGGATCTAGGAGCCCTATCAGAGCTAATTTGATACTCTACGAGGCTGAAAAATACTTCACCCAACTATATAAAAAGATTCCCGACTCATTAGTCCCATCTCCCTTTGAGGCCATGCATCCTCTCTAGGAGATACTGTCTGAGAGAGCTGAAGGATGTGGGTACCATTCATGTTAGGAGGTGACTCCTTCATGTAGCTCCCATCTGTGTCCCACCCAAGTCTCTAGTTTTTTAAAGAAACTTTCTATCGAGTCCAGCCTGGTCTACAAGAGCTAGTTCCAGGACAGGCTCCAAAACCACAGAGAAACCCTGTCTCTAAAAACCAAAAAAACAAAACAAAACAAAACAAAACAAACAAACAAACAAACAAAAAAAACACCACCTTTAAAGCTCATTGCTAAAGTCCAGACAGATTAGAGCATTGTATGGAGTTGTGTTCTTCTCAAAATATTTACAGGCCAGAAGCCACAGTTTCCTGGGGGACCTGTGGGGATGTTGATCTACCCACTTCCAGGGAGTTACTGGTTTACTTGGCCTTAAAAATAAGCTAAAAATAACATAAAATTTTGGTCAAGTCAGCCAGACTGTCAATGGATTCAAGAGAATCATTAAATTTGTGAACTCAAACATGCTTATTTATTTACTGGAATAAAGCTATAAAAATGCATCTGTGATTGAATTTTTATAGGGCTAGATTAAATGTGACAACCAATCAAGAACCTGAATGAATGATTTAAATCCCTCATGCAGATTGCCCTTTAAATGACCAAGATGCATTTTACCTTAAATTAAAGTGTGTTTTTGATACATAGCGATTTACGCTACTTCCATGCTTACTTGGCCAGACTGACAGCAAGGACGTGTTAGTAGACACCAGAATCCCCCAGCCTCTGCTGTTGTGTTTTCGGCTGAGAAAAGAGGAAGATACTGCCTGGCCTTCTGCATGCTGCATTAGCATCATGGGAATAACCTGGCCATAATCCCACTGGCCAAATTTCCCACTTTCAGCCTGTCCCTGGCTGGCTCATGGGGAGTAAACCAACTGCTCTGACCCTTGCCTGCTTCCGGTTAGGAATGTGAGCATTTTCCCTGAAGCTGATAAGAAAGGGAGATTCATACCTTTCCCTGATCTAGTTAGTCAACTCCTGCGCATGCTTGACTCACTAGGTGGCTTGCTCTTGGCAAACCAGACTTCCATAATTGTTGCTATTTGCCATCTAGAATACGTATTGACAGGAAATGGAGATTTTCTAAACAACAGGGGAGAAAGCCTTTTGTGATCTCGTTATGAAAATGCTGGGAGGGAATACACTGGAAGCCCTGCTGTGTGACGTCAGCACCAAGGAAGCTGAAGCAAGAGGGGCAGCAGGGCCAGTGAAACTTCGCCTTGAACACAAAAACAGAAACCAGACCCAGAAACAAAAGAGACAGCTCACATGACTTTAGCCTGCGTAAGATGTAGAAAGATATTCTAATCTTTGGAGAGTTTTATAAAATGATTTCATATTTAAATATAGAGATTTCTGGAAGCGTTTGGACATTCTAGTAAGGAACTTCAACTGTGATTTGGTTAGGTTATAACGAATCTTAAAATGCCATTTCAGGCAAAATGAACCACATACCTTACAATGTAGGTCACATTCAGCCAACTCTAGGTTATATTTGCCTCCTGATCTAGAGAATATTTAGAAATGGCACTTCCTATGTTTAACTGACTAGTGTAATAGTAACTTAAAAAAACAACTCTTACAAGTAGTATTATACAGGTTATATTAAAAATCCATATGTGTACACATATACATATAAACATGTAATAACATTAATAAATAAAAGGCCATAAATTTGAAGGAGAGTGAAGGGGGTTATGAGGGGCTTTTGATGGAGGAATGGAGAGAGGAGTGTTGTAGTTAAATTATTGTCTCAAAAACAAACAAACAAACAAACAAACAAAAAATAAGCAAAAAACCTAGTCCTTTAAGCCCTTTCTGATTCTTTCTTGGTCTGTGTTATTAAAAGAGAAAAGTGCACAGTAATTTAGAAGACCATCCGTATTAAATCTAGGCAGGCATGGCCTCCCCTATTGATAAATGACATCTTGTCTCAATGGCTATTGAAAGACCGAAGCCGTGTAATGGTGACTTGGACTTAGAACACAGAACAGCTGAGCCATTCAGAAATGGCTGGGAGTATAGACTGGTAAAGGCTCAAGGGTTCTGTCTCTAAAGGCATTGGAGATAAAGGGAGCCAGAGAAATCCTTCTGCTTGGGACGCCAGTCCCTGTCATCCTCGGAGTAAAACAAGCTCCTGAGCAACTGACTGTGACTCAGATTGAAAGCAATAAGGTGACACCGTCATTGAAAGAGGACATTATGAGAGCAGGCAGAGGTGAGGGCAGCAGAGTGCCCTGTAAATAATAGCACAATCATGAGTCCTACTGAGATTGGCTTTGTTTTTTATGTGCATGAATATGTGTGTCCTGAGTTGCGAAGCAAAACTTTTGCTACCAGGTGCTACTCAGGAAATATTGCAAACAGTTGCTTTACATCATTTTCTTGAGCTGGAGCTATAAGGAAAGTTGTAGAGCAGTTGTCCAGCATATGTAAGGGCCTGCGCTTAGTCCTCAGCCCTCAGCATACATACACACACACACACACACACACACACACACACACACACACACACACCACACACACACGCGTGCACATTTTTCTTGTTTACTGGATAGTCACTTGAAATTGTCTACCCTTTTTAAAGTCATGCCTCATCCTCAGATTCTCTCTGTTTGTTATTAACAGGTTCTGTGAGGGATCACAGGGTAGAGTTTTTGACAATTATACAAGCGACACTTTCATAGTGCCCCCTTAAAGACAGTCAGTGGAATGGGGATGCCCCAGAAGGGCAAAAGAATTCTCTGTGGTTTCTGTGGAGCCTGAGTTCTGAGTCTGAGTTTCCAGACCTTGAAAAATCTAAAGAAGACTTTACCAGTCAAAGGACATTAGCTCCAAAGCAGTTTGTTACCGGACACCTCCCACTGAAGGGACTAGCATTGTTCAACAGCTTCACTAGACAGTCACCGCTGAAAAAGTCAAAGAAAAATCCTCAAAGAGGTGGCATGGATAGACAACCATAGCAAATGAAGTTTCGCTACCAAAGGACTTGAGGCAAAACTCCATGGAGATCTTTAACAAATTACAGTGGAAATGAACAAAGAAATGATTGGATCAGAACATTCTCCTAGCAGAAAAGACAGATGGAAGACAAAAGTTGAGTCGATGGGTGTCTGTTCTAAACTTGTGTCACGGAAAAGGAATAAAACGTGCAGATGCTGGGCCGTTTGGGTTCTTGCATATGCCTCTGCTGACCCCTGTGGCCATCAGCTCTCCCAGGCATCTGCACAGTCTAACAAATACTGTGTCTAGCCATCACGGTTGTCTGTAAAGTAGTTCCACGACAGATTCATATGACAGAGACTTGATCACTGATGGCTACTGCACACGGTGAAAATAGGTTAGTAATGTGTTGAGAAAAATACCCCAAACCCGTAACGTTAAGATTGAATTTTAGAAGGGACATTCCAGATCAGGAGAGACAGTCATACCTTCCAAGGCAAATATCCTTTCCCCCAGAGCTTTGACAATGGTGACCAGGGCCAACTCATCTGAGACATTGAAGAAGTGCTTTTCAGTGGGCTCGCTTGCGATAGATTTTATTTCCTCCACGAATTTCTCAGTGCTTAAATTCCCTCGGTTATAGTGGCCAAGGATCTAAGGCACAGCAAAAATGGCAAGAACATATTTTAACTCTTATATGTTAAAGTATTTCAAGCATATATTCAGTAAACAAGAGCATTCAGGATATCTCATGCCGGTATAATGTTATGTAGTCATGGGAATCTTTATGGAAGAGAGGCTTTCTGAGTACATGGTTTTGCTCATATTGACTCGTGTGAATATTTATGTTATTTTTCATTATGTGTGTGTGTGCATGTGCGTGTGTCAGTGGGTGTGTATGTGTGTGCACCTGAGTACAGATTCCCTTGGAGGTTGAGGGATGAAGTCATCCTAGAGCTAGAGTTCCTGGCAGTTGTGAGCTGTCTAATACGAGTGTTGAGGAACAGACTTGAGTCCTTTACAAAAGTAGTACCTGATGTCAACCACCGAACATCCCCCCACCCATATACACTGATTCTTAGAACCATGGGTGAGGCAGGAAAACAGTCTTCCTTTTTCTGCACTCCTGTGTCTCTGTGTAACAGCTATAGCTTTAAAATCATCTGACCATTCAAAAGACATGTTAACTTTCTATATAACTGAGATACAATTGCAGCTACTGACATGGCCATCTTCTGGCAGAGCAACCAACAAGGGAGTTATGGAAGTGTTTTATATATTTTCACATACATATATACATACATACATGCATATATATATTATACATGTATACGTACACATGTGCATGCCTGCATTTTTTCTTAGAGACCTGTGAAAGTTCTGCATATATATTCCGGCATGAAGTGTTTTACACTTCTTTCATTTTTCTATGAGAAGTTTTAAATTTTCATGAAGTCATACTGATCATGTTTCTTCTTTAAGGTATGTACAATTTTACCTGGTTAGTACTGGTGTGAAAATGTCTATGTTTATGAAAATATGTAAATCTTAACCTAAAGATTCCCAATACAAAGATATGTCCTAACTTGTTATTTTAAAATATATAGCAATGTGGGAATAGGAAAAAGGTCCAAATACTATATTATCTTTTAAATCTGTTTATAATATTGTAGATTTCCATCTTTGATTAGCCTACATATATTTAAAGACTTTTTTCTTTTATAATAAAAACGTTAGTATTGTAATGAAGCATGTTTAATTTTTATTTTATTACAAGTGACACTTTAAGGTTACTAGTTCTTGCTTTTAAATATTCATGTATCCTTTATTATACTATCACAAATTGAGAACAACTTATATATCTGTAAATAATGATGCAAAAAATGAAGTCTAAGATGGTAGGCTACAAAATGATATTTTGGTTAAGGTATATAGATAAATACCTTAAAAATTGAGAACTCAAGTTACTATTTACATAGTTCTTCTTTTGTCCTATGACAGAATTATTGTTTCACAGGATAAATGGTGGTTGAGAGCAACAACTTAATCACCCTGATGCACACTATTAATGTAAGAATTTGAGTCATATCTGTTCCAATCAGCAGGCTCATGGAGGCTTCCTGTGATGAGCTTGCCCCTTTCCTGGGGGAGCTTCAGTGACCATCACTGAAGAAATGTCACATTTCCACGCTGCGGGACATCAAGCCCACTCGCTTCTCTTCACTCTCAAGACCCCAACAATCCAGTCCATCCTAACTCCTTCCCATATTAAATGCACTTATAATAAATGACATATGAACATCTGAGAAGGAGCCCCCTTTGGGGAATCATGTGTTTAAGGAAAACTGCATACCACTTAGGCTCTGTTTGACTTCTGTTTTTAAGCTCACTCTACGATACCCAGACTTTTGGTAAAATGGTCTGGGCTGGAACTTCACAAATTATTTCAGAAAACAAAACCTAAATTCCTGGATATTGTGATGAAAAGTCAGGGCCGAACTCTCTAAGTGTTTAGCCTCGGAACAGAGACCACCGGGACTGTCTTGCAGGCCAGCTGTGTGATGAAGGAAAAGAATACGTGAAGAAGGCAGCGGAGAGATGTCAGACAGAGAAGGAAAACCAAGCTCATGCTTGCAGAGCATTGAACAAAGACCCTGTCTCGTTTAAGAAAAAGCTGTCAGGATGCCTTTCTTAGAGCTGGATATCTCACTGAATCTGGTTGCAGGAGACAATCTACAAGCTCCAAAAGAGCCACACTCCTGCGTTTCCTGCTGAACATGGTAAGGCTAGTTTTTTCTTTTTTCATTTTGATAACCTGCATGTTTCTCTTAGACTCATTCAAATTCTGAATTATGTGGGTTCCTCTGAGTCCTCCACTGATTTACTTAACTTATTCTACAGATCTTGTGACATCCTGGGACAATAAATCATCCTTGCTCCTCTTTGACTGTTACCTAGCATGTTCTAGATTAACTATTGGATCAACATATTAACTCCCATTTTATTTAAAATTGATAAAATTCAAAATATATGCAAAACAAACATACCAGCTGAGAATTTTGGGGGGTGTGTGGTTGAAGTTGCTAGATGTGAAGTGAATATTATAAGACATTTAGGGGTAACTGTACAGGAGGAAGATAAGTAGATTTAACAAAGTAGAAAAAATACCCACAGGACAGATTTAAAGAGCAAGAATAAAGCAGAAAAGTACAATACACGAGAAAATACTCAGAGCTGCAGTGTCTGGGATTCCTATATAGGCTTAAACCGCCCAACTAATATCACAGATGAAAACAATAACAGAAACCTATTGGCATCTTTTATCCAAGAGATTGGTAGCTTGTAAAATGTTTTCTATTAGAAAAAACAAGAAGTTAAATAATACACCTAATTTTAAAAATACATCTCAAATATGTTGAACATAAGTGTTTGAATTCTGGTAACATTTACCTGAAAGTCAGAACTGAAATCTCCTTAAAGCAGATGTATCAAAGTAAAATATGTACTGTATTTATGTGCAACATCATGTCTTTTATTTGACAATATAAATATACTTATTGATGTCTCATTTATGTTTGAGCACATTTCTCAACCATTACAAACTAAGAGCAGGGTATGACTATCTAATATTCTTCATTGACAGAAATAAAAGACTGAAAGCCAACTCATGGCTTCTCAAAACAGGAAATTTTAACAGGAAATATTTGAAGTTTTAAAACATGGAACTTAAATTACCAATATTTAAGCCTCTTGGGGACCTGTTTCCTGTCAAAACACATTTCTGTATTGTTCACGGTCAAAGAGTAGGGAAAAGAAAAAAATCTAAGGAACAGTCCAGACAATGACTGAGACAGGGGGACAGTCCAGACAATGACTAAGAGTGAAGAGTAGTTGACACAGTAATTGAGACAGGGTTTTTATTCATGTGACTACGTGCAGCATGAGTAGATCCTATGAGATTCCTGAAGTCTGTCTGTGTTATTGCTCAAATGAGGAAAAGTAATACAAGTGTCTTGTTTTCTAGTTTGGTCTCAAATAATACCTTTTAAAATAAACACGAAGTAGGAAAAGTAACAAATAATTGTGGTTAAATGACATTTTCTTGTTTTTCACTTTTATAGAGTTCAAGAGCAGTTTGATAATAACACACTGGTGAAATGGAAAGCACATGAATATATGGTTCTCCATGAAGATGAATAGGATGTTGAAATCTCCTTTGATGCTGAGATGAGAGAGACAAATAGGACTCCCAGTAGGCAAAACTGTTTAAGACAAGGAAAAACTAACTATGTCGTCAGACATGTACACAACACAGAGTTCACTTAAAGTGGTGTGCTGTTTTTGTCTTTCCAGTAAAACTTCTCCTAGTGCTGTGTGTGTGTGTGTGTGTGTGTGTGTGTGTGTGTTTGCGTGTGTCGCACTGAGTATAAAGTGTTTCCACAAGGGAGACAAGCAATCTATGGTTGAACTACATCCTCAGCACCAATACTGTTAATTCTGATGATAGCTGATACTGTTTGTGGCCTGCATCCACAGTACTTACAATGCCAACTGGTCCTCAGGGGGAAGCGAAAAAAACCGGAGATCATCTCTGATACTCAGATGTCTGGAATCAGTGAGCAAGCTCTGGCTTTCTACACTGACAAAAGGGACTGGCCGTAGGCTTAATGTCATTCGTTATTTAGATATTTTCCTGAGTGACCATTTGAAACTATTCTCAACCATGAAATCAAAATGCTTACATTTTCACAGCAGAAGGGGTAATAAAGAATTTGAGAATAATTAGCAAATGGAAAGTTATAAAAATAACAACAGAGAATGAGAGAAACAATTAGATGTTTAGTGAAGTTTTTTATATCTTATACACCAAATAAAATAAGAAAATGTTTCAGTCAGGTTTTATCACTTTATAACCAAGCCATCTTGTTTATAAAATGTGCGCCTTGGCCCTGGGGAGCCGTGCATCACATCCTTGGCCCTGGAGAGCCGTGCATCATATCCTGGAACGTTTTTCTGTGCCTAAACCTCATCTTCCACTTCTTACATCATCCATGCCTTTGAAAGGCAGATTCGTTGACTGGATGTTGAAAACTCAAGCAGCTAATATTTGATTACCGTTTGTGAAGAGTTCGGGGGTTGGGAATCTTTTCTCCTGAGTTAAAAACAAATCAATTGAATCAATTTTGGGGAATGAAAGAACAATTGATTTCGGAGAAGAGAGTAGCTTCCCCCTAGACTGCGGGTGGGACTATGAGGTGGAAGCTGGAAGGAAGGGCCAGATGTTGTCCCTGGGGCGATTCCCTGAAGGGTTCTGAGCAAAGAGGAAACCTTTTATCTCTAAACGCTAGGTCCTTATTAGCTCCCTGTGGTGGCTTCCTCGGAAGGATCGGAGAGAAAGACAATTTTTATCGTGTGCCTCACTGGCCACTGTCGTCACTGATTCTCCGTGTGTTGAAAGAGAACAACTGACAGAAATAACATAATCTTTTGACAAAAGATTACCCTGAAGCTCAGTGTATTAGAACTTGTTCACTTGTCCCAGAGATGATATACAGGAAAAAAAGCCTGTACAAAAGTGATCCTACTGCACGTGCTGGCTTTGGGGGGGCCTGGGCAGTTTGGATGCTCAACTTACTAAACCTGGATGGAGGTGGGCGGTCCTTGGACTTCCCACAGGTCAGGGAACCCTGATGGCTCTTCAAGCTGATGAGGGAGAGGGACTTGATCGGGGGAGGGGGAGGGAAATGGGAGGCGGTGGCGGGGAGGAGGCAGAAATCCTCAATAAATAAATAAATTTTAAAAAAAGTGTTTCCGGCCCTGAAACACAGTGTCCTCTGTCCTTTCCCACACCCAGCCTTCTGTTCCCTTCTGTTTCACACACCTGGAAAATGGGACAGCTTGGGCAGCAGAAGCAGACAGATAAATGGGGCTTCGGAAATATAATGATTGGCTTGGTAGTAGGTGCTTATAGAAGGCATCTTCTGATTCTGGCTTCTCAAACTTCAGGAAGAATTATTAACTGAGAAGCAGTTTTTCTTGCCCAGTATATGATGTCTGTCTCATGACAGACACGGAGAGTTTACACACCCTTTGCTGGTGAGGTACTTACAGCTATGGAAAATCGCTGAATGTTCTCATCCTCACAGTCCTGGATGACCTGCTTTAGTCGGTAGTTGTCATGTGATTCTCCATCAGTCACTATGACCATGACCTTTTTAACGCCCCTCCTGGCACCCCGAGCTTCAGTGAAAGCCTCTTTCCTGAAGGGAACACAGACCAAAGGGAAGCTGATCAAACTCAGCTCAGAGTCGGGCAACATAAAAAGCCCTACAAAAATACATCAACTCTGCGTAGTCTGGCACTTCCCTCCGAGATGACTGTGGACTCCGCTGTCAGAGGCAAGCGACACCATGACCCCACTTGCGATGGTTCCACAGAATCACATGTGATGGGGACTGACTGTATTACCACTCGCCACATATGCCCATATGAAGCACAGGTGCATACCTTCTTTGGATGCTGCGTTATAGGGATGTCGTGACTGATGACAGTGTGGGAAAGAAAACTCGTGTCTATGGTCAGAAAGTGAAGCTTGGATGGTGTAGACCCCAGAAAAAGGAACAAAGTTTTTCTCTTCTTTGCTTACCTTCAGTAAGAGCCAGGTTGCCTCAGGCCAGCATAGGACAACTTACATGATTTCTCCTAGTGAGTATCCATCAATAGACCCCCGACTTGGTCCCACATTAAATCCTTACTGGTCCTTATATTAAAAGCTGAGCCAAACGTCACTCAATTGCAACAACCCATTGCAATTTTTCCCATCTCAAAGAACTGCATGAATAACTTTTCTTTAGCGTGTACTTATGACACAGATTTTCTGATTTCTTTAAATGCTTAAACAAAGGTGAAGACAGATATCAAAGGCTAAGTTTTAAGAAGTTTAGACATGAATATTCTATGAGATTTAGTCCACTTTGCAATTCTAATTCCTTCGTGGATCGCCCAGAACTTCTGATTCTCTGGAAGACCAAGGTCCTAGCTGAACTTAATGAAGATTGGCAGAAGGAGATGGTTTCAAGTCATTTCTTAGAGAAATTCTGGATGCTCTGAAACCAGAGCCGACTTTATATAACAGGAGAGCAGCCAGTCACAGACCTGCCGAGTCCACCCTTCTCATCTCAAGGCCGTTCCTTAAGGAGGTAGTAGTGTAAAGCACCAACATCTGACGTCCTTTCTGAGAAGGAAGCAGCAGCTTCCTCCCCACTGGCCTTTAAAATTTTAAGTATCTCAGGAAAGCCACTTACTTTGAGATAGGAGAATTCAGGACTTCTGAGTAATTAAATAACTTAAACCTAGTTACAGGGATGAAAAAAAAAGGGAGCATCCACAACGAGATTATGAACTGAAGTGAATGAATTCACTGAAAATAAAGATAACAGATGCCAAAACATTCAAAACATTTTTTTGTAACGGGCTTTCCTTAAAAGGCATAAAACACAATCGAAACTGTGCTTACGCATGCAAAATTAATGTGTGAGAAGAAAAGAGCTGCACTATCATTACAGTCTTTTTGTGTAACTCCAAACTGAATAGATTGTCTGCAGATAGACCATGAGCGAAGTGTGGGCAATCCCATATAAGGCCATGGTATTTCAAGTAGCATTTATACAGGAGTGGAAAGCAGCTACGATGATTCTTCCATTAGTTACTAAGATAAATATTCATTCTTAAGCTTTTGCCTTTGGAAAATGCACAACTCTTTACAGGCTCAGAGCTTTCAAAGCAAGCTTTGACGTCTTTGAACTTGCGTTCACGTTCAGTCAGCTACTGAGGGCACTTTCAGAATACCTACACATGTGCACGCCTTGTGCTGGCTGATACACATGCCTATAAGGAGATAAATGCCCAGTTACCACAGCTGTTTGTGGATGGTTGTGTGTGTGTGTGCACGCACATGTGTGTGTTCCCATAAAATTGGAACCGTGTGCCCTTGTGGCATTTATGAATGCCGTTAGCTTCCTTAGGGAATCGGCTCTCACAGGCAGGTAGAGGGTAACCATAGTAAATTCCCTTTGCAAAATCAGCTAGGAGTCCAGAGGTGGAAACTACCAGACAGAATTATTCTTAAGATGAATCAGAACACGTAGGAAGCTTCTTGTGGACTAGGTTTTGCTTGGGAGTTTGCTAGGCTTGATAAGAAGGACAGAAGGAAGAGCGGTAACTAAGAACTAAATGAGACTGGAGAAAATACAGGAAATACAGTGCTCTGCATTTGTAAAAGAGAAAAGTTTGAAGGTTCTTATGAAACAGAATTTAATCACAGAGTGATGAGCAGGAGGCACGCAGGGCACCACAGTTGATGGAGACATCTCAATTTTTAAAATGGCTGTGATGAGATTATTTTTGATAAGGCAACAATTAATTTGGCTTCTTAAAAATTCTTCTATGAGGACTTGGTCAATAGCCCAGTCACTAAAGTTCTGACCTTTTAAGCAAGAGGACCAAGTTCGGTCTTCAGAACCCATGTAATAAGAAAGCTAGGCTGTTTAGCAGCAAACACTTATCAATCCCAACACTAAAGAGCAGAGGCAAGATCCCTGATGCTCCCTGGCCAGTCAACCTTGTCTCCTTGCTGCGTTGTATACCATGGAAAAGGTCCTGTCTCACAAAAGTTCAACAGCTGTAAAGTATGACTCCTGAAGTTGACCTCTGACCTCAATTGCACAGGCACAAGTGTGCTCGTGTGCGCTCATGTGTGCACATGCACACACAAATACACACACACACACACACACAGATTGCACCGGTGTAACAGATTCTTATGGTCTCTTTTCAAAAAGAGGTGTACTTGCGTTGTAACTGGGGAGCATTCATCAGAGTTGCAGAAGGGCTGGGCCTGTCTCTCCCCCAGTGTTGTCTGGTATCTACTTGTCTCACGACTCCGAGTTTGAGATAAGTTACAGATGGTCAGATACATGACTGATCTCAGGATCAGAAAAGTGGAGTGGGGGTAGCCTCAAACCCCATATTGTTTATTGTACAAAGCTTTGTGCCCTAGGCCAATTAGATGTGGGGTTTGAGAGGGGTACAGAGTTCCAGTCAATAGGAAAAGAGAATAGAAATTTTGTGGGGGCGGTAGAAGTTTTAAAAACTGAGTAGCTTGGTCCAAATCACCACACTGGCCAGGTTATGCCAGCATTTCCATTCTGCAGAACAGTACTGTAAAACTACTTCATTTTTGCTAATCTCTTGACTTTGTTATTGCCTTATTTCCACACACACACACATACACACACACACACACTAGTTATATGAAAATTACTAAAATCCTTTATCAAAAGCTAAAGACACAAGAACACAGTAGAATATATACGTTGAGTAGACATAGGCTATATTTTAATACAATCATTGATGTGCCTAGAAGTTAAAAATAAAAACCAAATGGCTACAAGAATGTCGCCAGGCCTTGCTGGCTGGTCAAAGGTTACAGTCTATCATGACCTGGTAGGTTTTCCCAAAGCTCGATGACATGGAACTCCTTCACCACCAGGGAAACTTCCTGCTCTCTACCTGTCCTTATATGGAGAGTGTCCCTGGGCCTGAAAGACTGACGTTGTTTGAAGGCTGTCCCTAGGCTGGATGTCTGATTCATCTCTAGGGTGACCCTTGGCAGAGATTCCTGCTAGAAGCCTCCCCTGCTGCTCATATGGTAAGTTAGACTTGTACTAGGAACTCTGCTATAGGACCTGCTGCCACATACAAAGCCTTATGATAGGAGAATGCTCTTAATGCAAATTGGAGTTTGTTCCCAGGATCCCCAATCTTATATATTTCCTATATTCTGGAATGAAGATGACCTAATTCACTGAAGTCTCTTCCAGAGGACTGTCTCTGTCATATCCACATGCCATGCAAGGATCTCTGTCATCACTTCTGTCCCTTTGTCTTTGCCGACTGATGGCCAACTGACCACAAAGATAAAGCGGAACCCCCACACAAGAATTAAAATTAAGCATCGGTTGACAATATGATGCAATCAACTATTAAGTTTTTGATTGATTCACCATCAGTTAGACCCTTGAAATGAAAGAAAACGATAAGGTGGGCCATGGGAGTATATTGCCATAGAATTTGATGGCCTAATAGCAAATCGTTTTAATAAAATTTGAAAAAAATGTGGCATTGAATATTGTCCAGGCAAACACCAAGTTACATTCAAAAAGCAAAAAATAGCTAGCAATGGTACTGCATGTTCTTTTGCACATTTTTTATTTTCACTTTTTTGTTTTCTTTTAGAGATTATGAAGTTATCATTTCTCTATTCCCTTTCCTCCATCCAAGCCCTCTCATATAACCCCTTCCTTGCTCTCTTTCAAATTCATGACCTCTGTTTTCATTAATTGTTGTTACATGCACACACATTATCATATATATATATATCCCTAAATGTATTTCTAAATATAACCTGCTCAGTATGTATAATGTTACTGGTATGGATGTTTTCAGGGCTGGCCAATGAATACATCTAGAAGACAACTCCTATACTAAGGCTCAAGGAACATTGCAGAAGAGGGGACAGGAAGACAAGCCAAAGGACCAGGAACTTTGCTGTGAGATTTTGTCTCTTAGGAATGTCAGAAGCTATGACCATAAAGTCTCATCATCAAGATTTCTAATTCATACCTGGCTGTGTCAATCCCAAGGGCTGTCATCGTTTGGAGGCCACCTCTCCGGCCTATTTTGTTTGCTGCAACAAGTACCTCTTCTGTTGATGAGTACTTATTGAGGTTGAACTCATGAGTTACATTTTCTCCATACTGCACAATTCCAACCTGAAATAGCAAGCCACGGTTGAGTCATGTGTCCAGCAAATACGCTGTTTATTTTTCCTGAGTTTAAATTTATAGGGCCAGTAGAGTACCTGTGAGTTTATCAGCCGACTGTCAGAATTGATCACTACCTAAAGTCTTCTACCTCGATCGCAGTAATCATGGATGCTTTGTGACTATGAACAGTCCAAAGAAAAACAAAAGAATTGCTGTACTTTCTATCTAATCAAAATTTTTACAGAATGATTCCAGTAGGCCTCCAGAGCACACTCTGCTATTTTAAACATTCTTTTGTCTTATATTCTTACATATTTTATATTTTATATTATGTTCATATTATAGTAACAAATTGTCATGTTTAGTAAATGAGGAAACAGAAACAGAATCTTTTTTTTTAAATGGAAACAGTCTGAAAAACTAATTTTCTGGCTGGGGATATAACTCAGTGTTAAAGGACTTGTTTCTCATGCATGAAGCTGTGGGTTAAATCTTCAGCAGGAAAGGAAAAACAAACAAAACCAAACTGAAGCTTTACAATAAAGGAGTAGAAAGGAGTCTAGTCTCAGAAATGGTCAAAACTGTTCCCCTTTTTTTGTTCCCCTTCTTTAGTTAACATGAGCTGCAAACTTCTAGTAATCAAAAGGAGACACTCACGCTACACTAGAGTAAATAGGCAAACAAATAAACTAACAATATTTTAAAAAAAGAAATAGAATCTGTTAATTATCCTTTATTGAGTTGGTCATAAGGATAAAATGAAGGAACTGGAGAATCTATAACTGTGAGATGAGGCATACATTATAAGCCATGTGAACATGAACTCTGAATAGTTTATGTATAGGATAACCTTGTCTTTCATGAATGCATTTTTCACCTCATTTCTTTACTATACATTCCAAGACTATGTGTTGTTCATTTGGATTTTTCTTCCTTATGAGAATAAAGGGTAGGATGTAGCCAACTAGTTACACAAAATATTGAAAACAAATGGAGGACAAACCCATGACTCCAATTCAGGTTATTTCCTTAACTGTATTTAAATAGTTTTATTATCTTCTTTTAGACTTAAACTTATTGTCTATAATTACAATACAGATTTAGATTATCAATCCTGATGAATATTGACCTCAGAAAGATAAACCCATAAATAGTTTGATTTTTGCTATTATAAAGGTGCAATATAGATTTAAATGAAATCTATATTGTACGAAAACTTTTCTTACTAAGATATTCATTATACCTAATCCTAAGTACCAAGCTTCTTAAAGACTTCTATGGAAATCAATCGTTCATGAATATAAGACATCTCACAGAGCTTGTGTCATTTTTATTTTAATGTTTTTAGTTGATTAAAAAGGAATCTAAAAACTTGAAATTTTTGCTCCCCCTCCTGCCATTATTTTAACAGTACTGAATATCCTCGTCTCTCATGCCTTTGACCTCCAGAGCTTTGAGACTTTTTCCCTCTGACTCATGGATGACATCGCTGCTCAAGGACTTCCTGTCTTGGATTCTATCACCTGCAAGGGTAAGGGTCTCAATTCCGAGTGTTCTCCTCTCCGGCCATTGACATCACCTCATTTGCCTATTCCACTTAAGCTGTCACTCACTTGACCATACCAGAACCTCTTGATTGCTGATACCTTTAGTAACCTAAAATTTAAGACTAGATTTCAAGGTACAATGACTGTAATCATCTACTTGCAAAAATCTAGCTCATTTAACCTCGTTTCTTCTTCACCAAGTTACCTGGCTAACTTCCAACTTAAGCTAAATCCAGCTATCTCTGTGTGTGGTTCTGTGGTGCTGGGTGTTTCTACACGAAATTCACTCCACTTGTAGATTGGCCTCCCACTAAAGTTATAGCTATGAATCTCAAATGGGGCCTTGCATTTGAGCCCCACCTAACAGTCACATAACTTGCAACTAATGGATGTACTTTGTTCCCATTGGTTGATTTCAATCAGATTTTTGTTAAGAGCTGTTAATGCTCACAGGAGAGAAGTATTTATCTTAACTGCTTTGAGAAGAACTCGCACAAAAGGGACAGAAGTCATAGCAACCATTCAAGGCTGCTGATGCCAAAGAAGTGTCAGGGCTCTGTTTTCACTCCATGCCTCACAAGGCTCAAAGAATCGGCTCTGAAGGTTGGATTGTCTAAACCAATTATCTTCACCCTACATACTAAAATTCAAAATCTTTGGGATGTTTTTTGAGTGAAAACGTCTCTTGTGGAGTAAGATGCTTGAATACTTAGTCCCCAGGTGGAGGCACTATTTGGGGGAGATTTAGGAGCTGAGGCCTTGCTGGAGACATTATCCCTGGGGTGGGCTTTGAGAGCTGATGACTCACACATTTCTGTGCTTCACACCTGCTCTTCAACTTCTGCTCCAGTTGCCACACCTGCTGCTTGCTGTCATGCTTGGGCTTAGTCCCCTAGAACCGTAAACCAAATAACCACTTCCTTCTCTAAATTGTCTTGGTGTGGTGTTTAATCGCAGCAGTAGATTACACTCTATGGAGTGTAATCTCACACTCTGTAAGTCAGAGACAAGTGCTTTATATTTTATTCTGATCATCTATTATCTTTCAAATCTGTATATCTATCTATCATATCTATCATATATCTACCTATCATCCATCTGTCTATGCTACCTACCCATCTATCTACAGTAATTATCTATCTATCTATCTATCTATCTATCTATCTATCTATCTATCTATCTATCTATCTATCTATCTTATATCTATCATCAATTAATCAATTCATCTATCTACAGTAATTATCTATCTATCATCTATCTATCTATCTATCTATCTATCTATCTATCTATCTATCTATCTATCT
>NC_022021.1:60979885-61014609 GCF_000317375.1 Microtus ochrogaster
CTAGACTGCCCTACATTAACCCCGTCCCCAGAAACAGTCTATCTACCTACCTACCTCTTAACACACGCCTCACTTCGGCAAGCTTATTCTTTGTAAACTACAGGTGAGCTCACGGCAGTCAATTCCCTCACCTTTTCTCTGTGCCTGACTTCTAACTATCCTACCCAAGACTGTTTTCACCTCACTCTTAGGAACCCTTGCCTGTGTTGCTTTGAAAGTTTACAGAACAGGAACTCAAGGAACGTTTCTTTCTCCCAGCCCATCACCCTCTCTTAGGCAGGACCTGAGTGCAGAGAGCGGCAGTGTGGTGCCTGGACTCAAGCTGCATGTCTCTTGTCCCTTTCAGGTGGGCCTGAGGCCTGTACTCGACGTGAAACCACACTGAGCTTATTTGCTCACTACTCTGCTTGACCTCCCTGGATCCTTGCTTATTTTCCACAGGATGTGCTTCCTTAGCAACGCACACCAGGTGAACCTCTTCCCATCATCTGCTCTCGGGAACCTCAGGCATTGTCTGTGCTCTCCTTTATTCCTACCTAAGCCCAGAGCAGACATCATGGACTTGAACCTCAACCACAATGCCCCACTATATAACACTGGGCTATGAACTGAAACAATGCAGCCATTATATTAAATCCCCATTCAGAACCCCCAATTGTTCTCCACTGCTGACATCGGGGACCCGGAAAAAATAGTTTCAGATAGTGTTTTTACTCTCCTTTTAAAAATAAAAGAAAGAAAATATAAAATCATTCATTGAAATGCCAAGTTTCTTAAAAAAAAAAAGAAGGTCAATGCCAGGTAGTGGTGGCACACACCTTTATCCCAGTACTCAGGTGGCAGAAATAGGCAGAACTCTGTGGGTTCAAGGACATCCTGGTCTACAGAGTGAGTCAAGACAGCTAAGGTTACACAGAGGAACTAATCTTGAAAATGGAAAAAGAAGAAAGGAAGGAAGAAAGAAAGAACGAAAGAAAGAGAAAGAAAAGAGAAAAAAAGAAAGAAAAAAGAAGGAAAAGGCAGAAAGACTCTCTCTCCCTGCAGATTCGTCCTTCCATTCATTCTGTAATATTCAAATCTACCTTCCTTGCAGAACATTTCTCCCCTCGCTGCCGGCGTAGTCCATCATAGCACCATTGACCTTCCCCTTCTGAGAACTCAGGGCAAGCCTGTCTACGCTGCCTCCTTCTCAGCTGTGCTGTGTGCACGTCTTATCTTTACAAGTGCACTGAATTTCCCAGGGTAAAGAGCGTGGACTATGTCACAGCGTCTCATGTTCCTTTATCCCTTCCTGCCACTTTGTTTTGCTCACAGTTGACCCTCATACATTCCGAATAGATGACTGTCACAGTGCAGAGACGCAAGTGGAAAACTGAGATAGCAAAGAAGCAGTAACAGCCAGACAAAGAGTGTGGGAAATCAGACAGAGAGGCCGGAGAAATTCAGAGACTGGGGGAGGTGCCCTTCAGTGTTGACTGATGGCCAAGGCTGGATGCATATTGCCTTAGAAACTAGGCAGAATGAAGCCTACTGTGGGTCTTCACTGGAAAGGGGACCATTCATTAATTTTATCATAAGAGTCAAATGATAATACATAAATATAATATTATACTGAGTGCTGGTAAGAACCAATTCAATATAGATGATTTCAAATCTAGATTAGCTTCTAATTTAGGGCAGATAAAACAAATCCATACAAGCATGATATATATGAATATGCACATGATATTAAGTAAATATGAAAATTAAAGATACAAAATGAGTCAAGCAATAAAGACAGGTCCCTGGGGGTCAAGAGGAGAAGGAAGCATTCATATTCACCCCTTCACAATGAAAACCTTCATAGATGAAGGCACACCCAGGTAAGAAATATAAAGCAGATTAGAATATGCTATGGAGAGGAATAACAGGGCATTGATTTGGAATCAAAGTCAGGGGGATAACAAAAGGAATCTAAGCCATTTGGGCACTTGAAGGAAGGAAAAACAATCAGTGATTATACTTAACCTGAAGGTGTCAAACTATTAGAATGTACAGAAACTCAAGAGTAGAATTTATGTAGGGAATTTTGCTACACGATTCACATGGGAATGTTCTAGGTATTTTTGTTAAGTAGGTGTGGGGGGGAGTAAGCAAGGATGACAGCTGGAAAAAACAGGTGAGTTCAATCTGGACATTCTTTATGGAGGAGGTCAAGAGAATGGTGTGTATCTGGGACAGCAGATGCATGCAGTAATACTGGACTCTGGTTCTACAGAGGGCTGATAAACAGTTACAGGGACAGTCTCATTCAGAGATAGACAGAAGAGTCATGGTTAACACTGAGGAGCTGTGTTTGACCCTCTTGATTAGCAGAACAAAAGACATAGGGATGGAATGACATCCTAAGACCAAAGCTTGAGAGCAGCACAGACCTGTAATCTCCAACAGTCAAGAGGTGGATGAAGCAAAGATCAGTAGTTCAAGGTCACTCTCAGCTACAAAGTGTGTTCTAGGCCAGACTGCCCTACATTAACCCCGTCCCCAGAAACAGACAAACACACAACAAGAAAAATCTGAAAATAAACAAGCAAATAAAACAAAACAACAACAAAACAGTCTAAAGACAGGGACCCAAGAGCCAGCTAAGTCTTCTACATAAAACAGACCAACTATTGACCATGGATATTTCTTCCATGTGACATTTGTTGTAATTTTCCACCAAAATACCAGAATTACAGACTCCTTTGTATATCCCTCAAAATTAATATCCCTTTACATTTTATCCCAGGAAGCCCTAGCATCCCAGTCTATGTTAATAGGTAAGTTTCTTTAAAAAAAAATCCATGGTCAATAATAATCTTGAAAAACACAGAGAAAAAAAGTTAAATAAGTGTCTTTACAGCAGAACCTTGCCACTCCTGCTTCTCTCGTATTTGTACAAAAATTTAAATTGTACAAAAAAAGAATTGTTTGAACAAGCCCTTGACTACAAGAAATACATCGAGAGAGAGAGAGAGAGAGAGAGAGAGAGAGAGAGAGAAGAGGGGAGGGAAGGAGAGTGGAGGAGAGAAGAGGAGAGGAGGGGAGACTGTTCTCTTAATTCTGTCATCAGTTGTGCTCCTCAAACTCACAAGATTGTTTTGAAACTGTTCTTTTTGTGTTTGATATTAAATGTTCCAATCACATATTGGAAAAAACGAATGATGTATTTTAATTTTACTTAATGGAATAATTTAACGAGAGACATAGCCAATTCACTATAAAACAGCTCGGAAAACATTGCTGTACAGTACTAGCAGCTATCTCCCTTCAAAGATCAGCATTCTCATCCCTATTGTGTTTGTGAAGTAGCATTAGATATGTAGCTACACCAATAGCTTTTCATTGTTGCTAAGTTGATGGTTGTTTTTGCTTATTTGCTTTAAAGCAAAAACATAATTTTGGAGTCTTTTCTTTGGTGATTATGGCACCTAATATAATATTTGATCAGCTAGATACTTTAAAAATACCTGCTGAGTTAGAATCATAGAGTTGTTCAAATGGTTTAATTTCTTTTACAGCAAGAGGGAAAGAGACAAGTGAATGTAAAACATACAAAAAAAGCACCATTAAAGCAATAGATAGAAGGGTGATTCTGATTATTCTGTCCCATGACAAAGTCCCATATATGATTCTAATGTGTTTCCAAGATAACAAGAAAATTGAGGAAAGAAAAACATTTGGAAGTGGTTATTAGGTATGTCAATGTACTTTTAACAGTATTTTCTTTTAAAAAAATCATATGTACGTGTGGGTCTATTTGTGGATGCGTACATGTGCATTCAGTGTCTGTGGAAGACACAGTTAGCAGATTCCCTAGAACTAGTGTCAGCGGTGGTTGCGAACCACTGAAAACACTGGAAATTAAACCTATGTCCTTCCTCTGGAAGGACAACACATGCTCTTAACCGCTGAATTGTCTCTCCAGCCTGAAGTCAATGAGGTTAAAGGAACCATTGCCGCACTCGTTGTGCTATCCCCTTCTGTTGTTGAGACACTTGCAACACTAGTGCCTACATTTTAAAGCTTAGTGTGAAGGATGTTTCACACTACCACTCAGCAATGAATATCAAATCTGTAGTTTCTCCAGGGCATAAATGAGAATGAAAAGCTATCAGATTTTCCATGCTTCAGTGCGATGCACACCTACTTAATATTATAGGAACTTGGGGTTTGTTATCTGACCAATATGAGCTTTCTTTTTTATCAAATGATACCAACAATGCCCTGCCCCCCACATGGTTTTTGCATGATTAAGACAGGGCTGCAGTTGGAGCTAGCTGTCAGCACAAACCTTTCTGGAACTGTTAGCTGAAGCCAGGATTAAGCTTTTGTCACTCTGAACAGGGCCATAAATATGACTGGTTCAAAGATACATGCCCATTTCTAAGGATATGTGCTCTTAGCCTCATTTAGTTGACTGATAAAGATGGAACTCCCAGCGAAGGGGCAACTTTAACTCGTGTGTTGCTTGATGAAAGAGGCTGTAATGAAGTCAATCCTGGCAGAAAACTCCAGACCAGAGTGGTGACAGCAAGCACTATATTTGTGGTCAGGAGGCAAAGTCAGTAGGACAAATCACAGCTGGAACAAAAGGGACAAGATGAGTGGCACCCACTAAGCAAGACTGAAACACTGGAAGCCCTCCGGAGTTTCTCCTAGTCCCTCCTAGCCCAGGGTTCCGGCTGACTTCATGAAGCAGAGTAGAAGAAAGGAGTCACTATAATGTTTTTGTTTGTTTGTTTGTTTTACTATGGGAGAAACTGCCAGGATTCCGTTAAAAAAAATGAGTGGTCTGATTATATGTAAAATCTACCCTGCATCCAAGAAATCAAAGAACAAAGGCACAATCCTTCCATCAAAGAATTCTCAGACAGCCAGGAGACACATAGCCATAAAACAAATAGAAAAGCTACAAAGGAATGAGAACAGTGGTTGAGGGCATGCGAGTACCGTGGAAACAGGAAAGGGGAACCTGAGGGTGGAGTCATCCCAGGGAATTAGACAGAAGGGACATTGGAAGATATTTAAGAAGTCCACCTAGTATACAAGGCTGGGATGGCAGGAGGTGTTCCAGAGGGAGGGAATGTGAAGAGTGGCACACACTAGAAGCAGGGCAGAGAAGGACCAAGGAGGGTCCAAAGAGTAAGTGAGGCGGGCATCACTAGGGGCAGCAAGATGCACTAGAGATGATTGTGGTCAGGTTGTCAGTTGCCCTTATGTGTCCTGGGGAGCCTGTACATTATTTAAAGGGCAAATAAAGTGGACTTTTATGTGAGGGAATTATCTGAATTTTACTTTGGGATGATTATTCAAATACATGTTGAACAGGGATGGGGAAAACCGAGACCAAAAGACAAACCGGGGTGAAGGGTCATCTCCTACCGTATACCACTTGCAGAAATTCTACTGATTAACAAGGCACTGGCTGGAGGACTCACTCAGGTTTCATTTTGGACATAAAGCCAATGAATCCAATGCCACTTTTAAGGCTTCTAGAAAAATGGCCATAAAATGTGCCGTAAAAAGAAAGATAAATAATATTCCTTAAATTTAATTAATCTCTCTCTTTCATTTTGCCTAGTTTAGTGCCACACTGCATTCCTGATGGGAACAATCTAGGCATTGTTCCATCAGTATATTTCACTTTTATACCAAGCCTCACAATTTACTGGTTTTATTTAGGGTAATGCACTTGTTTTTGACATATTTACATCCTTCCCATTTATTATTCAAAACAATGTTATGCTTAGGTATTGAGGATCAATAAGACCTCCATAATGTTTATGCCATCATATCTTTTATGGGCAAGCTCCAAGTATTTCAGGTTTGTTTTTATGGGTGGGTTCTTGAAAAGGCAATTTTATAGCCTTTACTCTGCCTTAGGTAAGAAAAATTGGTTGGCAAAATTCCCCTGACTATGTTTGCAAAGTCTTAATGTGGCCACACGGAAGCATGGAGGGAATTTTGAGTACCTAATTAAAGTGATATCTCCGTCATTTTGATGCATTTACCTAATGTCTACAAATTGCCATATGACGATAGTCACATAAGATTTTTGTTTGTATTCTCCCTTCCCTCCTTTCTTTCCCTGTTTCTCTTTGAATTTTTGGACTAGGTGTGAATTTTGAAAAAAGTTTCATAGCTCGAGACTCTTCATTGTTGGAAATTACTAAATGATGAATCTGTAACTGCAGAAACAAGGAATGGCTAATCTCTTCATAGAATTAAATGTAATTGTAGTCACGACGGAAAACAAAACTGCACAGCCTGCCTGCAACCTTCCTTTTGAAGTGAAGTGCTTTGGTTATCCCTGGATGAACAAAGAGATGTTCCAGGCCTTTTCTAATTCTTTGTCTTAAGATGTCTAAATTTTTTTTTTAAAAAAATACTACACTTTAATTTTGCATGAAATCACTGTATTTGTAGGTTCAAAGGGGAAACAAATCAAGTAGTAACTATTTTACTTGGCTCTATCTTGCTTAAAACAAAGTTAAGACAAAACGCCAAAGTTCTCTCTTCGTTCAACCTTTTTGCTCCTCCTCCTGATGGAGGTCAGAAGTTGGCAGTTAAGGAAGAGGTGTGGCATGCTTTTCCCTTACTGGCCTTTCCCGTTGTTTCACTTAGGCTGTGGATCATCATTTCGGACCTTTCCAGACACAGACTTGGGAAGATAAATTCTCAACTGACTGGTACTGTTCTAGGATGAGCTGGGGTCTCATAGCTGTTTTTTGTGGGTCCCTTTGTTGAGATGTCTTACTTCACCTTCACCCTGAGCTACCTGCATCTCATGATCTCCGTTCCTAGTGATGATAGAAGACTCCTGCTTTTCTCAGCAGGTGCTTTTACTCACTTCCAGAAGCTTCTTAGAGAGTATGTAACATGACCTCATGCTGGATCTTAGTGTGTGACCCGCACTGATCCACAGGAAAGACACACACTTAAACAAATTCAAGGAAGAAAGGCAGATCCCAGTACAGCCATCTCTGCTTTGACTCGACTGGCAATAACTAAACACAATTATTGGTGTCACAGGTACCTTGGGGATAAGCCCATTGTGTATTCCATTTCTATAAACACATCACAACTACTGTCAAGTTTAGTGGAACATGTGTCAAGATCACTGTAGGGCTCGGGTGAATCTGGTCAGAGAAACTTCACAGATCCATAAACTCTATCCTTTTCATATTATTTTATCTTATTTGTGTGTGTGTGTGTGTGTGTGCGCACGCACGTGCCTATGTGTGTGTGTGTATGTGTGTGTGGTATATGCACATACTTATGCAGTTGTGTGCCCATGTGACAGAGGGTGCTCATGCATGTGTGCATTCTCACACACATATGAAGGGCAGATGCTGACATCAAGTGTCTTCCTAGATTGCTCTACATCTTGTCTTTGGAGACAGGTTCTCTCATTCAACTTGGAGCTCATCAATTTGGTGTGGCTGGCATGCAAGTAAATTCTAGGAAATGTACTTGTCTCCATCCTTCCAATCCAATGCTGAGCTATCAGACATGTGCCAAGATGCACAGTGTTTACATAGGTGATGTGGATCTGAATTTGGGTAACATGCCTGAATAGCACATACTTTCCCTACTGGGCCATCACCCAGACCCTTAATTCCATCCCCAATACAGTTTACCCTTGATAAATATCAAATGCCTGAGAGTTATCAGTTGCTTGCTCTTAGTTGCATGGATTTCCAGATTCTGGAAACTCTCTCACACAAACTATTTTATATTTTGTTCCTCTCATGAATGGAGGTATAAGGTAAGAAAAGGGAAGGGAAATTTTAGGAGCTAATTCTGCAAGTCAGTAAGAATTGAATGGTTTCATCACAACAAAAGCAAAGCAACCCATGAATAAAATTTCTTTAAATTGCATTTGTAATCAGTCCGAAAATAAATGGTTGTCAAAACAGATTTTCCATGTTTGAAAAGATTTGCTTGAGACCACATGAGATATTAGCACACTTTTCAGTTCCTATCTTTGGAGAGGAAATATTTTTCTAAGTTTTATATAAATGAATGATTTTTCTGAATCCATTGAAAGGAGATCAAATTTTTAAGAGTTTAAAATGTCATACTGAATGTCTTATTAAATGTTTAGCAGATGTAACTGGCTTAATGTGTCCTTCTAAATGCTTTTACTTTAGAGAAGTGTTTATGAAACTAGTCATTGATATATCTTAAGCCAGAACACGAAGACAGTATAAACAACCAAATTGAAATTAATATGCTAAGAAGAAGATTAAAAATGCCAACTGCAAAAAATATCAAATATTTACCATCTGAGAAAAACAGAGCAAATGTTATGCTGCACACATGTATTTGTCAACTGTTCACTAAAGTTCATTGTTTCAGCTGAGGGGTGAACTAATGTGGGGTAGCTGAATCACGCTGTGCTCTTGAGTTGACTGTAATCTAAAGAGGCTAATACAGACATCAATATGAGCATAGAACACTAAACTAGGGTTTCCAAAGTTTCAGATATTTAAGAATTCTATAAGATTCAACTTCAATGTTCTCACTACAGCTTCACAAATTCTGATTCTGGAAGTTTGGGGTTTAATCCAAGCACCTCTGGCATTTTGAGGCTGGAATTCCACAAGGTGTGTGTGAAGGAACATTCCTCAGAAGTCCCACTGAAGCAATAGTCACGCCTCTTTTTTTCCCCACAATAACAAAGCCCTCACACTGAGCTGCCACCCAGCAAACATTCACCAATTATTCCGAATAAATTAATGAGCCACTGTGGTTAGGCTTCACCGTGCATGGTACAAGCAAAATGTGCTGTGTAAATTCAGAAATATGGTCAGTTTCTCTATTTTTATTTTTGTAAATTAAATGAATATTTTGAGACAATGTTTCACTGTGTAGCACAGATTAGTCTGAACTTCCTGTATAGCCCAGTTTGGCCTCAAGTCACAATGACTCCCCTGTCTCAGTCCCCTGGGTTTTGGGCTTATAGGCACATACTACCATAACCTGCTTAGTTTCTCTCTTAAGAAACAGGTCATCTTGGCTAGGGCTAGAAGATACTGCAAATGACAATGGGAATAATGTTGCAGAAATAAATATCTGTGGAAAGGAACTAAGTGAGTTTGATTCTATTATTTGCTTCATAGTGAGTCCATTTCCCTCCACTGACTTGTTGCGTCCAGCTCTTGAGGGCTGACCTCTGTTCCTTTATGTAGTGTCATTGTTCCATTCAAGGAAGACTCAATACTCTTTGAAGCCCACCCAGCAAGCTGACTTTCCCCTGCTGTACAAGCAGAGTAGCCCCTCTGGGAATGCTAAGACAAATTAACTCTGTTCTAACCGTGAAAAATACATAAAAGTGTAAACTGAATGTGTAAGTATGTGATTGCTATTTCCAAACCCCTGTCTTTGGCACTACTCTTCAGAGAGGCAATGGTGTTTATTCTAAAACAGTTGCCCTGGCTTCCACAAACAGCTACAGATATTTTGATGGTAAAATAAACCACTGGAGTTAAAATTAAACTGAAATATTCTGATGCCTAGACAATATTAGAAACTAAGAATGTTATAAGGCTTGGGATGAAAAGATGGGTTAGGACAGTAAAAGTGGGTGGACGAAGTAGGTGAGGGAGGAAACATCACAAGGACACAGGGAAGGTGGGATGGAGGGAGGGACTGTGAGCAAGCCCTTCTTTATTAGTCATGATGGCGGAGGGAACGGAACACCGTGGAACACAGAGTGACCCTGGGACAGGACAGTGCCAGTGATAAGCTAAAGAGATGCAGATGGGACCTGTTCTGAGGCTTTCCTAGAACTGAAGGTCTCAGAGAGTAAAATCTTGGGACTTCAGTTTTCCAAGCATCCTATTCTGATCTGCGAGAGTCCGCCAAGTGACTAGGAACCATTACTGAACTTCTCATACTTTGACACAAGCTCTGTGACTTTAAAGATTCCCATGTTTTATTTTTTTCACTGTATGAAATTTCATCAACCAAGGTGAGAAAGAACAGGGGGAATGAGGAAGGAAACAAAAGGGTTCTTTAGAAGGGAAAATGAGGGGTTTCAGGTGGAATATACACCTGAAGCAATAACAAGTCAACAGTCGCGCAGGTACAATATCCTTTCCTAGTTTAAGACTTGAGAATATCAATTACATGCTGAAAGCCACATGGAGGAAAATTTATAGTTTGTGGCAGATAAAAGCCTAGTTTCTTTCTTTCTTTCTTTCTTTCTTTCTTTCTTTCTTTCTTTCTTTTTTTCTTTCTTTCTTTCTTTCTTCCTTCCTTTCTTTCTTTTTGTTTTGCTTTTCAAGACAGGATTTCTCTGTAGATTTGGAGCTTGACCTGGAACTAGCTCTTGTAGACCAGGCTGGCCTTGAACTCACAGAGTTCTGTCTCTGCCTCCCAAGTGCTGGGATTAAAGGCATGTGCTACCACCACCCTGTTTAAAAGTCTAGTTTTTTTTTTTTAACTGATTTCAAGACGTTCCAGTTGGGTATTTATAATATCACTTCTCTAGTATAACTTCCTAGGGAGTTTCCAGTCTTGGAACACAGCAAAACAGTTCACATTTAAGGCTTCATTCCCAATTTAAATTATTCTACCATCATTTCTTTGGTAAATTGTATGTCTACAATATAATATATGTTATAAACACATATGCATTTATATGAAACAGATTAAGCCTCTACACATGTGCAGAGACACATTTGTAAACGTGTGTAACTTAAGTCCTAATTTTAATGTAGACAGGATAAACACTGATGTCATCAGACAGCTCTGTCTGTGCTTCGGATGTTTCTCCCAAAGCCATCTGGAAAAAGGGAGGGAAGAACGGGGCCAGCAGAAACACAAAGCCTAAGGCTTCCTGTGCTCACCTATCACTGCCCTACTGTGCCACAACCTTTTCAACTCTGACCTCAGCGCTGACTTGAGCCTCCTAAGCCCTGAGCTCACCCTAACAGCTTACTTGCCTGTTACTCATTGCATCTATGTGGTTTTTTTTTTAAAGGTATTTGAATGGGTAAACTTATAGACACTAGATTAATTCAACACAAATTCAGTATCTGAGGTGGAAGAGAGGTATGAACAATTCACCTTCTTTATAGACTATAAAGGCAATGAGCTTAGAATCTGTACACCAGAAAACAGCAACTATTTTGCTTTCTGTGGCTAGAGCCGGGTATGTTTCCTTGTATTTAGGGACAGAAATCACTAAAACATGGAAAACAGACCTTAAGGAGTAGCTGGAGGTCAATTAGTAACTCGCTTCATTTGTTATAAGAAAGGTGACTATAACATGAAAATCCTCTGAGATTTCATTTCATTTCTCCAAATGTTGAAACCTTGCTCTGATTTCACCAAAGGGTTAAACTGTCAGTTTACAGAGATCTACAGAGATAAGCTGCATCAAGATTGGTGTTCACATTTTCTGTTTGGTAAATAGGATCCACAATAATGTTCTTTTCCATAAGTAAAAACAGGGACAAAATTCATCCTCCTTTATTTTTGTTTTTTTATTAGTTTATTTTCAGAATATCATGTTTTATTAAAAATCTGAATTTTTTTGTCTTTTTAAAAAGTAAGATCTTTTTTTAAAAAAAGCGTTTTTCAGGCCAGGACGCCTGTGTAGCTCTGGCTTGCCTGGAAGTGGCCAGGAGACCCAGGCTGGCCTTGAACTCACAAAGATAAACCAGCCTCTACCTCCCAAGTGCTGCGATTAAAGGCGTAGTTTAGCACGCCCAGTCAAAATCACTTTGATTCAGTTTAACTCACAAATATAAGCAGTACACATCTAGTTTAAGGGAGTTACCCAAACACTTGCCCAGTCCAAAACCCTGGATTTTGGTTTTAAAACACCGAAATGAATATGTGGAGTCACACACCTGCGTCTGTTTGGGGCCAATATCCATCCTCTTAAGAAGGTCATTTAAGAAAGCGGTCACACTCTCCCAGGGGTAGATGCTGTTGGAGCCGTCTAGGACAATGACTATGTCCAGCTGAGTGCTGCATTCTACGACAGAAAGAAGTGGCGTGTGAGCTTGAAATCTACCTTCTTCGGAGTAAGTAAAGTATTTTCCTGGCTGGAAGAAACTCATCTTAAAAGCTAACACTGTTGTTATACAAAGTGGACCCACTGTTTTTATATTATTTTAGAAAAAAGAATAAGTGAAGTCAGAAATACTGCACTTGGTTATAATCACTTTGTGACACCGCCACCCTCCTTCTGAGACAGGTGTCTCTGTTTAGCCCTGGCTGTCCTGGAACTAGCTCCATAGACCAGGCTCGCCTTGAACTCAGAGATCTGCCTGCTGCTGCTTTCTGAGTGCTGGGATTAAAGGTGTGCCCCACCATGCCCAGCCTTCTAAATTTATTTCTATTAATGATATGCATGTCACATTTGACAATGTTCTCATTACGGGTTTGATACTGTTTTTATTCTGTACATCCCCAGAAAAGTTATTCTCCTCAAAGGGATTCACCCTTTAAATAAACCAGCCTGACAGCACTAGCCACAAAGTTTAAACATGATTAGCAGGGTTATTTACACTAATAGCAATTCCAAAAACAGGAGCAAAGTTTGGTTATATACTGGCAAAGCAAATATTTGCCCAAGTTGGTAATGCTAGCAGATGACAAAACCAAGAGGCCGTCTGGTATGCTCTTGTGTATACTTAGAGTCACTCGTTGCTCATGTTTTCCAAGGTGCAGGAGCGTTGCATAAAATGTGTACCTTGCACAGGTGCAAAGGAGTTCACAACTTGAAATGTAGGGCTGACATCAGAACAGATTCCAGTTGTATAATGCAGATGTCCACATCTGTAGGCGTACAAAGGTCCACATGCCTTTAAAACAATAAAAAACAACACCCTTTAAAACTGAACCTCATGTAACAAGTTTTGAAGACATACACAACTACATTCCCATTTTTATAAAATATATCACTCTTTTCTTTCTCACCAGAAATCCTCCGTTTGGGTTGGTGACTAAAGTTGATCCGAATGTCATATTTTCTTTTATTTCCGTGACGTTGGGGATTGACGTGTTCACTACAAAACAGCAGAATTCCAGGAGTGTGAAACTATAACATCATATGAAATGATATGTCTCCTCATTAAAACATTCTATTTGCCTTGCTCATCTCAGAGCGCATTCTTGTTCTGGTTCAGCTAAATAGACTTCCCAGTACTGGGGAATATAATGAACAAGTTAAGGCTGAAGATCTGGCTGGTAGCCCAGAGACTCTGTCTCTATCACTGTTTCAAATAGTTTGGCTGGACCTCGAAAGAATGCAGAACTAGCAGGGCCACGAGAATGCGGGATTGGTTTTCACATGTTTTTGCTAATTGAAACAAATGCATTAGTGAGAGTTTCTTAAGAGTACAGAGATAATTTATCTCCTGTGCTATAAACAACCAGTGGCAAAATTCGACTCCTGGGAGGAAAACTGAATATGCATAGAACCGAAAAGTCCAACAAAATGTCTTTATCGTGACTTTCAATATCATAGGGACGTCATGAGAGCTGCAAAGAAGCTGGATCAAGAATAGAGAAGTGTCCCAGAAGTTTGGATGGAGAAAATATGGTGAAGGGACTTCATTGGATGTTCCAAAGACAAAACTGACAAGAAGCGCTGCTAAACATTCGTGGTAAAAACTAAAGAATGGACATCAAAAGTGAAGACTTTTAAATTCTGCTTGGAGAGAAGTGGATAAATATTTGAAAGCAGCATGATTCAAGCTTAAGGAAGACTCTAAGCTCTGCTCATGTCCGCACATATTCTTGCCTACAGGCTCACAGTCAACGGGGAAACAGGTTCCTAGATGGTCCGTCTCACTTCCTATTCTGAGAACCGGGTTTTGTTCAAGCATTAGGTCCGTCTTCCTTTGAAAGCATCCTTCTTTTTCCTTTCTAATTTTCTTCTATTGAAAATAGATTTTTTTTTTCATACAATATATTCTGATTGCGGTTTCACCTCGCCCAACTCCTCCCAGACCCTCTGGGCCTCCTGTTCCATCCACACCTTTCCTTTCTCTTGCTGGAAAACAAACAGGAATCTAAAGAATGATAATAAAATTAGATAAGGCCAGATAAAACAAAACAAACAAAATGAAATAGGACAAAACAAACAGAGGGGCAAGAGCCAAAAGAAAAGCATAAAAAACACACAGACACAGAGACACACATGCTCACACACAGGGAAATCCCATAAAGACACAAAACCAGAAAAGCAATATTTGTGCAAAGGCCCTGTGATGTTAAATAATACAAAAGCCTTGACAAAGCATTATGGGTCAAAGGACCTGCAAATGAAAGCATCGCAGATTAGGCTACTATGTACATTGGTATCGAATGACCTGTATTTGGACTTTAAATGAGGTTGTCTAAGAACCGTATTGCTGGGACAATTAGAGGCTATTGAAATGTTTCTTAGTGTTAAAATTTCCAGGCTAGTTTAAAAACTATTCTGGTTTTCAGGAATGAAGGATAAATCCTAAAAAGGGGGGAAGAAGCAGGAACCAGCCATCTGAAGGCATTGGGAAGTGACCTCAAGCTGGCAGGTGCTACAGAAGACTCCTCACATGGGAAAGTAGAGACTGAGGCTGGGCTCCTTGGTTCTGTGCTTCATTCTGTTTTTTTTTTTTTTTCTTTTCTCCTTAAAGAAAGACTCTATTAGTTAATAAAACTCAAACAGGAGTCCCAGGCCTACTGTCTTGATGAAAATGAGGGGAGAAATTTAGGGTCAATTTACCAAAAAGAGCAGGGAGTATCTTGAATAGGAGTCATAAGAGGTCGATTATATGTTTATGTATTCTGTCTATGCATCTGGATTGCCTGAACAGGCAATGTGGACAGCAGAGTCCACACAGCCTAGTGGAAATGAAAAGAACCAAATAGAACTCTAAGAATTCCTAGCAGGAAATATATAGAAGTGCACTCTGCCAAGTATATTGCCTGTTAATGTTTTAAAAAAACTAATACCGCTCAAAGGAACATATAAGACTGAATTTCTGTACTTATAATAAAAAAATATAGTTCAATTTGTGTTGCAAAAGTATGAACAACTAAGGAGAAGCCAAAAACTTTAATCCAGTGTCAAGGAAAGGTAGCAAACTTGAACGTGATGTTGAAGACATGCTGGATGTTGCCGTTATCAGGCAGGGGTGTTCAAACAGCTAGGCTGTGCCCATGCATGCATAGGAGAAACAGTCACAGGGAAGGAAGAAATAAGAAAATGAAAGCCAGAGATCTGAGAAACATGCATGATCTATAGTGAGCTTGTGGGGATATAGATAATTTCATCATTTTAGCATTGTACAGATACTGAAAGAATTCTAAATCCTCTCTAACTTTTGGAGCAATTTTCTAGTCATACTACAATCAAAGTGATATTTTATCAAAACAAAGCTATTTTGATATAGCTATATCTCATATTTTTTAAAAATCTATTAATAAATTGAATTAATGTAATTTCTCTCATTCATTCTCCCTTAAAAGTCTCCTATCCTGAGTTGCATTTTGTGGGAGGACTGTGACAGAATTTGGCAAACCGCTCGTTTTCAAATCTTGAACAGTGGTAAGAAGCAAAGTTACAAAAGGAGTAAGCAATTTGGATTCGATGAATTGTTTCCCAGTGCAGTACAGAAACCAAGTGAGGGCGAAGGGACCCATGGCGTTATTATTTGTGAATTTTAGACAGCAGCTGTGGAATAATTTATTTATTACTTTTAATACTTTATATTGATAAATTGATATTTTATTTTAATATTTTATATTTTTATATTGATAAAATAATATTTTGTGTCACTTGAAAGTTTATTTTCTTCTGTGAAAATATGGGCACGAGTTAGGATGGACTATTTGATTTAACATACCTGGTAAATCCAACTTCACACAAGGCATTGATCTTTCTCTCCCAACTGGGCACTTATAGACATCTCCGGTTCTTGCTTTGGGTTGACCAACTAGAGGAGAACCAATAAGAACCCTGAAAGTTGAATCAAACAATTAAGAAAATTAAGCATAATGAGGCATTTGTTTTGAATTATTTTATGGTAAATTCTGAGACAGTTTACAGTTATTCCCATAAGCATCACAATATTGTGGTGAGGCTGTTAGTAATTTAATGTCATCTAAAAAAAGCATGGTATCACCATCAAGTTTCAGATTTCTAGTGTTGCTTTAAATCTTAGCAGTCAGTCTGGTTAACATGAGAAAAACAAAGAAGAAATGCCAGGAAGAAAGGGTGTAGAGGAAATGAAATCTACAGAGACTGCATTGAGTACAGCCATTAGTAATGAGTAAAGGTCCCTCATGAAACTTAAGTTGGGACTAGAGAGATGGCTTAGCACTCCATAGTGCTTGTTGCTCTTGAAGAAGACCTAAGTTTGATTTCCCGCGCCTACACAGTGGCTCCCAAATATCTGTGAGTCCAGATATTTGGGGGATCTGATGCCCTCTTCATGTCTCTTGAGGACTACGTGCACATAGTATACAGACAAACACACAAGTAAAACACCATACACATAAAATAAAAATAAATATTTTAAACATTAAAAAGAATTACATATAAAAAAACTTGTAAGGTACATTACCATCTGTTGCAGCTTTACCATTCTGGGATAGACATATAGAGTTGAAGGATCTTAAGCCAGCATGTACAGAGATACCTACACATCCATGTTTATTGCTACACTATTTACAATAGCCAGGATATGACACTGGCCTTGATGTTCATCAGATGAACAGATTAAAAATATACAGTACACACACATACACACACATATGCACACATACATACACACATATAAACATATACACACACATACACATGCACACACATACATACATACACATGCACTCATATACATACATATACATGTACACACATACACACATATATACACATGCATATACACATGCACACACAATACACATAAACACACACATAATGGAGTTTTCTTCAACTGTAAAGGAGAATTAAATTATGTCCTTTGCTGGAAAATGAAGCTAAATATCATTGTGTGAATCAAAATAAGCCAGATTCAGAAAGATAGGTATTTACTATTTTCTCTTGTATATGGAAACTAGATACTCTATATTTATATAGATATATTTACAAATGACATGAAAGTAAAGTAGTGGCAGAAGCATGTAGGGTAGAGCAAAATTGTTAAGAAGTAGGAGGGTAATGAGGAGAAAGACAAATATTAGGTTCTCTCTGTTACGGAGAATCTAGAGCTAAAAGATGTGCTAGGAAGCTGCAGGGACTTGTTTGGGAGCAATGGAGTCAGCAGGGTGGGAGGGGGAGAGGTGAAAAGAGTCAAACCATCTGAGTAATGTAGTAGAGAGGTCACTTGTTGGTTCCCAGCTGCCCGGCTAGTTTAGACCCGAAATAATCACACAGAAACTACTAATTAAAACACTGCTCGACCCATTAGCTCTAGCTTCTATTTGGCTAACTCTTACATATTAATTTAACCCATTTCTATTAATCTGTGTATTGCCACGTGACCGTGGCTTACCAACAAATTTCGGAATGTCTGACACTGATGGCATCTCTCTGACTTCGCGCTTCTTCCTCCCAGCATTCAGCTTAGTTTTCCCTGCCCACCTAACTTCTGCTCTGCTATAGGTCCAAAGCAGTTCTTTATTAATTAACCAATAAAGACAACACATAGACAGAAGGAACTTCAACACCAGAGTAATGTTAATTGACAGATATGTATAAGCAGTGTACCATGAATCACCATTCTCTATACTAATGAAACATAATTTACATAATTAAAAAGATGCATATGAGAAGTCATAGATTTTGCTTTATTGTTTTATTTATCACCACCATATTTATTTCAGGTAAGCCTACTACCCTGTTGCTTTATGAAAACAAACAAGTATAAACGAATTTTTTCCCATGAGAAACTACCAATTTCAGAGAAAGCAGGAAGCATAAACATGAGATCATTCGGGATTTAAAATGAGAAAGTCTTAGACTATAAGGACTTGAGAAAGAAGGATAGTTCTAAGACCCAGGATAAGATTTTGTGTCTTTTTAGACACTGATAAGGAAAATAAAGTTATGTTTCAGCTCCTCCCTGTACAGGCAGCATTCAGATCTGTGCCATTCACTTAAATAGTCTCCCAGAATATCTTCAGGAAAAGACACTTTAATATGCATGATTGTTAAGGCCCTTGGGTGGATCCCAAACTGATGCTGCCCTTGAGGGCAAACAGCTACATTCAGTCTCTAGGACGCTATCATACACTGTAAAACTCTGAACTTCAAGACTGTCTGAGACTATGTTCTTACAAGCTCAGAGACGACACAAAACACACTAAAGTATTTAAAAACCATATCTATATATAGTTGGGAGTATAAATATGTTTCAACATTCTAGAATAATAAATATAGATTAACTAAAACTTAATAGGAACTTAAGTAAATAACTTTACCAAGCTGCTCATTACTGTCTCCATTCGTACAGGATGTGGGAAGCCTGATTTAATGGGAGTTCATGTGAAAAGTCATGGAGGATTTGGTTGACAGCACAAAAGCATGGGCCCACAGGGATTTCAGTGCCAAATATGCTAATGTGACCTTAGGCTCCATTTCTGAAAATAGACGGTCTGGTCAAGGAACGCGATAGCCCCTCTGTGTTCTGCCCTGGTCATGTCTGGAATCCTCACTCTAAGTGGAACATAGGCACAATGGAGTGCATTTAGGAGCCTGTGACTCAGATGGGGAAGAGTCAGGCCATTCTGTCAGGGGAGAGATGCTCTAGAAAAAAACTGGTTCATTTAGTCAAAAGGAAAATGCCCAAGAGAAGGACTAAAAGAGTAGAGAGCGGTACAAATGGCTCAAGCAAACACTTCCATAATTTTAAATACTTGTAAGTTTGTCATACTAACAAGGGATGAAAATCACATTCTATAAATTCTTTGTAAGGGCTTGTATTAATATAAAGAAAGTTATAAATTATAAATATCAAGCTATTAAGCAGAATTCTTTGAACTTACAGTATGATGTACTGACTGAACAAGCTCTGATGGACACAAAGACCCACGAGAGTATTACTTTTAGGCTACAGTTCTTCTAGGAAACCATCATTCAAAATGGTCTAAGAAAAGAAAAAAGCTTAATACACAAAGGCAATACTAAGGGAAAATTAAGAAATAAGGATAACAGCAAAAGTAATAGATTACTGTAGGCACAGTCTGTAAAACCTTGTTTTACAGACGTTAATGAGTGTATACAATAGGATGAAAATTTCTCTGTGACGTAATTCAAAGAGAAACTCCAGCTAATTTACGTGAAAAACTGGTCTAATTTAAAGGAGATGAAACCAAATTACTAAACTCATTATGGTAGCACTGATAACAGCCAACAATTATTGAGTTTATGCCATGTGCCAGACACTGTCCTAAGTGCTTTCCATACCCCAAATAATCAAATTCTCTCTGTAGAAGACAGAATGTGCCTTAGTGATAGGCTTTGTGTGTTCAAACTGTGGCTGCAGTGTTTACTAGCTTTCTGGTTTAAGATAAGTCAGTTACCCTGTTTGAGTCCTAATTTCTTCATGTCCAAAATGATGGCAGATCCTTATCTCACACGATCATCATCGCAAAGGTCAACAGAGCTGAGATACGCAAAAGGCTTAGAATAGCATCAAGCTCATTATGAGCTACCTAAACATCAGATATTTCAGTTGCTGCATCTTTATTTCAGATTAATAACAATTGAGATCTATGTAACACATTGATCTAAAAGAGGGTGTGGAAAAGCACAACTTGTTATATCGAAGATTCTAAGATTAGTTTCTTTTACAGTATTTTGTTTTATGCAAAATGGTTGCATAAATTGATGGTTAAAAACAGGTTAGAGAAATTAGTGTACCCTTATTGAAGCTATTTATCATGAAGCTGGATAAGTTAATGCTTATTAAAAATGGGGCTGGAGAGATGGCTCAGTGATTGTGAGCACTTGCTGTCCTTCCAGACAGTTAAAATGTCCATAACACACATCTGGTGGTTGTCAACTGCCAGGAACTCAAGCTCTTGAAGATTCCACTCTGCAGACAGTAGCACACACACTGACATACACTCATGCGCATAAAGGGAAGAAAAGAGGAGTCTAACTAGTTATGAGGGTGTGCCCTGGTACCTGGAAGTTATCAGCAGAAAGAATGAGAAATCGTAAGTTCGCGGCCATTTCCAGGCATGTAGTGAGTTTGAAGCCTCCTTGAGCTATATAAGACACAACTGGAAAAAGACATAGGCATCTCACATAATACATTTCATTTGCTTTAAATATCTGAGGCTTGGTTGAAAAGGTAAGTTCAAATTTATTAGCATAGCCTCGTCTCCTTGATTGTTAGCCAAGCTACTGGAAATAAAGGGGCTGTAAGCTCAGAGTTTCCACTCACGCCTGATGTTCTGGACCCCTTTCCTTCTGTCTGTGGTGCCACTGGCTTACTGACACTTTTCACACAGGAGTTAAGCAATCTTGCACCATCTGCATTTGGTTGAGGTGCTAACTGACTGAAGTCAAATGAATGAACCCAAGGGGCAGAAGAAATATCATAAACCTCAAAATCTTAAGGATTATACAATCAATGATTCTTTAAGTCAGGAAGTAGCGGGATGATTGGTTATCCTGCAACAATAAAAGAAAACAGGACATTTCCTGTTCCCCTGGCTTTTACAACCTTTCTTTCCCTTCCTCCAGAGTGCTCCCTAGGCCTTGGGTGCAGGGGTTGTGCTGTCCTGAGTTACTTGGGACTGGGCTTCTGAACTCAGCATTTTGACCAGATGTGGTTCACTGTAATTATCTCTGATGCAAAGAGAAGTTTCCTTAACACAACCTGAGAACTACATCCGGTGGTAAGATCTCAGAGGAACAGGAAATTTGCTGTGAGACTGTGTCTCCTAGAGATGTCACAGAACCTATATCTGTGAAGTCTCACCAACATGGCTGCTTAAATATGACCTGAACAAGGGCAACAACAGCAGACATGTGCATGTGGAAGGGGAAAGCTCACGAGGCCTCAACCCCACAAAAAGCACTGTAGGCAATTGGAAATGCTGAGAACAGGAGAGATAGGCTTCCCCTGGGAGAGTACTTCAAATGGCTATTTAATAACAAATAGTCACCCTGGAAGGGAAAAAATATGTATGTGTGGCATAACAAATGACAACGGAATCCTGAAAAGCAGGTTATTAGCAAAGAAGTTGTGAACAACAAGAGAAAAGGAAACGGAGCTAGTGCACAGCCCAGGGAATGTGCCAGGGCAGGAGAATGGAGCCTGAAAGGACATGATGGGAGGTCTGGGTGGCGAGGACCCAGCAGGAGTCTACTTCCAGTGCACACTGGAGCAGGTGGACTAAGAGTCCATAGCCAATAGAAAGAACTGGAATCTGAACGGGTGCAGCAACCATAGCCAAGGTATACTATGAATCCTGGGGAAAATGCAGATCAAGCTATGTGAATTCAGGAAGCGGTGGAACCTGGTAGCTGACGATTGAGACAGGAAGTTTGGCCGTGGTGATCAATGGTAGAGAAGGCAGCAGCAGGATACCGCAGGTAAAATGGTTATTTACTTTCCTGGGGACTGTCTCCTCCGGCAGCCACATGCTCTTCTTGAATCACACACACCTTACCACTCTAAGCCTAAGTCAGCCTCATTTTTCCCCATGCTACATAAAAATAACAAGACCTAAGGAAAGTATCATCAGTGGGTTTGTGGAATTCCAGCGATCCCATGTCTCAGTCCCGTTATCTTTTTTGTCTGGCAGTACAGACCACATTCTGTCATAAAGTATAACTTTCCTCTTTCTAAAATGATTTATTTGTTCTGTGTGTGTCCTTCTCTAGTTGAACCTCAGCACCCCAGTACCAGTAAATTGTTTTGTTCACTTATATATCCTCAGTGCAGGTGACAATTTTAGATATATATAAAAAAAGGAATTTAGTGCTATACCCATAGACCATGGCCTGGCCCAGCGGTCATCAGAGAGGCCCATCCAGTAACTGATGGAAACAGATGAGAGACCCACAGTCAAACATTAGGCAGATCTCGGGAATCCTGTATGTATGTGTGTGTGGGGGGGGGTACGGAGGGGAGAGTCCCAGAGGTCAAGGCACTACAAGGAAACCCACAGAATCAACTAACCTGGGCTCATAGGGGCTCACAGAGACTGAACTGCCAAGCAGTGAACTTGCATGGGACTAACCTAGACCCTCTACATATATATAATAGTTGTATAGCTCAGTCTTCTTGCGGGACTCCTAACAGAGGGAGCAGGGGCTGTCTCTGACTCTGTTACCTGCTTCTGGTACCCCACTGGGTTGCCTTGCCCAGTGTTAATAGGAGAGGGGTGCCTAGTCTTGCTTTAACTTGCTATGCCATGGCTGGCTGATATACAAGCAAGGCCTGCACTTTTTTGAAGAGAAGGGAGAAAGGAGTGGGTAGGTAGGGAGGGAGAGATGGGATGGGGAAGAGACTGGGAAGAGAGGGGGTAGAGAGGGGAAACTGTGGGGTAGGAAAAATAAATTAATCATAAAAAGTACTAAAAAGGAAATTTAAGTGAGAATAATAAAAGGGACTATGATCTTCACTATTGAAAATTTTGAGCCAAGTTGACTTATTACACCTTTGCTTCTATGAATATGTTTGTTGTTTTTGTCTCTGATTTGAGACACGTTCTCATTCTGAAGCCCTGGCTATTCTGGAACTTGCTATGTAGACCAGGCTGACCTCAGACTCATGGAATTCTCAGCTCTCTGCCTCCTGAAGGCTGGGATTAAAGGGATGTTTCACCATGTTCAGCATAAATTTTGATTTTATATAGAACCATTGAAATATCTTGCCTGTAGGTGAAGAGAAAAAATATTTTGGATATCATTACTGTTCTCTAGAGAAACACCTAGTGAATTCAAGAATCTTTAAAACTAAAAAAAGATTTCTTTTCTCTATGTAAAAGTTCCAGTCATAATAAAAACTTAGTGAGTTGAGATGAAATGTGTTATTCATACTTTTAATTTTTGTTATTGTGACCATTGCTTCATTACTTTGAGGAGTGGGTCATGTCTGATGTCATTCTACAGGAGAAATCTATGAAGAGGGGTTTTCCAGAGTTACAGTATTCCAGAACACCCCTTTTAGCTTAGTTCTTCACTGATGTCTGATAGAGTCAACCAAAGCCAATCTCAGACTGTCAGAGTTCCTGTCCCAGCCAATTTTGTTTCTGTCTTTCTTTTATGAAAGGAGTAACTGTTCAGTGACCTCAAAAATGAAACTTGAACAGTGACCCTATTAATTATAGTGATTTTTATAAGAAAAAAAGGCAGAATGCTATAAATGAAATGAGACAAAAAGGAGATAATTTTGGTAAGAGGACATGTAATTTTTGAAAGGCACCATAAACAATGTAAAATGAATACTGTGTTAAACTCTACAAGAGAAGAACTTGAGGATGTCTTCTCCCTCTGAGCTTGAATAAGTTTTATCCAAAAGATACACATACTGGATACAGCCCATCAGCCACATAAGTCATAGTACCCTTTCCTAGCACAGTCTAGGGTCCTGGGGAGGGGAATCAAAGAACAGCAGAGTTTTGATACACTTTGAGCTGAGGATTGGGTTTGGGGGATCTATCTGTCTTCATCCTGACATCTACTGTGGAAAAAGACGCCCAGTGAAGTCATTGATGCCTCCAGGATAGCCTGGACAGTCATTAAAAAGCCCAGCATGGAAGAAATAAAGGACGAAGACAGAATAGTGGAAAGCCCCAAACCACATCTTGCATTTTCCCGAAAGCTTATGCTGGGTTGTGCATTGTTTACCAGCTTTCCTTCAGACTGAAGCTATTAGGCCAAACATGCTCTTCTAGATTCTTCCAAAGGGCTTTGCAATCCCTTGGATGCTGCAACTCATGCTAGCTCTGATGAGCAACACCGATCTTAATCAGAGGTATGATGTGTTCTGTTACTGAGAAAACATGTGGTTTCTCGGCAAGAGTCATAAAGTAAATTTACACTTGAAAGTAAACTTCTGAGAGGTAAAAGGGATATAAAGCTGCTTTAGTATTATTTTGATTCATCCCAGAGAATTTAAGCAATGTATTTCACACACAGGGGACACACATATAGGGACCCAAGAAGAACTACTTCCTTCTTTAGGCATGGTACAGAGGTAAGATGAGTTAGAATGGGTTGTGTGTTGTGTGTGCTTAACCTAAATTGGACAAGTTTCTAAAATATGGGCAGTAAAGAGTTATGGAGATGTTCACCCTAAAGAAAAGTAAAACAGCACAATCCGTGTTCCTCAAAGCACATCAGGTATTCCATAGTGCGTTCTCCAGTGTAAGCCTGTGTTCTCTCTGATTTTATAAGCACGTGTAGAATATTCAAATATCTTTCTCCATCACCAGTGCCTGGGTCTCTTTAGAGTCACAGTTGGCTACTGTGCCACCCATTACAGATCAGGAATTCTGGGATGGAAGTTATTTTATTTGTAAATTCAGTTATCTATACCCTTTTGGTTGTTTCAGTCTTTTTACTTTACCATAAAAATCTTTAGAAATGTTGGGTGTTAAAATAGAAAGAGGCAGCTGATACCCATTTACATCCAAAATGCTCACAAGCCCCCATATACGTACTGACATATAAATTCTGGTGCTAACAACAAAAATAGCAATCATCAAAACTGACTTTTTAAGATATTTCTAGTAAAGGGGAAGGCACAGAGAGGCTTAAGTTACAATTCTAGTCCTGCTTGATTCAGTCCCATTACTGTTGTGGGACAATGGTCTTGTACCCTGTATAGATTTGTTACTTGTATTTTCATAAAAGGCTGATTGGCCAGTAGCCAGGCAGGAAGTATAGGCGGGCTGATGAGAACAGGAGAATTCTGGGAAGAGGAAAAGGCTGAGTTTGCAGTTGTCATCCAGACACAGAGGAAACAAGATGAGAACACCTCACTGATAAAAGGTACCAAGCCACATGGCTAACATAGACAAGAATTATGGGTTAATGTGAGTTATAAAAGTTAATAAGAAGCCTGAGCTCATAGGCCAACCAGTATATAATTAATGTAGACCTCTGTGTGGTTCTTTGGGACTGAACGACTGTGAGACAGGGCTGGACAGAAACCTCTGTCAACACATTCTTCTAGGAGAACCACCCTTTATTTATTTTTATGTAGTTGTGCTTCATGGATGGTAAGAACGTGTTGCACAAGGTTTAGCTGTTTAGCCAGTACAAAATCATTGAGTGCGTGCTATATATGTGGCCACATGTCAGTACAGAGCAGGATACTGTCTATAAGGGTAGGCCCTAAAGCCAATCATCAGCTTTTATACTGTTAGCTTCTCTATCAGCATCCCACTTTAAACTTTATAACTATCTAGACACCATCTTGAACTCAAACTGTTTAAAAATAAACTCATCAACTTCCTAAGATTGATTTTACATGTATGTACATAAATATGTCTCTGTCAATGACTTCCTGTTTCCCAATAGTCCAATACAGATTTTGAAATATATCTTATCATTTATTGCCTTCATTTTCCATTTCTAAAGCTATATCAAAACTTAATACTCAGTAGTCCTCATTGTCTGCTATGTTCAGCAAGTCCGGTTTTCGGGGAGGAGGCAGAAATCCTCAATAAATAAATAAATTTAAAAAAAAACCTTAATACTCATCTATTTGATCTATTTGGGAATGCACTTATTGGATTCCAGTCATAGCCTAGTCTTGGGCATCCTCTCTCTTTTTGGATTGTTTTGTTTATTTTTTATTAGTTTCTTTTGATTTTTTTTGAAACCATATTTAAAGTATATCAGATGGGCCTTGAACTCCCTATGTAATGGAGAATGACCCTGAACTCCTTATCTTCCCATCTCCGTGTCTCAAATGCTAGGATTCTAGGCTGTCCAACCAGACCCTACAAAGTCTCATCTTTTAAGGACTAAATTGGGCTCTGGCTTGCAGGCAGATTTCCTAATTTGTAGGCAATCCAGTCAGATTATGTTAATTTCCTAAATTATATTTAATGAAACAGCCTCCAGTGGTCTCTCCGCACACTGGTTTTGGTTCTAAGATCTGTTCCTTGTCCTTGAAGGTCTACCTTGTCTCCTGTGGATCCCCAGCTTGAGGTGACCTTTTCTCTCATCCACAGACAAGTCACCTTTCAAGACTCAGATTACAAGTGAGGAACCACGTTTATTTTTTTCCTGAACTCTCAAGGAGCTCCCAGTGTGTCCCACATTGCTTGGCACTATTGGAAACTTAATTGTTTCCTATATACCCTCTAGATTATAAACTTCTATATTTCATTTCCTACAGAATTAGAACACTGCTGTATATGTTGGACATATTTGCTGCTTGACAGATCCATATTTATGTTATCACTAAAGAAAAAGTCTTACCGTTTTCAAAACCATTTGTAAAGAAAACTAAGCAACATTTAATGTGTAAAGCAAGATCTGTAAAGGCATGGTCTCAGAACTAAGAAAAGGTTGAGCCCTTATTATTGTCTCACAAATGTCTCTAGAATTATCAGTGTGCTTAAAGTCCATTTCAGTGCAACTTCAATCAGACAAAAATTAGCAACATTTGCTTTGCAACTCTGGTTTTCTAGTTAATCTCTGTAATCCCTTTTTCTGTCTCTTTACTATTTAGCTCTTTGCCTCTGCAAAGGCAGGTTGTTTCTGGGAATGAGATGCATCATAGCTTCAAAGTCTCACTTGGGGCTGACTTCGTCTCTTAATCCTTGGCCTTCTGGTTCCATGAAGAACAGGGACTGGAGAATTCATGGGATGAAACCCTTATAGTAGGGGATGAGATCTTAAAGTCCTACCTCAACTTGATATGCCATGCTTTGTTGACACCCATGGGAGGCCTGCCCCTTTCTGAGCAGAAACAGAGAAGGAGTGGATGGGTTAGGGCAGAGGAGAGGTTGGGGGAGAGATGGGAGGAGAGAAGAGAGGGGAAACTGGAGTCAGGTTGTAAAATAAATGAAAAAATTTAATTAAAAAATGTGAGAGCCTAAAGAGGTCAGATGGTTCCAAAATCGTGAGGAAAATACTAATGAAGGACTTCTGATGGCAATATTGCCTAAAATCAGAGAGTCAATTTTACGTGGGGGAAGAAACTTGCTGTTACCTCTCATATGAAGGATTAAACAAAATAATATAACAAAATTGAAAAGAAATTTAATAAAATATTTTGTCAGTATTGGCCTGACATTTAAGTAGGTGTTTTAACTCTGCAAAGGTTGATGCTTACTACAGTTTCCTTTAAATTTATGTATCTCTTAGTGATAGGTAAAATTGACGTTTGGATGTGTTTTCTGCATAATCAGAAAGAAGCCTGGATAACCAGTGCACTTACTGTTTCCCCCATGGGTTGAGCATAAATGGTTGTCTGCTGTTTAAAAGGATGACTGTGCTTAACCCTCAACAGAGCACAGGAGTGTAGGGAGTACAGGAACAGGAAAAGTGCGCAGAGGATGGGAAACTCCATAGCAATCTTGCTCAATGTCTCATAAGTGGTAATGTACATCTAAAATACAATATTGATACTTGGAAAATTTGAGAAGTCAAATTATTAGTTTCAGCAGTCTTTAGGGGATTACAATCAAACTTTAAAAGTCTAAAAGAGAAATCAAAATACATATTTTTTCTGTGAAATAATAATTGTGGACTGGCACTTCACTGTTCTCTTGTTTGATACAAGTCTCTTTTGCTAGGAAAATAATGGGCTCTTAAGATTGAGAAACAGAGAAAAATATTAACTAACTCATAAAGTTTTTGACATCAGTTAGGTAGGATGCAAAGCAAATGGCCTCTCCTATTCATTTTGTGAAGTGGTTAAAAATTAAATATACTCTAAATTTTGTTCTAAAATGGACTTAACCAAAGGTTCACAGTATTAAAAGTGTGTCAGCAATTCAGTATAGTTTATGGTTATCCTTAGACAACACTTAGAATATAACTCAAATACCAAAAAAACTAAGCCACCACCAACTAAAGTAATAGTAACTGTTTCTGGGCATCCCATCTCCTATCGTGTCCTTCTTCACTAATTTCAGTCAAGCATCCAAGTAACTCGAGAACAGGAACAATTTAGGAATGCTTGTCAAAGCAACATAGTGGCTGAATACATACTGAAATACGAAACTTTCTTGAGGTCAGTCTAGTAGCGAAACAGCAGAAATAAGTAACCACTTCCTCTAAAATTCCAAGGAATGCCGTTCTTTAACTTCATGTCAGCTTCCATCACCAACCCACTAGAATACGTTTCTAGCACAAACGAGTCATTCAGTTAATGTTCCATTCATAAAACAAGCTGCAAATATTTTCCATTTTGTGTGTGTGTGTGTGTGTGTGTGTGTGAAAGAACTGGACAACAACAGAGCCTGTTTGCTTACCATTTTCCTTCTTCATTTTCGTATTGTTGAACGGTGTATCCAAACATGTCCTCCACTGGGCCACTGAAACTCATTGAGTTTTTCACATCAACGTTGAAGGAAGTGCAGAAGCCTAGAATAACTGAGAGGGGAAAGAAAGTCAAGTTACACAGGGCGAAGAGAGAAAGCATCACATTTGGGGTCCTGGAAGGCATTCTTAAAAGGACCACGGAAAGCTGTGCTCTTATGAAAAAGAACCATTGAAACCCAAGAAGATGAGAACTCAAGGAGGGTTCTGGTAGGATGTTATATTGAGCACCAAAAGGATGGGTTTTTAAAATGTTTGGAAATTAAAATCTATACCATTCCCAGTAGTAAAATTTCAGGATTCAGTGGGAATGACAAAGATTAAAAATGACTAAAGAGTTAGTTCCAAGATGCTTTCCCAGAAGCGATCCTTCCAGTACAATGTGACCAACAGTGACTTTAAACAGCTCCCTTTCCCCACTGCAAATTCTGAAGATGCAGGCAGTTGCATTTAAACTTTTCCAGTCAGACCTTTCTCCTGTCTGTTTCTGAAAGGAAACTGCCTTTTCCTTTGCATCTGAAGGGTTCCTTTCCTCTGGGTGATCTTCAGGGGACTATTTCCACTCAGGGATGGCTTCCTAGGCAGACCTGAGATAACTTCTCTGTCTCCTCAAGAAATGAGCAGTTGATGGAAGTTTCTACTTATACAAAAAAAGCCTCCTTGCAACTGTGTTGACTGTGGTAAACTCACAAATGTTTTGGATTAAATGAGCTATAATATTCTCAGTAGTCCATGCCCTGTACACATTATATATACAATGAGTTTATCTCTTTCTCTGTGATCCAGATATAAGAAAAGTTTTTAAGAAGTGTGACCACATACAGAGGTTCTGAAATCACAAGTTCAGATGGAGGATACTACTTCATTTGGTTTTGGTTTGGAAGAACAGACTTACAAGTTTCAATATCCCTGTCCTGAATAAAACCAACAACCCTTATCAAAGAACATCATCTTATACAGTAATAGCACATTCTAAGGCATGTTCAGAGATGATTAATGTTCAATTCTCAAAACTAGATTCAATCACACAGATTCTGGAAACTTCTCTATTCTAAAGATGGAGGACAGGTAACATATCCAATCTCTTAGCTCTTATCCACTCTAAACTTCTTCCATAAATACACTCGAAATCCAGGTTGCTCTGACCCATAACCTTCAAATTACATTAACACTAGTAAGCGCTTATTTGATATACAGGAATCTAAGTTAATTTAGAGAAAACATTTCCAGAGGAAATCAACCATTCTTTCCATTTGTAGATTTATCTATATATCCTCCCTTTATCTTCTAAAACCTCTTCTTTGATTTTTGAAGAAACTTCCTACCAATATAACTATTAAATACTATTTATATTATTGTTTGCTGGAGATGTTCCCCCTGGACTAGGAAAACCTTAAAACTGAGGACAGTTTTACTCCTCTTTTTATCCTTCATAAAAATCTGGTGCGGTTCCTCTCACACAGATGGGCAGTAACATGTTTATAGTCTGAGAGATAATGTGTTGCAGAGGGCAGGGTGCCAGCTGTGGCTGGAGATGCACTGGCAGCTGTTCCATGCTAGCAAAGCAAGACTTGTTAATGTCCTAAGGTAAGGGGGAGATGGGACTTGGCAGTGAGCAGAAAATTTCTACCCAGGATTTGGAAGGGTCTCTGAGCATATTAGGAGACACGGGACAAATATGGTCGCAAGATCACAAAGCGATCTTCCTGGCTGGCATGAAGAAGTAGACAAAGAGTAGACGACCAGGATACATCCTTTTATGTACATTTCCTCTTCATTCCTCAAGGGAGACAGAACACAGCTGGCCACCATCCCCACATCCTCTTTTAGATACTGGGAGGTCATTTTGCACAGTGCTCGGTCTCTGCTCCAAGCTTTGAGTACATGCGCTTAACCTTTCTTCTATGGTTTTGATGTTTTGAACAGTTTCAACTTAGTACTTTTTTTTTTTTTTTGCATGAGACATACACAAAATATCACCTCCACAGTGTGTTTTCTCAGCCATGGCACTAAAGGCAATTTTGTCACGAGGACTCATGCCAAAAGGTGCCTAGCAATGTCTATGGCCCACTGCACACGACACTAGTGGCCTTCTGTGAATTTTCACAATCAACATTATCTCTAGACACTGCCCAAACCCCGTGGAGTCAAAGTTATCCATAACTGAAAACAACTGTTGAAGAGATATAAGGATCCAAAAACTCCTACCCAGGACTGTACGCCAGCTGTGGCTCAGAGATCAGAGGATGCCTAGTCCAAGGCAAGTTAGCATCATCAAGTGAGCTTGTGAATCTCAGGTCCCACCCAAATTTCAAGAACCAAATCTCCATGGGATTGTATCCCTCTTACTGTGTGACCTGTTGTTTCTTCATCACTACGTCTACACAGGTAGAAGAATTGATCTACATTCAAAGGATCCCCCTTTTAGACAAAAGGGGAAACACATGGTTTTTTTTTGGAGGGGTCAGCATCAATTTCACTTGTTTGAAGGATTTCTTTATTCAGCACATTATCATTTGGGGAGCGGGGTTCTCTCCTAAAGGCCACTTGAGCACTCGATATCCGTGGGCCTGTCTATTCTATGTGTGGCCTGGAATGCCTGAGGGTGGGTGCTGCATTGTTTTTCTGTCCTTAGAATTTACAGGCGCTTTGCTCAACGTAATTTTAAATCTGTCCCTTGTATGTTTTCTGAGACACCATGGAGCCTGTGGCACAGGAGATGACTTTTTTTTTTTGTTGTTGTTGTTATTTTAAAAAAAGTAGTTTGCAATTTGTCTTTTTGATTTAAAGGAGTAAAAGCAGTGTCTCATAACTTTTAGTTCAATGCTTAGTTTATTAGAGTAGATTTGCTTGGAACTTTATGTTCTAGAAGTAAGGCAAAATGGTGCTTATCTCAACAAAAGGGAAAAACAAACAAAAATCATAAAACGAAACATAACAGTCTGAAAGGCTTGGGAGTCCAGATAAGGAAAATATTGAAAGTAACCAGAAGTGAGTAAGTATAGAGATAGATGTCTAAAGAGAACGCTAATCTCACATGTACCCCTGAGAAGTCTTTTTCTAACAATCACTACACCATGTGCTGCATGCCATTCCTCCTTTTCAGTCTACTAAACTCATCAAAAGTCCTGCCAATACCATTCTCATCAGCACCATGTGAGTGAGCGAGAGCATCAGTAGTCAAGAATAGTCCCTGTATTTCCACGGGAGTCCACAATATAAAGCATCAGTCACCATTCACATTGATGGAGATTTTTCCCTAAAACCAGAAGAAAAAAAAAAAAACAGAGTGACCAGTAACTCAGGGCCATCTTTGGAAGAAAGTGCCTTCTTATGACCAAGAATTGGTTTGTGTAGTTCTGTGTTCTCAGAGGGCGGTTTGAGGAGGAAACTCTACTTTAGTGACAGCTGGTTGAGAAGGATGTTGAGGAGGCTGGTATGGGAAAGTAGCCATGGCAACAGAGCTCAGACCAAGTTGCTGGAAGGACTTCACGGAAACCTATGTTTATAGAGAAAAGAAAGCAAAGCGTCTGCTCCTTTTCAGGCAGGACCATAGTTACGTGTGTCCCAGTTAAGAGCAGATGAGAAAGTTGGGGTGGTTGATATCGAAGGTTATCATTTGTAAATTAAATCATTTTTTGTTCATTTCCCCCTTTTGGATAAAATTTAATGTGCAAAGCGATAAATGAGTGAAAGAGATACATAGTTCCCAAGTCTGGTTTTTTTTGGGGGGGGGTTCCAAAATAATGTTTTTCATAGAAATAACATATTAAGTTTTGGCTGGAAAGGGTAATAGCTATAACTTTCTTTTTGTGTATTTGAAACTGAATCTCAGAGAAATTAAGAGATGAGTCTAAGCTGAATGTATTAACAGCAGACAGAGGATGCCAAGATGGGTCTCCTTGGGTCCAGTTGTGGACTTGCTGTAACAAACTCTAGACTGTCTTTATTTCCAGAATGGTTAGAGTAATAGGTCAGATTAATAAAGATGAAAATATAACCCACCTGAGAACAACACTCAACTGGCCCATGCAAGTTTTAACCCTGTACAGTTTTGGAATATTTGAGGTGTGACTGGAAAAAAAAGTTGAATGAAGGTAGAAAACTTTGAGCTACTTCAGCGACAGTGGAGTCTGGTGGAGGCCACACCCTTCTTCCCTCACATTCCCAGTTCCAAGAACAGTCACTGTGGCCTATGAGCTCACTTCTTAAATAAGAAAGTCAGGGCCTGAGCATCTGGCCCAGCAATGCTGCTCTAGTCATAACCAGATGGGAATATATAATAGCTAATGGAATTTTCTACCTGGCAAACTCTGAGGCCAAGGCAAATGAGCATCAAGTAAGTGGTGGCAAAGAAGATGCTTTATAATGATATTATTCTCCTTTGATAACTTCTTATGTATATTTATCCAATGTAGCAGCAGAGCTCATAATTAACATTACTTTCAATCTAAAGTTTGAAATGATGACATTTAAAATGAAAGTAATAGTTAAAGTGTACAGTGAATTGATGAGTCCCAGAATAAGTTCCTTCCTGTTTTGTCATATATAAAAAAAACTGGACAATATCAATGCTTTGTCTCTGAAATTTTCATTAATTTACTTCTCAAGGATCAAATGATTGGATCTCAATTTTGAGGTACATGGTTTCCAAAAAGAATAAAAATTTGATTGAAATTACAAGATCTGACCAAAACAACTATAGGATAACATCTTTACAGGTGATCTGAAAGTTGAAGAGATTATTTTTTTATAGCTTTTTGTTATGAACATGATCCAAAAGCCTCCACTAGCAAAGACATGGGAAATCAATAGTGAAAACACGACCATAATAGAGTCTGATCGGAGAGTACAGAAAGAAGAAAGGAATCTGAAAATGACATCGTAATTTCAAACACAGAAGGTCTGTACTTGCCATAAAAAGAAATATGTCTAATTCATGCTCCTTGAGACAAGAAAAATGTCCCCATAGAATGACATAAAGAAAACACACAATGCCATTCAAAGTCGCTTTCATCGGAAGTGATGGAATATGTCGGCAAGATGTCTCCCTCCATCAGCAAGGCCAGAAAAAGCCAACTCAAACACCCTGGTGTGCACGTGTTTTCCAGCTTCACCCTGGGAGGCTGCTCTGTGAATTCGGTTTGCTGCAGCCGGTGAATTGTTTTGTCTTTGCTTCTAAAGTCCATGACCTCTAGTTGTTAACAAATGGCATTTGATCTCCAAAGTGCTGCAGGCATGCATGCATGCATGAGTGTGAGTGTGTGTGTGTGTGGTGTGCATGCATGCGTGTGAGTGAGTGTGTGTGAGTGTGTGAGTGTGTGTGTGAGTGTGAGTGTGTGTGTTTGTGTGGTGTGCATGCATGCGTGTGTGTGAGTGTGTGAGTGTATGTGTGTGAGTGTGTGTGTGAGTGTGTGAGTGTGTGAGTGTGTGTGGTGTGCGTTTGTGACTTGTGGGAGGACTCAAGGGAGCATATTTTTTTAAAACCTAGTAGGTGTTTTCTACACATTTTTAAGAATGAGAGGATAAATGGAAAAAATAAGGGTTTTTGAGCAGAGACATCATCCTGACTTGTTCCCTTTCAGACTAGCTACCCAAAATACTCAATTCCACCAAGGTGTTTCCCAAACATCACTTAAAATTCCCCTTTAAAGTTTTTCTGCGGAATCTGCTCTTCAGTGGTGTTTCTTTTCCTTTGTAGTATCTACAGACATCTGCTCATTGCCCATAACCTCTCCCACCACAAATAATTGCTTGCTTCACCAGCTCCTTTCAAACTGTGTCTACTCTGCTCTCGGAAATTCTGACTCTCAGGACGCCACCCCCTTCCCCTATCAGCATCGTGTGTTTTACGGGATAAAAAAGGTGCAGGACCTTAGGAGTCCTGGATCCCACTGTGGGAACACAACTCACATGTTTGTGCAAGCAACATGAGCAGAGGGCTGTTTTGCAGCTGCCAGGGCATTCTGAGAGCTGAACGCATTAGGTCCTTGATGATTCAGCTGAGCACCGCATATGCGAAGCCACACGGCGCTTCAAAACAAATCAGGGGGGCCGAGTAACATGCAGAAATAATAAGGTGGACAGTCTTTGGATATAAAAAAAAACACTGAAAAACAGCTCTATCATTGTCGGTGTAATCTTTTCAAAGGATTTTATTAACTTAACTCCAGGTTCAAGCTCCGCCCTGCCTCTGTGTGTGTGTGGGGGGGGTATGCATGTG
>NC_022021.1:61014709-61029580 GCF_000317375.1 Microtus ochrogaster
CATATTTCAAGTATATCAGATGGGCCTTGAACTCCCTATGTAATGGAGAATGACCCTGAACTCCTTATCTTCCCATCTCCGTGTCTCAAATGCTAGGATTCTAGGCTGTCCAACCAGACCCTACAAAGTCTCATCTTTTAAGGACTAAATTGGGCTCTGGCTTGCAGGCAGATTTCCTAATTTGTAGGCAATCCAGTCAGATTATGTTAATTTCCTAAATTATATTTAATGAAACAGCCTCCAGTGGTCTCTCCGCACACTGGTTTTGGTTCTAAGATCTGTTCCTTGTCCTTGAAGGTCTACCTTGTCTCCTGTGGATCCCCAGCTTGAGGTGACCTTTTCTCTCATCCACAGACAAGTCACCTTTCAAGACTCAGATTACAAGTGAGGAACCACGTTTATTTTTTTCCTGAACTCTCAAGGAGCTCCCAGTGTGTCCCACATTGCTTGGCACTATTGGAAACTTAATTGTTTCCTATATACCCTCTAGATTATAAACTTCTATATTTCATTTCCTACAGAATTAGAACACTGCTGTATATGTTGGACATATTTGCTGCTTGACAGATCCATATTTATGTTATCACTAAAGAAAAAGTCTTACCGTTTTCAAAACCATTTGTAAAGAAAACTAAGCAACATTTAATGTGTAAAGCAAGATCTGTAAAGGCATGGTCTCAGAACTAAGAAAAGGTTGAGCCCTTATTATTGTCTCACAAATGTCTCTAGAATTATCAGTGTGCTTAAAGTCCATTTCAGTGCAACTTCAATCAGACAAAAATTAGCAACATTTGCTTTGCAACTCTGGTTTTCTAGTTAATCTCTGTAATCCCTTTTTCTGTCTCTTTACTATTTAGCTCTTTGCCTCTGCAAAGGCAGGTTGTTTCTGGGAATGAGATGCATCATAGCTTCAAAGTCTCACTTGGGGCTGACTTCGTCTCTTAATCCTTGGCCTTCTGGTTCCATGAAGAACAGGGACTGGAGAATTCATGGGATGAAACCCTTATAGTAGGGGATGAGATCTTAAAGTCCTACCTCAACTTGATATGCCATGCTTTGTTGACACCCATGGGAGGCCTGCCCCTTTCTGAGCAGAAACAGAGAAGGAGTGGATGGGTTAGGGCAGAGGAGAGGTTGGGGGAGAGATGGGAGGAGAGAAGAGAGGGGAAACTGGAGTCAGGTTGTAAAATAAATGAAAAAATTTAATTAAAAAATGTGAGAGCCTAAAGAGGTCAGATGGTTCCAAAATCGTGAGGAAAATACTAATGAAGGACTTCTGATGGCAATATTGCCTAAAATCAGAGAGTCAATTTTACGTGGGGGAAGAAACTTGCTGTTACCTCTCATATGAAGGATTAAACAAAATAATATAACAAAATTGAAAAGAAATTTAATAAAATATTTTGTCAGTATTGGCCTGACATTTAAGTAGGTGTTTTAACTCTGCAAAGGTTGATGCTTACTACAGTTTCCTTTAAATTTATGTATCTCTTAGTGATAGGTAAAATTGACGTTTGGATGTGTTTTCTGCATAATCAGAAAGAAGCCTGGATAACCAGTGCACTTACTGTTTCCCCCATGGGTTGAGCATAAATGGTTGTCTGCTGTTTAAAAGGATGACTGTGCTTAACCCTCAACAGAGCACAGGAGTGTAGGGAGTACAGGAACAGGAAAAGTGCGCAGAGGATGGGAAACTCCATAGCAATCTTGCTCAATGTCTCATAAGTGGTAATGTACATCTAAAATACAATATTGATACTTGGAAAATTTGAGAAGTCAAATTATTAGTTTCAGCAGTCTTTAGGGGATTACAATCAAACTTTAAAAGTCTAAAAGAGAAATCAAAATACATATTTTTTCTGTGAAATAATAATTGTGGACTGGCACTTCACTGTTCTCTTGTTTGATACAAGTCTCTTTTGCTAGGAAAATAATGGGCTCTTAAGATTGAGAAACAGAGAAAAATATTAACTAACTCATAAAGTTTTTGACATCAGTTAGGTAGGATGCAAAGCAAATGGCCTCTCCTATTCATTTTGTGAAGTGGTTAAAAATTAAATATACTCTAAATTTTGTTCTAAAATGGACTTAACCAAAGGTTCACAGTATTAAAAGTGTGTCAGCAATTCAGTATAGTTTATGGTTATCCTTAGACAACACTTAGAATATAACTCAAATACCAAAAAAACTAAGCCACCACCAACTAAAGTAATAGTAACTGTTTCTGGGCATCCCATCTCCTATCGTGTCCTTCTTCACTAATTTCAGTCAAGCATCCAAGTAACTCGAGAACAGGAACAATTTAGGAATGCTTGTCAAAGCAACATAGTGGCTGAATACATACTGAAATACGAAACTTTCTTGAGGTCAGTCTAGTAGCGAAACAGCAGAAATAAGTAACCACTTCCTCTAAAATTCCAAGGAATGCCGTTCTTTAACTTCATGTCAGCTTCCATCACCAACCCACTAGAATACGTTTCTAGCACAAACGAGTCATTCAGTTAATGTTCCATTCATAAAACAAGCTGCAAATATTTTCCATTTTGTGTGTGTGTGTGTGTGTGTGTGTGTGAAAGAACTGGACAACAACAGAGCCTGTTTGCTTACCATTTTCCTTCTTCATTTTCGTATTGTTGAACGGTGTATCCAAACATGTCCTCCACTGGGCCACTGAAACTCATTGAGTTTTTCACATCAACGTTGAAGGAAGTGCAGAAGCCTAGAATAACTGAGAGGGGAAAGAAAGTCAAGTTACACAGGGCGAAGAGAGAAAGCATCACATTTGGGGTCCTGGAAGGCATTCTTAAAAGGACCACGGAAAGCTGTGCTCTTATGAAAAAGAACCATTGAAACCCAAGAAGATGAGAACTCAAGGAGGGTTCTGGTAGGATGTTATATTGAGCACCAAAAGGATGGGTTTTTAAAATGTTTGGAAATTAAAATCTATACCATTCCCAGTAGTAAAATTTCAGGATTCAGTGGGAATGACAAAGATTAAAAATGACTAAAGAGTTAGTTCCAAGATGCTTTCCCAGAAGCGATCCTTCCAGTACAATGTGACCAACAGTGACTTTAAACAGCTCCCTTTCCCCACTGCAAATTCTGAAGATGCAGGCAGTTGCATTTAAACTTTTCCAGTCAGACCTTTCTCCTGTCTGTTTCTGAAAGGAAACTGCCTTTTCCTTTGCATCTGAAGGGTTCCTTTCCTCTGGGTGATCTTCAGGGGACTATTTCCACTCAGGGATGGCTTCCTAGGCAGACCTGAGATAACTTCTCTGTCTCCTCAAGAAATGAGCAGTTGATGGAAGTTTCTACTTATACAAAAAAAGCCTCCTTGCAACTGTGTTGACTGTGGTAAACTCACAAATGTTTTGGATTAAATGAGCTATAATATTCTCAGTAGTCCATGCCCTGTACACATTATATATACAATGAGTTTATCTCTTTCTCTGTGATCCAGATATAAGAAAAGTTTTTAAGAAGTGTGACCACATACAGAGGTTCTGAAATCACAAGTTCAGATGGAGGATACTACTTCATTTGGTTTTGGTTTGGAAGAACAGACTTACAAGTTTCAATATCCCTGTCCTGAATAAAACCAACAACCCTTATCAAAGAACATCATCTTATACAGTAATAGCACATTCTAAGGCATGTTCAGAGATGATTAATGTTCAATTCTCAAAACTAGATTCAATCACACAGATTCTGGAAACTTCTCTATTCTAAAGATGGAGGACAGGTAACATATCCAATCTCTTAGCTCTTATCCACTCTAAACTTCTTCCATAAATACACTCGAAATCCAGGTTGCTCTGACCCATAACCTTCAAATTACATTAACACTAGTAAGCGCTTATTTGATATACAGGAATCTAAGTTAATTTAGAGAAAACATTTCCAGAGGAAATCAACCATTCTTTCCATTTGTAGATTTATCTATATATCCTCCCTTTATCTTCTAAAACCTCTTCTTTGATTTTTGAAGAAACTTCCTACCAATATAACTATTAAATACTATTTATATTATTGTTTGCTGGAGATGTTCCCCCTGGACTAGGAAAACCTTAAAACTGAGGACAGTTTTACTCCTCTTTTTATCCTTCATAAAAATCTGGTGCGGTTCCTCTCACACAGATGGGCAGTAACATGTTTATAGTCTGAGAGATAATGTGTTGCAGAGGGCAGGGTGCCAGCTGTGGCTGGAGATGCACTGGCAGCTGTTCCATGCTAGCAAAGCAAGACTTGTTAATGTCCTAAGGTAAGGGGGAGATGGGACTTGGCAGTGAGCAGAAAATTTCTACCCAGGATTTGGAAGGGTCTCTGAGCATATTAGGAGACACGGGACAAATATGGTCGCAAGATCACAAAGCGATCTTCCTGGCTGGCATGAAGAAGTAGACAAAGAGTAGACGACCAGGATACATCCTTTTATGTACATTTCCTCTTCATTCCTCAAGGGAGACAGAACACAGCTGGCCACCATCCCCACATCCTCTTTTAGATACTGGGAGGTCATTTTGCACAGTGCTCGGTCTCTGCTCCAAGCTTTGAGTACATGCGCTTAACCTTTCTTCTATGGTTTTGATGTTTTGAACAGTTTCAACTTAGTACTTTTTTTTTTTTTTTGCATGAGACATACACAAAATATCACCTCCACAGTGTGTTTTCTCAGCCATGGCACTAAAGGCAATTTTGTCACGAGGACTCATGCCAAAAGGTGCCTAGCAATGTCTATGGCCCACTGCACACGACACTAGTGGCCTTCTGTGAATTTTCACAATCAACATTATCTCTAGACACTGCCCAAACCCCGTGGAGTCAAAGTTATCCATAACTGAAAACAACTGTTGAAGAGATATAAGGATCCAAAAACTCCTACCCAGGACTGTACGCCAGCTGTGGCTCAGAGATCAGAGGATGCCTAGTCCAAGGCAAGTTAGCATCATCAAGTGAGCTTGTGAATCTCAGGTCCCACCCAAATTTCAAGAACCAAATCTCCATGGGATTGTATCCCTCTTACTGTGTGACCTGTTGTTTCTTCATCACTACGTCTACACAGGTAGAAGAATTGATCTACATTCAAAGGATCCCCCTTTTAGACAAAAGGGGAAACACATGGTTTTTTTTTGGAGGGGTCAGCATCAATTTCACTTGTTTGAAGGATTTCTTTATTCAGCACATTATCATTTGGGGAGCGGGGTTCTCTCCTAAAGGCCACTTGAGCACTCGATATCCGTGGGCCTGTCTATTCTATGTGTGGCCTGGAATGCCTGAGGGTGGGTGCTGCATTGTTTTTCTGTCCTTAGAATTTACAGGCGCTTTGCTCAACGTAATTTTAAATCTGTCCCTTGTATGTTTTCTGAGACACCATGGAGCCTGTGGCACAGGAGATGACTTTTTTTTTTTGTTGTTGTTGTTATTTTAAAAAAAGTAGTTTGCAATTTGTCTTTTTGATTTAAAGGAGTAAAAGCAGTGTCTCATAACTTTTAGTTCAATGCTTAGTTTATTAGAGTAGATTTGCTTGGAACTTTATGTTCTAGAAGTAAGGCAAAATGGTGCTTATCTCAACAAAAGGGAAAAACAAACAAAAATCATAAAACGAAACATAACAGTCTGAAAGGCTTGGGAGTCCAGATAAGGAAAATATTGAAAGTAACCAGAAGTGAGTAAGTATAGAGATAGATGTCTAAAGAGAACGCTAATCTCACATGTACCCCTGAGAAGTCTTTTTCTAACAATCACTACACCATGTGCTGCATGCCATTCCTCCTTTTCAGTCTACTAAACTCATCAAAAGTCCTGCCAATACCATTCTCATCAGCACCATGTGAGTGAGCGAGAGCATCAGTAGTCAAGAATAGTCCCTGTATTTCCACGGGAGTCCACAATATAAAGCATCAGTCACCATTCACATTGATGGAGATTTTTCCCTAAAACCAGAAGAAAAAAAAAAAAACAGAGTGACCAGTAACTCAGGGCCATCTTTGGAAGAAAGTGCCTTCTTATGACCAAGAATTGGTTTGTGTAGTTCTGTGTTCTCAGAGGGCGGTTTGAGGAGGAAACTCTACTTTAGTGACAGCTGGTTGAGAAGGATGTTGAGGAGGCTGGTATGGGAAAGTAGCCATGGCAACAGAGCTCAGACCAAGTTGCTGGAAGGACTTCACGGAAACCTATGTTTATAGAGAAAAGAAAGCAAAGCGTCTGCTCCTTTTCAGGCAGGACCATAGTTACGTGTGTCCCAGTTAAGAGCAGATGAGAAAGTTGGGGTGGTTGATATCGAAGGTTATCATTTGTAAATTAAATCATTTTTTGTTCATTTCCCCCTTTTGGATAAAATTTAATGTGCAAAGCGATAAATGAGTGAAAGAGATACATAGTTCCCAAGTCTGGTTTTTTTTGGGGGGGGGTTCCAAAATAATGTTTTTCATAGAAATAACATATTAAGTTTTGGCTGGAAAGGGTAATAGCTATAACTTTCTTTTTGTGTATTTGAAACTGAATCTCAGAGAAATTAAGAGATGAGTCTAAGCTGAATGTATTAACAGCAGACAGAGGATGCCAAGATGGGTCTCCTTGGGTCCAGTTGTGGACTTGCTGTAACAAACTCTAGACTGTCTTTATTTCCAGAATGGTTAGAGTAATAGGTCAGATTAATAAAGATGAAAATATAACCCACCTGAGAACAACACTCAACTGGCCCATGCAAGTTTTAACCCTGTACAGTTTTGGAATATTTGAGGTGTGACTGGAAAAAAAAGTTGAATGAAGGTAGAAAACTTTGAGCTACTTCAGCGACAGTGGAGTCTGGTGGAGGCCACACCCTTCTTCCCTCACATTCCCAGTTCCAAGAACAGTCACTGTGGCCTATGAGCTCACTTCTTAAATAAGAAAGTCAGGGCCTGAGCATCTGGCCCAGCAATGCTGCTCTAGTCATAACCAGATGGGAATATATAATAGCTAATGGAATTTTCTACCTGGCAAACTCTGAGGCCAAGGCAAATGAGCATCAAGTAAGTGGTGGCAAAGAAGATGCTTTATAATGATATTATTCTCCTTTGATAACTTCTTATGTATATTTATCCAATGTAGCAGCAGAGCTCATAATTAACATTACTTTCAATCTAAAGTTTGAAATGATGACATTTAAAATGAAAGTAATAGTTAAAGTGTACAGTGAATTGATGAGTCCCAGAATAAGTTCCTTCCTGTTTTGTCATATATAAAAAAAACTGGACAATATCAATGCTTTGTCTCTGAAATTTTCATTAATTTACTTCTCAAGGATCAAATGATTGGATCTCAATTTTGAGGTACATGGTTTCCAAAAAGAATAAAAATTTGATTGAAATTACAAGATCTGACCAAAACAACTATAGGATAACATCTTTACAGGTGATCTGAAAGTTGAAGAGATTATTTTTTTATAGCTTTTTGTTATGAACATGATCCAAAAGCCTCCACTAGCAAAGACATGGGAAATCAATAGTGAAAACACGACCATAATAGAGTCTGATCGGAGAGTACAGAAAGAAGAAAGGAATCTGAAAATGACATCGTAATTTCAAACACAGAAGGTCTGTACTTGCCATAAAAAGAAATATGTCTAATTCATGCTCCTTGAGACAAGAAAAATGTCCCCATAGAATGACATAAAGAAAACACACAATGCCATTCAAAGTCGCTTTCATCGGAAGTGATGGAATATGTCGGCAAGATGTCTCCCTCCATCAGCAAGGCCAGAAAAAGCCAACTCAAACACCCTGGTGTGCACGTGTTTTCCAGCTTCACCCTGGGAGGCTGCTCTGTGAATTCGGTTTGCTGCAGCCGGTGAATTGTTTTGTCTTTGCTTCTAAAGTCCATGACCTCTAGTTGTTAACAAATGGCATTTGATCTCCAAAGTGCTGCAGGCATGCATGCATGCATGAGTGTGAGTGTGTGTGTGTGTGGTGTGCATGCATGCGTGTGAGTGAGTGTGTGTGAGTGTGTGAGTGTGTGTGTGAGTGTGAGTGTGTGTGTTTGTGTGGTGTGCATGCATGCGTGTGTGTGAGTGTGTGAGTGTATGTGTGTGAGTGTGTGTGTGAGTGTGTGAGTGTGTGAGTGTGTGTGGTGTGCGTTTGTGACTTGTGGGAGGACTCAAGGGAGCATATTTTTTTAAAACCTAGTAGGTGTTTTCTACACATTTTTAAGAATGAGAGGATAAATGGAAAAAATAAGGGTTTTTGAGCAGAGACATCATCCTGACTTGTTCCCTTTCAGACTAGCTACCCAAAATACTCAATTCCACCAAGGTGTTTCCCAAACATCACTTAAAATTCCCCTTTAAAGTTTTTCTGCGGAATCTGCTCTTCAGTGGTGTTTCTTTTCCTTTGTAGTATCTACAGACATCTGCTCATTGCCCATAACCTCTCCCACCACAAATAATTGCTTGCTTCACCAGCTCCTTTCAAACTGTGTCTACTCTGCTCTCGGAAATTCTGACTCTCAGGACGCCACCCCCTTCCCCTATCAGCATCGTGTGTTTTACGGGATAAAAAAGGTGCAGGACCTTAGGAGTCCTGGATCCCACTGTGGGAACACAACTCACATGTTTGTGCAAGCAACATGAGCAGAGGGCTGTTTTGCAGCTGCCAGGGCATTCTGAGAGCTGAACGCATTAGGTCCTTGATGATTCAGCTGAGCACCGCATATGCGAAGCCACACGGCGCTTCAAAACAAATCAGGGGGGCCGAGTAACATGCAGAAATAATAAGGTGGACAGTCTTTGGATATAAAAAAAAACACTGAAAAACAGCTCTATCATTGTCGGTGTAATCTTTTCAAAGGATTTTATTAACTTAACTCCAGGTTCAAGCTCCGCCCTGCCTCTGTGTGTGTGTGGGGGGTATGCATGTGTTTATGTGTGTATCAAGATGTGTGTTCCACTGCACGCTTGTGCATACGCCACAGTATACTGATTGCTCTACTTACCATTCTCTGCCTGATTTCTTTGAGACAGATTTCTCACTGATCCTGGAGCTCAGGGCTTTTTTTTTGTTGTTGTTGTTTGTTTGTTTGTTTGTTTTGTTTTTTGCCAGGCTGGTGACCCAAAAATCATATGATCCTGTCTTGCCCCTTCTGTGCTGAGGTTACAAGCCCTTGCAGACACAACTGAACTTTTGTCCAGGGTGTTCAGGTCCTAACTCAGCCATCTCCCCAGCCCTTAGAGCCATGGCTGATGGTGTGCACAGCAGGCATTTTCGAGAGTCAGTAAAGCAGACAGGCTGTGTGCGTGGTGAGCAACTTCTCCAACTCACCCAATAGTATTACTTGGCAATTTAAAATTCCAGACATTAAGAGATCCCATTACTGATTTTCCTAATCTATTAATTATCATTTTTGAGGTCTGAAGGGTAGGGCTTGAGATAGTTCTCTTTGTTTTTATGTTTCCTAAACCCAATAGCATTTTTAAACCTGAAAAACTCACTTGTACATGATTGTCTATGCCTTCCTGACCCATGAAACTGCTTGTGTATAATAATAAAAATGAACTTAGACTGATATTTTATTTTTGGCTTATATATCTCTTGGAGAAGGAATTCTATGCAAACTAATAAAATCTATTTCAAAGGACTTCTTAAGAAAGAGATGACATTATTTTGTTTAAGCTCTTTCTCCTAGGGTATGACAATTGACAGAGTGTACAGGGTAGGTAGGTAAGATTCCACTCTGAAACAGAGCTAATGACATCGCCAAAATGTGGGGTGAGAAGATTACTCTGTCCCCTGATATACAATGGTACAAGAAGGCTCAAAAGTGGCTTTCTCTTTTCTCAATATACAATTTTAAGAGTGCAGCAAAAGCATACTTGGGCATAAGAAAAAAAAATGAAGTATAAAAGAATGGGAGAGTAAAGTTATGGCATTTTAAAATACACAATATTTTTAAACATTCATTTAGGTTGTTAAAATTTGAAGAATTAAAGCTAACTTTTTTTCATTGTGATCATTCCTGTTGCTACGTCGTATCACTTTCAAACAGAACAATTTGTTCTTTAGAAAAATTCCAGCATGTAGAAAGACTACCCAACTAGTTTGTGGTTGTTTAGATTAGAAAATAATTACAGGCAGCCTGAGTTAGCAAGGACATTCTTTCAAATCAGGATGAAGGCTACACTTAAAAAAGTGTTTTATTTTGAGGTGAGCTCAGTGACCCACATCTATAATCCCAGGACTTGAGAGGTTGAGGCCTAGGAACACAAGTTCAAGGCCAGTCTGGGCTAGACTGAGTGTCAGGCCTGCTGGGACTATAAAGGAAGATGGCATCTTTATCTTAAAGCCTACCTGCATTCTGTTATGCCTGGAGCCCCAAAGAGACATTGCATTTTGCACACCATTGGTATGCTGACCTCTCTTACCTCATGGTTTTGTTTGTTTTATTTTGGTTAATTTACCATATTAGAAGCAGGAGGCCAAGAAGACAGATTTATCACGTCATTTGTGCTGGAATACAGTTCACCAACTTTCGGCTTTAACACACAGGGGCACCCACTAACCTTTATAAGTACTTCCGTAAAACTAAACATGGAAAAACTGTGCAAACTCCAATCGCACACTTACCACAAAACCAGCATCCATAGGGGAATAACTGTTCATCCAAGGATTCGCTAGAATTAGCAACCATCAAGTTCACACTCTCCATGTAATAACTGCATTAGGAATCTTCCTATACTATATAAAAGATTATTTTTTCCCCTGAATAGCTAGCATTGCTCTTATTCACCCACTGACATTTAAACTAACATGACTATATACTTTTCATTCCTTCTTAGCTACTGGTCATAGCACATTTCCATGAGATGATTTACTACCCAACACTCTGTTCACTCAAAAGCTTCTTGGTGTCTGCTCAACTTCACACAAATCCAGACTATGGAAAGGAAATAATGTAAGCCAACTGAAAATAATGTTACCCACCTGAGACCATTTAAAAAACAAGTCAGAAACTGTTCAAAGATGGACGGGCTTGTGGGAAATAAAGACAAGTCTTGGTAGGCTGGAATTCTGAAATATTTTAGCGGGATGGAGTCAGGGGTCAGAGGTCAGGGTCAGCAGAATACTTGTTTTCTTTTCAGAGGAAAGAGATAGCTTTTTGATTCTTGCCTTTTTGTTTTGAGATAGCACTAAATGTTGTTTTCTTAGCTCTAATTGTTGCTAAGACTACCAGGATCTCTTAGCATTTAAAACATTAGTTTTAAATGTTTCAAACAGGAAAATCCTTGGATCCAGACTCTATTCCTATCTGGTCACATCATCTTTTACATTCTTTCCGTTAGCCCACTTGAGGATCTTGAAATGCAAGTGAATGCAGATGTTATAGCCAATATTCCCAAGAACTACATACAGCTCCTATTTCCCTTAAATGGAAGCAGTCTGGTGTTTGGAGCTTCGAAGCTGCTATTAAGTACTTGTTATTTACAAAGAGCTTAACTCAAGGTAGGGTTTACCTCTGATCTGAAGAAAGGGGATGGGAATATTATTGAAAAGAGATAAAAATGTGACTTTAAATTTGTATTTCAGGACTGGAGACATGGCTCAGTGGTAATAGTCTTTGTCTAGTATGTGTGAGACCCCTGGTTCAAACCCCAGTACCACAGGCACACACACGCACACATTTTAGAGAAATATGTTTGTTCCCATTCTTGAGGTGTCTTCCCATTTGAAGAGTGTTTCACTGGCTGAGCATTGGTTTATATCTACACCCACGTTCCTCCCATTCTTGATTGGGAAGCCTGGAGGGGGAAATTGCATGTTTAGTCTAGTCTTCTCACGCTCTTTCTTTTTTTATTCAGAAGGGAGCCTGGCTGCAGAAAGAACACGGTTTTCTATGCTCCACTGAGCGTCTCAACTGGTGCTGCCAGGTGAGGAGTCAGCTTGGTCTTCAGTGCAGTAGAAACTTCACGTATTAGTTAGGACCCATTTGTGTTGGAGAATATTATTTTCAGGTGTGTGACTTTAGTTTATGCTGCATTTGTTTAACTCTCTGAAGCTATGTTACTGTGCCTCTCTAAAACACCTGATGGTCCTGATAAAGAGTTGAGCTGCTAATAGCCAGGCAGGAGCAAGGAGAGGCAGGGCTAGCAGGCAGAGAGTATAAAGAGAATGAAAAGGCAAGCAAAAGAACAAGGAGAGGACATCAGGGGCAGCCACCAGCCACCCAGCCAGTCATGGAGTAAGGAGGAAAGAAAGGCATATAGAAATAGAGAAAGATAAAAGCCCAGAGGCAAAAGATGGTAGGAATTGTTATAATAAAAATAAAATGCCATGGTTTCCCAAGGGGAGCAGCAGCAGGCCACAAGGGCCAGCGGGCCAAGAGGGGCAGTGGATCCCAGGCAGGGAGCCACATGGTGGGTAAGAGACCAAGATGGATAGGCACGCCATGCAGAGTGAGGTTGCATATTTATTTAGTAGGTTATGGAGGGGAAGAGGGAAAAGAGAGAAGAGGAAAAGAGAGAGAAACAGAGAAAGAGGAGAGGGAAGGAGAGAAGTTGGGAGAAGAGAGCAAGGCAGAAGCCTTCAGGAGAAAGATGGAAAAGGAAGGACTTGGGATGGAAGCATAAGGAAGATCTGTCTGCCTCTGCAGTAGATGGGGAGTAAGGGGTGGGGAGGCAGGGCTTGTCTCTTAAAGGGACAGGACAGACCATTACAGGGATAATTTAAGAAAAGCTGGAAAGAAACAAGTCAAGCTAAGATTATTATAAGTAATAATAAGCCTCTGTGTGTTTTATTTGGGAGCTGGGGGCTAGATCCCTCAAAAAGCCAACAGTAAAATTTCACACAACACATTCGAATCCATTTCCCAATTGGTTTTGACCATACATAAGGAAGAGTTATTCTGATGACTGGTCTCCTCAAAAATCCTAATGAAGTTTTTTGGTTTGTTTTTTAAACAATCTTATTTTACATACCAATCCCAGTTCTCTCTCTTTCCCATCCTCCAGCATCTCCAACCTTCTCCCCACCCCAACCTCCATCCACTCCTCAGAGAGGGTGAGGCCTCCCATGGGGAGTCAACAAAGTTTGTCACATCAAAGTCTTATTGAAAGAAATTGTGAGGAGAATGTTCATGTTCTGCAGAGTCAGGTCATAGACCCACTGCTCTTTGTATGAGGACAAAAATATTAAATAAACTGAATAGCTGGTTTCTATTATTTTATAACAGAGACACAATCTAGTCTCCACTGTCGTAATACTTTTAGCTACACTGAGAGCAAGACAAAGAGCCAACAGAAACAAAGGAAGCATGACCAGAAGGGCATCATGTGATTACTTCAGAGGCAAGGAAAGTGAACAGCAACCTGGTAAAATCAGGCCAAGAGTGGGTTTGAGGAAAGCTGTCATATCATGCACGTGAGATGTGAGCATTTTTTAGGGTCAGCCTACAAGGCAAACAAAGCAAGATTTGGGGGATGAAACAGACACTTCTACTAGTTAACATTCACCATACCTTTAAAGAAATACACCTTACCCAAAGGATAATAACTACTCAAATTTTCCATCAGCACCTGTACATAGTCTAGTTACTTATATCATACCTTATTTCTGTGCTATTTAGTCTGGATAGATTGTTGTTTCTTTATATCTGGAATTGTGGGCTGCATTAAGAAAGCAGTTGGGTTTATGACTCCTTACTCTTACAAGTTTAAAAACTATCAAGATGTAAGTCAACCCTTATTGATGCTTCCTAATCCCCTCTGGACAACTCTACTTATGAATGGTAAACATTCAGGAGTCATGCAAAAGAAATATATCAAATATATCGCCACTCAACTTAGGACTTCCTATCTTTCTAGAAGTGATTTGGATAATTATTTCCAAAAACTTATGTCAAAAGAGAACGGGAAGAAATACCAAGGAGTTTCTGCAATTATGAGCAACGTTCACCAGGTTATACCAAGATTAATGTAGAAAACTGAGAATGTGTTGGGTAATTTTCTTCGAAACATAATTTTTTCTAAGTTTTTTGACAGACTGCAATCATTTCTATGTAGTTTTCTACTCCCTTATGTTTTGCATTATCTGTATCCTTAATGGGAAGAAACTAGCACAGCCAAGCTACAGCCCCTAATGACGTCACTGGAAACTGGTACTCTTCCTTCAAAGGGGTGTTTGTGTTAAAACACATGCACATGCAAACATACACACACATACACACACACACACACACACACGCACACACACACACACACACACACACACACACACACACACACACACTATGGATCCTCAAGGTATATTCTTTCTGTCACTGAAGTCTAGTTTTCAGAAACATGTCGTCTGGCTCTAACAATACCCCATTCTGTAAATGCTTTTCTAGACTCTGACACATGCTCTCTCCTCCCACAACAGCACTTTGTACCTATGTAGATGTTGTCTCATCCCACCTTGCCAACCCCATTCTCTCCCCACTGAGAAGGTCAACCTACTGCCCTCCTTTAGTACTTGAAATTCCCTGAAACATCCTGAATTCCTGTTTTCAAAAGTTCTCCCCACCTCCTTTACTTTCACGTTACATTTTCTTCTTTCTTATGCTGCTTTGTTGTTTAAAAGATGTTGAAAACAAGTAGTTTTGCTTGTTTCAGGGAAACTTAATAAACTTATTGGTACATAGTAACTGTTCAAAAAAACCTACTGAATGAATAGAAATGACAAGAATAACATTTTTTTAAAAGGTCTTTTTTTTGTCACTTTTCTATCTCAAGTAAGCCTACAATTCTATACAACTTTTTATGGCCATGGTTTCCTTTCTTTCTTTCTTTCTTTCTTTCTTTCTTTCTTTCTTTCTTTCTTTCTTTCTTTCTTTCTTTCTTTCTTTCTTTCTTTCTTTCCTTCT
>NC_022021.1:61029680-61032755 GCF_000317375.1 Microtus ochrogaster
TCTTCTTCTTCTTCTTCTTCCTTCCTTCCTTTCATCTGGCTGTCTATCATTCTTTCTGTACTTTATTAGTACAATTAAGCTAAACTAAATTTAAATACCTCCTTTTTAGGTAGCCAAATCAGAGATTTAAGTTATATTTTAGTTTAGATATACTTTGGGGGAGGGGATACAACTTCAACTTTCACCCACAAATAGACTTGTAAAAAATTGGCTTGGTCAAAATTATAACATTATGATAACATAAGGGGAACAAATTCTCAGTCTCTGCAAACTGGCCCAGGAAAAGTGATATTAGTTGACATCAAATAAACTTTAAGAAACTCTTTAGAAAAATCAGGTAGTAAAATCAAATGGGATAGTTTAGAAGACAAGTAAAGCATATAGGATGAGGACCTTTGCTAGAAATGTTATCCAGAAAAAAAAATACCATCATATGCTTTCTGGAACTCATAACACACTACATGATATCATGAGAAGTCATTTATCATAATGGAGAATGTAGAGAGTGTGCCTTGAAGATGTGAAGGTAATTAAGTGGTATTAGCCTTGGATGTAGTCTTCTATAAAGCCATAGTGAGGATCTCGTGAGTTCCACTGAGTAGCTCATCCTTTCAAAGATAACTTTGGTTGTCTTTTGGTATTGTACATATGTAATCACAGCTTACCCAAATGAGCAAACAATGCAATTGCCAAAACAAGAAAAAATAGAACTAAATTGAACTCTTAAAAAATGCTATCAGAAACAAATATATATGAAGTAAGTGGTTTCTGTCAGAATAAAAGGCTCTTCTCGGGCTAGAGTATTTGTCAGCATTGGCGTTATGTCCAGGTTTAGTGATAGTGTTTATTCTTTAATCTAACACAGATGGGAACTGAGGGCTAGCCTAGCCCAAGGCTAGGTATCCAGATAGCATTATCTTTCTACCATGGCTGAGGGAAGGATGGGAAAGAAGAATAGGGTAAACAGGCTAAAGCAAAAAGAAAGCTACAACTTGTCTCAATAGAATCCAAACAAACAAACAAACAAACAAACAGCAACAACCAAAACCCCTTTACTCCCCCAAGAACTACTGAAAACAATGAAAAGGGGAAAAGAGAGACTGGATCTGCTCTCTAGGTAAATAACAAACTTGCAAATAAATGTGTATTTGTGGCTGTCATAAAAACATGTTACATTCATTCATCAAGAGTTAAAACTTTCCACCATGGAAAGAGATAGAAGGAACCAAAGGTTGACACAAACACCAGCCTTTCCAGCAGAGAATTTGTAGTCATGTCAAGACACAAGGCAAAGCTGAAAACAACAGAATAAAATGCAGAGATACCACGTGACTGCTGTAACTATGACGACTGCCAGAGCAGTTTGAGTCTAGCCATTTCTGACTTTTTCTTTTGTTTTTAGTCATTAAAAGGTTCTGTGTTACCTAATGCAGACTTGCAAGTACATAAGATATTGAGACTTACATGGGGTTATTCTCTGTGCTATGAAAAGAAAAACTGGGAAAAAATTCCCAGAGGGCTTTACATTTCAGCCTACAAATTGAGAATATTATGTCTTTGTAAAAAATAATAATAAAACAAACCACCAGAGAGCAAACTCAAAGCAGAACAGAAGAGAGAACTCTGCTGGCTTTTTTCGCTAGGTTAGAGGAACACTGAATTCTTCCATTGTGCACATACGAATAATTTATTTAAATTGATGCAAACGAGCAAGAGGTGATGTTATCAAAGAATAACTGTGGCTTGGAATGAGTTTTCTTATTAAGACACAGCTAGACGAGGCTCCCATTAATCCATCCACACAGACTAATAGCCCTGCTTGGTGTTTAGAAAGAATGGTACCCCAGTGAGTGATTCAGATTGATACTGGCTATTTCCTAGACAAGCCCTGTAGCACGTTACCCTCCTATCTTGAAGGTCACTACTGTTTCTGTTATGATCAAAGACCAGCAACCCAGCTCCAATGGACACTTTGTAAATACTTGTCTCTCTGCCGCTTTAATGCTATAAAAGGGGCTTTGTGAAAACAGAAAAAAAAAAAACTGAAAAAAAAAATGAACGCCCTTGACTTTTCACCATGGACCAACAATTATTGCCTTTCTGGATGGATTTCGATGAACTTAGAAAAAACATGTTAGCTTTAAAAACCACCTGTCAAGTAAAGCAAGGTCTTTTGTTTTTGTTTTTGTTTTTGTTTTTTTTAAAGAGTCATTTTCTCTGGTGAAATGATTCAACCTTTTCAAAACCTTTATACACTAGCATTTATGAAAGCATCTGAAGTTTATCTTTGAAATCCTTTGCTATGGAGTTACAGTTACAGAATGTGATTAGGCAAATTCTGTCATCTATTTCTTAAGAGCACTTTCCAAGAAAAAAATCCACAGTAGCTCTAGCATCCAGTAAGTGGGCTTCAGTGACTTCAGTTTTCTGAGAAAGCCATTGGACATATCCTTGAATTTCTTGCATAATGAACTGATTTTCACAGAGTTACCACATATTCCCAGGGATTTTACATCTTAATAACTCAATACATTAAGAGAAAGGATTGATACACGTACATATGTACTTAATTATATGAAATGAGACCCTAACAGGATTGGATTTAAGTTCCATGTCATGTTAAAATATGAACAGGCTGGGGGAAAGTCTTAAGTACAATATTCTGTTTATGTCAGGAATCCCTAGCCAGTTGAAAACAAGACCAAAATTGGGTCTTACAATGGTCAAAATGCACAATTCCAGGACAAACACAGAAAAGACAGAGAAAGGATGATAATAATGTAAACAGAAATCTTACATATACCCTTGAGATGTTTAAGTAGAGTCAGCTGTATTTGGCAGCATCAAAGACCACATTCTTTTTTTTAATTAATTAATTTATTTATTAAGGATTTCTGCCTCCTCCCCGCCACCGCCTCCCATTTCCCTCCCCCTCCCCCGATCAAGTCCCTCTCCCTCATCAGCTTCAAGAGTAATCAGGGTTCCCTGACCGGTGGGATGTCCAAGGACCGCCCACCTCCATCCAGGTTTAGTAAGTTGAGCATCCAAACTGCCTAGGCTCCCCCAAAGCCAGTA
>NC_022021.1:61032855-61040671 GCF_000317375.1 Microtus ochrogaster
CCCTCCCCCGATCAAGTCCCTCTCCCTCATCAGCTTGAAGAGCAATCAGGGTTCCCTGACCTGTGGGAAGTCCAAAGACCGCCCACATATGTGAGGATGAAACTATTCTCATTCCTGTCTCTCAAAAAAAATAAAAGACAGCACAGAAATAGTCATTGATAATCTTACTTAATTTTTTTCAGAATCGTAATTATTAAAAACATTTTTCAAAGCTATTTAGATTTCTGCTCTTTTATAGGTCTCTGACCTACTGATTCTTTGACTTCAAGATATGTCACATTTTTCCTGAAAGTAAATTCCATTTCCTTAAAAAAAAAATCTTTTATTTTTAAGAAGACATAACTTATACGGTATAGCAGGTTGGATTTTTGTTATACCCCAAATATTTCCAACTCCTCACTCCTGGTCATTGCAAATTTGGCTTTATTTAGAAATAGGCCCTTTGCATCTATTAGGCCTTGTTCTCTCAGGGAGATTACCTTAAGATTAAATTCAGTGACTGGCCTCTTGATAGGAGAAAGAAGAGGATGATTTCCAGGCATCTAGACGCAGGAATACAGAGGGGAAAGTTGTGGAAGCTGAAGGTCGAGATTAGTGGGATGTATCTACAAGTCTTAGAGCATCCAGGAATCCCAGCGACAAGCCCAAATTACAAAAGGTGGTGGTATATCCTTTAAAGCTTTCAAAACTAGGAGCAGAATCCCAGAGGCCAGCCCAAAATACAAAAGGCAGTGGCATATTCTGCCTTTCGAAGCAAAGAGCTCACACACAGCTTGAGTTTGGACTTCTGGTTCCCAGTGCCAAGACAGAGTAAATTTTTGCTCTTTAAAGTCACCGTGGTTTTGGTGATTTGATACAGTAACCCCAGGCAATGAACACATTCAGGGAATAAACAGAAGGGCACAAATTCACAAAATGAACACATCCTTGCCCTGAGACCTACAAAAAGAACACTTGGAAGCCTCTTGGGTTTATTTCTTTTTAAGAGTAGTGAGTGACCAACCATGAAAGAAGTAAGTAACTTAATTTGAAAATAGACAAGGGATTTTAAGAGGTATTTCTCCAGGTAAACTAACTCAAGTAGCCAAAAACGCATGCAAAGAATGCCTCCCTTTTCTAGTCATCAGAGAAAGCTACATCAGAACCACAATGAGATGCCACTTCACTCCCAGTCAGATGGATGCAAAAAAAGTAAGAAGAAATTCATCAGAAAATAGCTTCGAAAATATGGAAAGTAGCTAAAAAACCTTATCCATCACTGGTAGGAATATTAAAATGGCTCCCTTGCCATGGAAACCAGTCTGGTCATTCCTCAAAAAGTTAAGCATAGAAATAATACACAACCCAGCCTTTCTACTTTTACATGTATTACTTCAAAGAATTGAAAATATGCTCCCAGAAAAACTGGTTCATGATTGTTCATAATAACACTCTTCTCAACAGTTAAGAAGTGGAGGAATACAAATGTCTGTCAACTGATAAATGGATGGAAAATGTGATTTCTTTCTTTTAAAGTGATATCAGAATGTTATTCACACACATAAAAAGAAGGAAGTCTTGACACATACTACCAAATGAATGAACCTTGAGAATACCATAGTCAGAAGCTAGAAGCAAAATTCAGAACAATACACGCAACTCTAAGTTTACAAGCTATATGGAGTTGGTATGTTCATCGCAAGAGGAAGCAGATTTGTGGGTACCAGGTGATAAGGAGAAAGAGAGATGGGAGCGATTGCTTAAGAAGAATGAGGCTTCTGTTAAGGGTAATAAAGTGTTCCATGGCAGAGTAAAACGTTAAACAGTATCACTGAGTTGTCATTGTTTAAATGATAAAGTTTATGACTATTATACCATAGTAAAGATGTAGTGATACTTTATTTGTAATTTAATAAATAAAGCTTGTCTGATGATCAGAGTGCAAAGCGGCCACACTGATCAGCCATACAAGTCAGGCAGTGGTGGTGCTCGCCTTTAATCCCAGCACTAGAGAGGAATAAAGACAGGAGGACACAGGAGCTTAGGGTCTCAGTCTGAGGTCAGTCTGCAGTCACACTGAGGACAGGATTGCCCAGCCTTGGTAGAGGTAAGAACTCTCTAGCAGTTGGCTGCTTAGCTTTTCTGATCTTCAGCTTGAACCCCAATATCTGTCTCTGGGTTTTTATTCATTGAGCTACAATAGATAAGCTCAGTTAGCCGCCCAAAGCATGTAAAATGTGCTCTCTTTAAAATTAAATTCATTTTGGTTTGAGGTAATATAAATTCACATGCAGTTGTGACAAACAGTATCAGCATCTTTAAGTCCTCTTGAGTTTTCTCTTCAGGAATCTTCTATAATTTTTACCCCTAAAGTAGTACGAGCATAGAATTATTCCTCTTTGGTGGCTAATAAAAGACTGTGTAATTGAGTATTCTGTAACTCTGACTTCCCACCACACACACTGAGAGAAAAATAAAGTGTTGTACTTGGTTACTCATTAGCTCACTAAGAGGGAGCAGCCTTCCTAGTTATTTCATCATTAATAAGAGACAAAGGAAGCAAACACAGAGGAGGATGGAAATTAAAATTTGAATGATTCCCACACATATTCAAATGCATTTTCCACGTTTAATTCATTTGTTATATGTTGAATAACCATGTGGCTTAATGATTACTGTATGCACTCCTCCTTACTGTTTCTCTTTAACCCTCGAAACTTCACGCATCAGGGCTCAAAGTAGTCAGTTCGCAGACTATTTAGTACAAGAGAGTAAAACGCATAGTGTTCTTAAGGCAGAGTGCGTTTTATTTAAGCTACAGGTTCTAGATGTGACCGATACACCAGCCATCTCCAGACAGAACATGCTAGTGGTATCTTTTGGGCTCATGAAATAAGTCAGCAAGTGTGATAATATGCGTAAACTCTCTCTATTGCACTAGCACACACTCAGAAACAACTCTGTCTACTTTGTGGGCAGGTAGAAAAAAAATTAACAGGCAATTCTAAAGACACATTTTCATTTCCTCTTTTCGTTTTCAAAAATGAAAATGACCCGTCTTCAATGACCCCTCTCCTCCAGCTTTTATTTCACCATTCTGTCTCCTCTGGGATAGCTGAAATCCCAACCACAGGCTAAATACTGACCAAGGAAAGAAACATTTTATTCTTTGTGGGATTTGTCTTCATCGAGCTCATGGGATCAAAACTCAAACTACCAGAGGTCTCAAGGGTCAGCAGACTCAATTTTCTAAGGCTGGTATGTCAGAAAGTATTGCTATACACTTTAAGTGTGTACTCTTAAATGGCTGTGATTTAAGTAGGTGTGCTCAAGTCATGGTCCAGCGCGATTGTAAGATGAGTATTACAAAGACTTTCACAAGACATTTGAAGATGCTTGTCTTCTCAAACATGAATGAAAATTTGATTTAGTCCCAAACATAGTACCTTCTTTATGACTGGCTCTACATCTTAAGTATCTCTGGTTTCAGCAATAGGTCTAGTAGAATGTCTAAATAATGTATCCAGACCTTGTGTCCCATCTTGGACGTTCTTTTTCTACCTCCTAAACTTACCTAAACTTTGGAAGAATTTGAGGATAGTCAAGCCTTATTGAGAGATCTCACTTATGACTGGATTCAGTGAAACCGGATCTTTGGAATCTTTCTATAATGATTTTAACCTCAAGTGTGTCCATGAAGGAGCTCAGAGAAGTCTTTATTAAACTACCCAATTAGCCAGTGCCCTCAAATGGTGGGAAACTAAGGTCTAAGCCATTGCGCTAACGTGTATAATGTGCGTGGCTGCTTTATTGATCACCCAAGGACAGACCAGTGTTTCCTTGCCTTTATTCCTTGTCCACTCTCCTACACCAAGAAGTCTGGGGAGCAGCGATGAGCCCTGGTCAAAAAGCATCATAGGATGTAAATGCAGCTCATGCAAGACAGAAAGATTGGCAGTGCTAAGCCTTTAACTGTTCAGCCGTGTTTCTGCTGGGCAAGACCGCATTAGAGTTGGAGACCAGAAAGGGGAGTAGAGAGGAAGCTGAGACAAGTGACAGACTTGGGTCAACACCAGGCTAGGTTACTTAGCCAGCTGCCATTTAAAGACCTACGGCGCAGTGAGGTGTTGTCAGGACAATTCTGCCTCTGCCTGTTCAAGGCAGTTACCAAGGCTGGAGCTGTGCGTTTGAGATGAGCTAGCTCTGCTTGCCTCCCGGCTAAAAAGGGGCTCTACATCAGTGTAAGGAAGAGAAGAGGGAGCTGGCTAGAAGAGAGCTCAGTTTCATTTAGTTATCTCTGGGTTCCAGCGGTTTCAATAAGGAGCTGCACAAATTATTCATTTGCACTGTTGGCAGGGGCCTTCAGTGAGATGGGACATGTGAACAACATTTGGGGAGCCTGATAGACAAGGATGCTTTGTTTAACATATAAAGGATGAAAACAGAACCATATCCACATGGCAACTGCTCACGTAGACACCGTGCCAGTCTTGTCACTGGCATGCTTCTAGTCCACAAGGTTCGCACAGTTTAAGCTGTGAGAACACAGGCATTCCTACAACAGTGTGACATACTTGTCCCTAACAGCAATCTTGCCTTTTCTAGAACGTCACATGTAAAAATAGCAGAGCTTATGATAAGGGTATATCCAAGACATCCAACTCAACTATAAACTTTTATAGTCAAGGCACAAACAAAGCTAAATAATAGCTCAAATAAAAAGACACGTCTGATTTCAAAGACATGTTAAGTCTTGATCAAATAAACTCTATACTAAGCATGGATAGAGGTGAGCACATATTGAAGCTGCAGAATTTTGGGGACAGTAGCAAAATGAACAAAGCATTGAGCCAATCATGTAATGAGTTCTTCCCGTAAATCATACACATGTTAAAAAATAAACCAAGCAGAACACAAGAAAAATGGACACTGTGTATGACACCATGTTAGTCTATGCTTGTGTTCATCAATCATTGTCCTTGACACTAGTAACATATATATTACAGTGACATCAACTTCCACTTATGAATATGAGTGACCTAATTCACCCATAGATATATGAACTAGAAGGGAAGAGATTCTATTTCAGTAGGACCACTTTTATGCAGAATGGTGCATGGGGGACCTGTCTGAAATCATAACACTTTGAGAAATACAAGCTTGTGGAATCAGAGCAGTGGACAGATTATGAGAAACACTGGTCCCAACTAAAACCCCTCGGCAGTCTAGAAACACAAACTATGTGCACTCACACCTTCTTTTCCTGCTCTTGAGGGTCACTCGAGTTTACTGACTGTAAGCCTGAATGTTTGCTACTGTATGTAAACTTGTCAGGATCAGCCAACATGTGTATAATGTATAAAGCAGGGCTGGTTGCTGACAGGATACAGAACTGCTTCCATTTGGTTCAAATGGAAAAATACGCACTATATACACACAGCGGCATATTGATGCAAAGGGCTGTATGACAAGTCCATTTACTGACATAAATGCTAAGCATTATACAGCTGGACCAGTTTCATCTTCTTACTAAAGAGCAGAGAGTTTTAAACACAATCAACGACATTAAAATTGGAAAAGAAGAGGACATTGGACATTCTACCATTGTATGGTCTCAACAAAGCCAAGTCGATAAAAACTAAGACAATGACAACATTATATAATTTTACTCTTAATTTGATTTATATTTAAATCAATAATTAATATAATAGGTACATAATTTCAATATTTTCCTGCTTAGCAACTATCCCTTAATACTATGTGTTTCCCTGTTCCCCCATATTTCCCAGCCTTCCTCGCAAAGGGTGAAGCTAACCGGGCTGCTTCGCCTGGGTGGATGTTGAGAAGAGCTTGGATTGCATGTCCTCTAGATTGGGCTGAAGCATTTAGAAGTCCTTTTATCTTCCTCTTCCCCTTGCCTGTGACTTTGGGGTTGTATGTTTGCAATGGCACGGAAAACAGTGAAATCATCCAACCCACACTGGGATGAGAAAAATGAGCGAAATACCCCTTGTTATTGTTATGTTATGTTAACCCACATTCTGGAGTCTTTGTGGTAACTAATGTCTTGAGCCTGTTATTAATCTTGGGATAGGTGTCTGACTTTTAGATACTCACAAAATAGAGTAATATAAAAATTCACAACATCAAAATATTAAACTCTTAAGAGATTAGAAACCCCTTTAGTACTGGATGCTTCATAATAGTCATACAGAATGAATTGGTTTATGAAACAATTATGACCCAAACAAGAGGGTGTGCAGCAGCCTCTAGTTCTCACACTCTCTTGGGGCATAAGCATTTCATTGTTCTCTATCTCTCTCCACAGAAAAGAATAAAAAAAAACTGTTCTCAAAGAGCATTGTGCAAAGTGAATGAAGGAAGGAGTAGTAAGGCTGAACACCGCCCCCCTCCCACACACCAGTTTGGCTCTTGCAGGAAATTCTTTACAGCACAGTGTGACTCAAGAGCTGTCAGCTAAGCTGTGCCTATCTGTACTTCCCAGAAAACCTGTAAAACAGTCTTGAGATAGCAGACGGAAATCCTGTACTGGATCTTCCTGTAATGAATCCGAGTTAAATTTCAAAATTATTTTATCTTGTGCATGATGCAGGCATGCAATACCACACACACACACACACACACACACACACACACACACACACACACGATAAACAAACATTAAAAGCTATTGGTCCAAATAAGCATGGATCTATATTAGAAAAAGTCCTGGGGAAGTGCAATCCATTTCACATCAGTTCCATACTCTCATCTCAATGGAGTATATTGAGAGAGCTATGCTTTTTAACTCAGTACGCCACTATATAAATGTTCTCTTTCTTATCATAAGTTATTGTTCATCTCCACTGTTGGCAAACCACAGTTATATAAGACTGCTGATTTGTATAATTCTTTGCCGGTACAAAACCATTTCAGTTTCTCTGGGAGGAAGTTAATAATCTCTTTTTGGCCAGGATGTAGATTTTTAGAAGTAATACTCTTAGTTTTTCTCTGTGTTGCCCTAGTTGTTCTGTAACTTGCTCGTCTGTAAATCAGTCTGGCCTCAAAGTCAAAGATTCATCTGCCTCTGCCTCATTTTACCTCTCCTTAAACAAGAAGGCCATGCAAAACTGTGACCATCTGTCTCTATGGCAACAGATTTAGCATGTGTTGAGTAAATATCATGTATACAAGATGCTTACATAAGGAATTTTTGAAATTAAATCTTCTCTACATTTCACCTCATATAAAGAGGTCATGTTACCCTTTATAAGAGGCTGATAGTGATTTAGTGAGGGCCAAAGTGGTAGCAAAATCCAGGTTTGCATCTAGCTTTCTGGAAACCAAGTCTAGGGTAGTTTCTTCCCAATTCCTTCCTTGTATTCAATCATTTTGGTATACTAAACTACAAGTAGCTTTCAGGAGAAGCAAGGAAACCAAAACTGGGACAAAGAGCTCTGGAAAGATTAACATCTGAGTAGGTCTGAACTAGACTAAATGTTTAGAAGAATAAAATTCCTCAGATATGATTTCTTAGTGCATAGCCGCGAAGCTTTCGAATCTATCACCCACAAGAGAACAAGAGATTTTAAGTAGCGGTACACTGAGCCCAGATTGCTGCAAGTTTATCGCCTCCGAGAGTGTCCATCTCTCTTTATATTAGGACATCGGTTCCGTCAAAGTGAGGGACCCCAGCTGCTGAGTGACACCACTTGAAAATGTCATGGCAAGTTTTAGTAAGTTGAGCATCCGAACTGCCTAGGCTCCCACAAAGCCAGTATGTGCAGTAGGATCAAAAACCCATTGCCATTGTTCTTGAGTTCTCAGTAGTCCTCAT
>NC_022021.1:61040936-61094618 GCF_000317375.1 Microtus ochrogaster
GACTTGATAGGGGGAGGGGGAGGGAAATGGGAGGCGGTGGCGGGGAGGAGGCAGAAATCCTTAATAAATAAATAAATTTAAAAAAAAAAGAAAATGTCATGGCAAAGAAAACCCCCACCTGCTGTAACCAGCCATAATGCAAATGTTTAAATGACCCCCCCAACCCCCGCGTGTGTGTGTGATTCTGAACACAAGTGAAATAACTCAGCACACTGATTTCCAGAAACTCACTGGAAAAGAATTTTTCTATATGCTCTGGGCAGAAACTTCAGAGGAACTTTGGGAGGAAACTTGAAAATCAACGAGCTTAGAGAGTCAGTTGCCCTGCCCTCAGGATGTGGTCATTTCGTCCTCAGTTGATCTTCAGGATTTTGTCTCGAATGGAGCAATGGTCGTGATGGCTGGTGAGGAGTTTCATTGACAGCCCTTCCCAGGAGTGAGCTTAACTAACAAGCAATCAGATTAACAGTCCCTGCTAGGGTTCCTATGGCTGTGAAGAGACACCATGACCACGGCCGCTCTAATAAAGGGAGACATTTCATTGAGGTGGCAGCTCACAGTTTCAGAGATTCAGGCCATCATCATGATGGAGGGGAGCAAGTAGATGTGGTGCTCACTACATCTTGATCAGAAGGCATTGAGAAGTGGACCGAGACACTGAGTGTGACTTGGGCATACCTGAGACCACAAAGTCTACCCCCACAGTGACATACTTCCTTCACCAAGGCCATACCTACTCCAACAAAGCCATGCCTCTTAATAATGGAACTCCTTATGAGACTTTGGGGGTCAATTACGTTTAAACTACCACATCACACCCCTATCTAGAGAAGAATGGAAGTTTCTGGAGCATCTAGCTAGTCAACATGAAAACTGTATGTAATGGCTTGAAATAATTCCTTTGGGTTAAAAAAAATAACATGAACTTCATGGGTAAAGCATATTTAGACATTATCGATAGACTGTAAGATATTTTTAATTATTATCCTTTCAAGGAAAAAATTGTCTTTATTAGAAAGCACAGATATGAATTTAATTGCTGTTGGCATAAAAGTGTCCTTTGCAAGCTGACAAATATGCTCAGCCTTCAAGGAGATTTCTTGAGACCTAGGAAGATTTTAGATCTACAGGTCTGAACCAGGCTTTTAGCTAATGTCATTAGCCTTGAAAATTAACAACCGTAGAGTCAGTATTAACACAGAAATCAGTGGCATCAATGTCTAGATGAAGGAACTGAGATCAGTCAGCAAACAGTGCTAGAGGCATGGATCCCAGACACTCTCATTCCAGAGCCTTCACCCTTAGACACTAGCTTCCTAGATGTTGTCCACCAGACTCAGAAATTTGGGGTTTAGTTTTTGTTAATGATATATTTTCAATTAAGCATCCTCAATTTGTCAAGATCATGATGTTGGCACTAATAAGCTTCTTATGTAAGAAAGCTTCATATTATTTAGTTTAGACACAACTAATGCTACCAGAGAGCTATTGCAGCTAGGCACCTCCTTGGAATACCTTTGTTTTAAAAAAAATGAAGACAGAGTCCCATTATGTATTACTATGTATCTCTGACTGGCCTGGAACTTACTCTGTAGACCACTCTGGGCTCAAACTCACAGAGATCTGCCTGACTCTGCCTCCCACGAGCTGGGGTGACCTTTGAGTAATGTAATTTTAAGAATCAGTGATTGCTAACTAGGCAGTCATTTACATTCAAAGCTATTATTGAAGGCTTGGCTCTATTTTCCAGCCATGGGAAAGGGTGTCTCTTCTCTTCTCTTTCAACTGAAACTAGAGCCGAGTGAAATTCGGGAAGACACTTATCAGTGTTTCTTCTAGACTCCTCCTAGGCAAAAGTCTCTTCTGCCCATGCCAATAGTGGTCAAACGGGTAAGTCAAGAAATGGGTAAGTGCATGTAGGGATGCTACCTGGGGAAAATTCTCCCCAGGTGGATTTTAATTTCAGATAAACAGATGGTTTTTAGAATTATATATTGTATTCACTGTTTCTCCAATCCAGGCCTTAAAAAAATCTAGCAAATATAGGAAGGTGGGAAAAAAGCCCCAGGCTTTGTATTGTTAAATTGGGTCTATCTCTAATGATTTCACATTGTGTGTATGTGTGTGTGCGGGCGTACATGAGTACTCATCACAGATAAAATATGGAGTCAGAGGTCAGCTTTTGCGGTCAGTTCTTTCCTTCAAGCATGTGTGCTCCCAGAGTCAGACTCTTGGGCGATCAGACATAGTAGCAAACACCTTCATCATACTCTCAGAGCTGCCGTGTTGCTTCTCTAGTTTTATAGTTTATTTTTGGAGAGTAAAATTCTCAGCAGACCTTGATCTTTTAGGATAAATATTTGTGGACTACTCTGATTAACATTTGATATCCAACAAGAAATATGGACATGTTTGCTGGCCCAGTCTTCTCCAAATTGGGCTTAAATTTAGCCAGCTGGATTGGAAGACAATATTCAGGTTCAGAACACGTGTGTGTGTTGGGAGTCCGGAGTCGGGAAGCTTAGAACTACCTCCCTCTTCCCTGGCGACCATTTCCTTTGGGTCCTGAAGTCAGCTGGGCAGGAGCAGAGCTGAGAGATGCATGTGACCTGGGCTGACCCCAAGAAAAGCTGAGACTCTGGAGCGAGGCATTTCCTGAGCTTTCTGCACTTCCTTCCTGATGCTTCAGATTAATGTCAAATTCCTCACCCAGATGTCTCCATGCTGAAAACCTAAGAAGGCAATTGACTCTGAGTTTCTAAAGGAGACACCACTTAACAATCTACCAATAGAAGCAGCTATTGTTAGTGGACCAGGGACTACTTCTAATGTAAGCATCTTACGATAAGGGGAGTCAGATTTAATGCAAGTATTCAGAAAAATCATTTTAAAGTGATGGAGGGAAGCTTTGTTAACCAATCATCCTTAAGAAGTGGAACCTAATTAAGGTGTGGTTACCTGGAGCCCAGGAAGAAAAACTGGGACGGACCAGGTGCTCGCTCTCTCTGGGTGATTCCCGCTGGATACAGCGGAACCTGGACTTCCTATTCTTGTGGCATGAGTTTCCCTTTATAGTAAGTAAAAATACAATTGTTTATCTTTAAGCCGGCCTGGTTATTTCCCGAATCAAGTTAACTTTTACATTAAAGGAATAGTAGTTTTATATTAGCTACTAGGTTAATTTACCTGGCTGGATAATTTTTATTTTCTAAGCAGGTACGAAGCCTGCGTTCAGACTGGCCTCAGTGCCTAACTCAGCACCATGACCATATTTTCCAGCAGGTGAATCTGGACATGCTGGTCTGGTAGCAGGGTTCTAACACCAGGACAATATATGATGAATGCCCCCAACACAGGACAGTGCCTGACCCCGGAAAAACACTTAGTAAATGTTCTCTTAAGTCTTACTGTTGTAAAGTGGTAAGTGACCTTTTTGTTTAGATTTGTTTTCTCAGTATCCACACACTACCTAGTCGTGTTTGGAGACAAAATGTCAAGCTGTGGCATGGAAGGAGATATAGACTATAAACATGGAGCCAGCTTCTGTCCTCCCTCCTGGACCAGGGAAAGGGTGTATGTGACCTCTGGAAGGCCAGTCTGATGTTTGCAACTGTTAGCGATTGCTCTCAGAGGTTCTGGCTTAGTTCTAAGCCCAAAAGATAGCTGATGGGTGAATTACAGTGGTGATTCCCACACAGATGATGTCAGTAGCAAAGTTCTATGTTTCCTTCTCTTTTTTCCTATTGCAGCTTCCTCTTCCTCCAATGTTCCTTTAATATTTGCACTACCAGAGTAGATTTCTACATGCAGCTAAGAAGTGGGGAAAGAATTGGGGTTTTTTTTTCTGACTTACCCATGGCTGAAATATCCAAGGAAGGATACCAAGAAGTAAAACAACATTCAGATAATAAGCAGGTGCCCTAAGAATTGTTCACATGAAGAGAAATGTAACTACCATCTAATGTAAGAATTAACAGTAATATTATTTGACTGAATTTAAGGATGGATCAGGGTTAATAAAGAATTCACCTCTATACCATGGTGCTGCAAGGCTTCTATTGTTCACCTCCGTGGTTCCTGAGGGTCACAACTGACTCTTAGGAGGTGCTGATCAGCACTCTGTTCTCAGTAGCATCTGATGGGCTATTATCTCCAACTCACAACTCAGAGGTCTTCTGCCATGCTCCTCCATATATGCTCATATGTTCGCCAAAGTGAGCTTTCTTGCTTCTGTTCTCTGTGCTATGGGGTGACAAATGCTTATGGAGCAGGCTACAAAGACAGGAAGTCAGTTCATCTCTACCTCAGTGTAACCAACTCTCATGGAGACTGTCTCTGCTTCTGGTCTGAACACCTTTGATGGGGACTTTAGTGAGGATTTATGACAGAAGAGGCACAATGTACTTTTTGGGTCACATTCCCATGACTACTGTGATACCTAGATTATACATGTGATTTAAAAATTGGCAACAGGAGGAACAAAACTAAGTTAATTAAGCTCTTAAGTTTCCAGGTATTTTTTTATGAATATGTTTACAAATTCCTTGCCAATCTGAGGAAACTTTTATTGTTTCTCTCTTTATAAATAAAAGTTCATGACATTGAACTTGAGGATTGGAATGACAACACTACTTGCCAACATTTATAGAGCCTACAGCCAATGTTCTCACCACACCAGATTAGCAGAGAAACATTCAAAGGCAGAACCAGTGCCAATAACCACCTTTTCACATGATTCTAACCAGTTCTGGTATCTTCCTGCTCCCAACAATATTGGTAACCATCCTATACCATGAAAACTTATTATAATCTTCTATATTATTGCATCCTCAAAATGTTATAAGTTCTCTCTTTTGAGGAATAGAAGTTTCTCTCTCTCTCTCTCTCTCTCTCTCTCTCTCTCTCTTTCTCTCTCTTTCACTCACACGCACACACAATCCTTCTATTGTAACTTAACTCACATATACAGTAAAAAGTCATCATTATTTATAAACTTACTAGTATTACTCTTGTAAAGATGCTATAGCAAATTCAATAACGCATAGAAGTAGCCAAATCCTATAAATGGTATTAAAGTACTCTCCTCTCTCCAATTGTTTAAAGTTGCTTTTCTTCAGTGCTTACGTCTGTTTTCCTTCCCTAGCCAGCAAAGCTAGTTCACACTGGGGCCACACAGAACACTTTAAAGCCAAATGACCTTCTAGGGGATGATACTTCCCAGGTCCGCCTGAGACACAGTTAAGAAGTGGTTGCAGAGCTTGCAATCTGTGTAGATGCCTAGGCTCCTTTGCCCAAATAGTCTTCTTCACTTGAGGGTAAGCTTTAGTCATTAGTATGATGGGAAACTCTGTATGTAATTGGTACAGTCCACTTGGAGAAATCACCAGTCAACTGCCAAGAATACTGCAATCAAAATAAAGACTCATGTTTCCCCATTGCCTGTTTCTTTGGGGGAGTGGGCAGAGATGGCAGGGAGGAAAATAACAAAGAGACAGGGCCCTGCAACTTGGCAAGTCATTGGAATGTGGCAAACTATTTAAAAAAAAATAGCCAGGAACCTCAAGGTTTTAGTGTGTCTACTGACAACTGATTTAAACAACTTTCTTCATAATATTGAAGTTCAAATGCCCCTCCCCCCAGTAAGTTTGGGAATATGGGAGCGTTTGGCAAAACATTCCAAGTCAGTGACCCCCAGCCCTGGAATTTTCTCCTAACAGGCTGCACTTTAGCAGCCAGCCAAACCCAAAGCTTGGCAGCTCTTGATATATGGTACAAAACAGATTGTTTTTTAAGCCTAAGTCAGTAAAATTTTATTTTACACAGCTTGTAAAAATAACCCATGATTATTGTTACTGCTCCAAGCCAAGTCAGTGGAACCTTCAGGACTATGACACCAAAAGCCCTCTTTACAGCACTCACCCCTACCCAGTTGGTGGTAGCATCCTTTACTCATAATGATGGACTCTAGCCACAGATCAGTGATCCTAAAGCAGCCCACCTAAGGTGGGGATGCTCAGGTGTCAGAAGACCAAGTCACATCTCCCACTAGTGACTAAGGTGGCAGTAACCAAACAGTCCCATTTTTGATTCTTTGTCTAAGCTTATATACAACCCCAAAGCAGCCCTGGGCAACATCCCCTCTGTCACAGGCTATGATCCAATGATCTACTTCATTTAAAGGCTGCTTTGTAATTAAACCTGTAGCAAAGCTCTCACTCACCTCTTTTTGATAACCTACTACCCAATTCTTCCTATAGTCTTTTATATCATAAATCTGACTGGAGTGTATGACCTTCTCCCTGTCCTGTGACGCTTGTACCCTGATATCATGCCCAGCCCTGGGGAAAGTCACCAACTGGCAGGAGGTCACCACAGCTCCCATCTTGCTACTCCCTATTCATTTTTTAAAGATTTACGTGTGTGTGTGTGTGTGTGTGTGTGTGTGTGTGTGCGTGCGTGCAAGTGTTTCCAGACATCAGAAGAGGGAGTCAATTCCCCTGAAGTTGGAATTACATATGGTTGGGAGCTGCCTGATGTGGGTGCTGGGAATATAACTTTAGCCCCCTGAAAGAGCATCAGACTTTTTACTCTGATGAACCATCTCTCCAACCATCACCCTCTTATTCATTCCATAGCAGAAGAGAGCAGAACAAGCCACAAACGAAGAGATGATTTCCTGAAATCAGCATCTAAAAGCGGGACCTGGGCACCTTTTGATGCAACACTCACGGCTCAGTCCTCAAACGTCCTGAGACAGTCTGGCATCTGCGGCTTAATCAGAAACGCAGTGTTGTTGCAAATGCTAATACCTGTCTTTGGTATCTGTAGCAAATAGTATTATTTTGTAACTCTTAGTTGGCTGCATCCTTTCCAGGGTACCAAACATAAAACTGAGTTTTGTTACTTTGTAGTTTCCAATTCGCCTACAAGATGTGCAAATATAAGTGCTCTAAATGTAGAAGCATTGTAAGAAGTCCTTTTCCTGACCACCCTATTTCCCACTTTATTTTCTGTGACATAGGCACATATATAAGGGTGAAAATTGTCAGAATATATAGGAAAAATATTAAATCCACTAAGTCCTATTAAGTTGTAGGAAAGGAGGGAACTATGAATATTTTATGGCTTTTGTGAAAATATATGTCTACATTTGATGAGACAGCTCCTCCTCATCCTCCTGTTATTTATCCTCCTCTTGTTTGAGATAGAATTTTTCCATAGTTCTTGCTGCCCTGAAACTCAATGTGTAGATCAGGCTGACTTCAAACTCAGACAGTCCCTAGTCTCTACCTCCCAAACACTGGGATTAAAGGTGTGTGCCAGGAAGGCCCTGATCGGTTATTTTTTATCTTTATCCCTCTTCCACAGTTCTTCACAGGAGTCTCCTCTTTTTCACTTCAGGCAGGGAATGAGAACCTTTGAGAAACTGGCACCTGGAGAACTGTTCACAGCTCACCCCTTCAGGGAGAGTACGCCTCTGGAGAAAATATCCTTCTCTTCTGCCACTCTCGTCTCGCGTTGACCATTTAATTAAATATGTATTGCAAGCAGAAGCAGACATAAGTTCGTCACAGATGTTTTACTAAATTTTACAACTAGGGACCAAATGATAAATGAGGAGATAAGAAAGGCCCCAGGGGGTCTTCCTTTTGTCCATCCTGAAATCCTTCCCTAGGTCTACAAAGGCTGTCTTTTCTTGCTTCCTGATTTCTACCCTCAGTTTGTTTTCAGAGAAGCCCAAGGTGGTAACTCTTGTCCACTCTATCTTTGGTATGTTTTTCCTCTCCTCTCCTCTCCTCTCTCCTCCCCTCCCCTCTCCTCTCCTTCCCTCCCCTCTCCCCTCTTTTTCTTTTCTAACAAGAGTACCTGTTAAAAGTAGTATTTTAGACTTATCAGTCACTTTTACTTCTTTTCTGTGCTGCAGAGAAACAAGGCAAACTCCCTGTTCTAATTCAGCATTCTCCTGTGATTTGCAACACAGTAATAGAAAGAATAACAATACCACAGATACCACGAAAGGCTCCAGCATTGCCCAAAGTCCTCCCAGTACTTCCCATTAGACTTTAACAATTTTCTCTTATCTCTAGGGTGGGAATCGATGTAATAGCCCCCCTTTCCATGTCTTTTCTTCTAAGTTTGTTAATTACACTATAAATATGTAATATCCAGAGAAACTAAAGGCTAAAGGACCACACCTTAAACAAATTAGTAAAGGAATGCCAAGGGAATTTAAAAGGAGAATGCTCTCAACTCCCCATCTTTGCCTCATCTCTAGAGAGCAATGTGAGATGGTCATGGGCTTCCATGTCTTTGTAGTTTCAGGTCTGGCAACAAGTCTTCACGAAGGCAGGCTGGGTTAGTGACCTGTCTGGGCCCCCACATTCCTGGCTGACATGTCTTCATTTTGCTCTGGAAGGAAGAGACTGTACTCTCTCTTTGCCTTGGACCTGTGGAGGCTCACAGTGTACTGACACACAGTAGGCATCTGGTAAGTGGCTTGGGAAAAAGGCAGGCAGATTGCAGAAATGGAATTGAAAACATGCCTCTGAGTGTCACGTATGATGCTGAAGAGAACTACCCTCCCATAAGATGAAGAATAGTTGACAAATAGGAGGGCTGAAAGCCCAATAAAATCCTGATTCTGTCTCGTTCCCTTAGCCCATCCAGTATACTCCTAATATGTGCTGGTGGCAAGGACACACATTTGAAATTGGAATGGGATAAATCAAACAGAAATGCAGACATTCTGAAGACCTGTTTGTGTGACTTTGAGCATATGACAAGCCTGCTTGGCTTCAGATTATACCTACTGTTCAGAGGTCCTTTCAGATTCCACCAGTTACGATGCTAAAAGGCTGGGCATGGTCTACTGAAGTATATTTCAGTCCTTTTCTCCTTGCCCTCTTTAAAAACACTCTTACACATACTTGCAGAAGGAAAATAAGCTATAAATTACAGTGGCCAGATCAAATGAGCTGAAACACAAGGTTAATGTTTTGTATCCACAGAGCAATCTTTCACAGTGGTGTCAAGCAGAAAGTTCTTCTCAGTGTTTACACGAGGGCCTGATGAAAAATTCCAGACCTAAAACGTCTGCAACTGAGACTTGAACTCAGAAGGACCTCCCGCCTCTGAACACATTTCATAACCGGAATTCTACTGCAATTGTTCTCCTAAAAGACAATCCAGCTTCCAATATGCATTTGAATTTTCTTTTGGAGACTCTTGTGGTATTGGGAAAACCCTGGCTATTTGAGACTGTCATCCTATCCAGGACACTATCTAGGTACTCACCAATAGAGTACTTGCCTAGGAAGGAGCCCTGGGTTTACTCCCTGGCACTGCAATCATCATCATCATCATCATCATCATCATCATCATCATCATCATCATCATCACCATCACCACCATCATCATCATCATCATCATCATCATCATCATCATCATCACCATCACCATCACCATCACCATCACCATCACCATCACCATCATCATCATCATCATCATCATCATCACCATCATCATTTTATAAACAAATCATTTTGAATAACATTGTAGTTTTTTGACTTCTTTGACAGAATAAGTTGATGTTAAGTCAGTCTTTTCCTCACTGGGAACACTAGCTGCTATTCCACAGAAGGGTCTGCAGGCCATAGAAAAAGATTAATTAACCCTTTACATATCTCTTGATAGGGTCTCAGGATTCACCTGGGCTGTTGTAATGGTCACTTCTAGCAGCCACTTTTCCTTCTCTGTAAGCCTGGCCTTTTGTGGCAATTGTTTTCCAGTATCTAATTTGCATATACATGTATCACAAATGCAGCTATGAAGATGTGTAGTAAATGAATATGTGTTAAAGTCATCATGTTTTGTGATAAGTTTAGGGGCTGGAGAGCTCGCTTGGCGGGGGGGGGCAATTGCTTTGCAAGCAGCAGGGCCTGAGTTTGACCCCCAGATTTCAAACCATAAAAGCCCACTGTAGTGACATCTTGTATTTGAGCCCTGGAGTGGTAGAGACAGAGACATTCCTAGGATTCCTTGGCCAGCGAAGCCTTGCCTCTTTGGCAAGTTGCAGGTCAGAAGAGACCTTTTCTCAAATAAAAAATAAAAGTGCTGGTGCCTAAGAAACTACACCAAAGCTTGCCCGGCCCTCAAAGGCACAGGTGCCCACAGGCCCACCTGTAAGCACACTCCGTTATAAAGAGATGCTAAAATTCAAAACTGAAACAAGCTTATTAACTTCCTGTCAGACTGGAGGGGCTTGCTTCTTCTGTACAAACTTTCTAATGCTCAGTTATGTTTTATGCAGAAAAAAAACCCCATAGGATTGAACTGCTGATTTTTTTCAGTAGATTACATAGTGGAAAAGAAATAAACTTAAATAAATGTAAGTTCATTACATCACATAGTTACCTCATTAGTTTTGCTCTAGACACAGACATGACCAATACCAAAAAAGACAACTAGGAATCAGAATTGGCATTCTTATGCACTTTAATGGAGCAGTTATATAGGGTACATTTTACATTCACTGGTTGTGATTTAGGTCATTAACTCTCTAATTTTTCTCATATGAAAATGATGATAAAATCTTTTTCAAAAGGTTCTTGGGGAACTAAGGCATTTTAAAGCCCTCATCACAGGACCTGAGATTTAAAGACAGAGCTACTCCATTTCTGCATTGGGGTCAGTGGAATCAATCTGTGCACAGCAGGTACGGGCCCTCCAGCTCACATTTCTGTTGTATTTTCAGCCTGCTAGATGCTGCAACTGCCTCAATATTGACTGTTCCTAAGACAAGTATGTCACCCAAATCAAAGTAGTCCCAAGTCCTCCAATTCTCTGACATTATAGAAAGCAGGCATTTTTCATTAATTCATTAAATTAGCATCCTAAAAATAGTTGGATTGTGGGCAATCAATCTTAATGGATAATGAACGAGCAAGTAGACAGACAACTCAACAAATTTTTAAATTAAACATGCTAACACAATCCAATTATATGAAAACTTGATATCTACCTGCTCAGGAATGAGGCTATGATTGTAGTCTTGTCTCCTAAACCACTGTTTCTCTAGGAGCACAAAACAGCAGTTCCTAAACCTACAAGTGTCTCAGGTGCTTTACATAGAGTTCACTCAAACTGGGGTGCCAAGGCGGCATATTCATGTTAAATAAAATGGATTTGGCTAGAACTTCCAAGAATTTATGAAATGTTCCTAAATGTACCTCTATTATTTCCTACGATGCATTCATGACAACTGGCAGTCTCAGCACTGATTATATAAGAAATGTATGGATCGACTCCAAAAGCGTTGAAGATGGGTACTCGCCATCCACAAATATGTGATCCCTTACGTCAAATTAAACACATCTACTTCATTCATCAGTAAACTTGCTTTCATCTTTAAATTATATATACACCAAAAATTGTTTAACAATAAAGGTATTAGTAGATGTTTGACTTATATCCTAATCTCTACATGTACAGTAAACATATAGGAAGCAGTCTAGGAATCTGTTTCAAAGAATATACAATCAAAGTGCCAAATCTTGTTCACAGGACAGGGATTAAAGCGCTGAACCAATGCTAAGGAAACTATTCTGCTAAGGATTTTTTAACCTAAGCTGAAATGCAGCTAATTTTCGAGATAAGATCTTGGTATGTTGCTGAGGTTAGCCTAGAACTCATCATCCTCCTGCCTCAGCCTTCTGAAGGCTAAGTAACAGGAAAGAATATGCCACCCTGGATTAGCAGTTCTTTTTAGTCATGTATTTGAGTTCTTCACTTTAGGTGATTTTCATTGCTGGATAACTCATTTTAGTGGCAAATATGTCAATAAAATTGTAGGCCAATACAAATAAAACGTCAAAACAAGTACTTTCTACTCTTATGATAAAAATAAAACTTGGCAAAAATTTTTCCACAGGTCTAAGATAGATACAAAAAAATTTAAGATACCTATTATACTAGGCAGCATGACGTCTTGGGCAGCAACTAATTTCTTGGCCTGAATTAGATCTTACAGTAGTGGTTCTCAGTCTTCCTACTGTAGCGACACTTTAACGTGGTTCCTCGTGTTGTACTGACTCCCAGCCATAAAATTACTTTCTTTGCTACTTCATAACTATAATCTTGCTACGGTTATGAATTGTAATGCAAATATCTGTGTTTTCTGCAAGTCCTAGGTGACCCCTGTGAAAGAGCCACTCAACTCCCAAAGGGGCCATGACACTTTGCTGAACAGTTGAGGACTCTGGCTTATAGTTTGTTAATGCTTGCTTGCACTAAAAATAGAATAATAAAAACAACTTTTAGTAAATTAAATCAGAACATCCCAATCCTTTTTTTTTTTAAAGTAGCAGCTCTACAAGACTGATGTGGGAAGACCTCACTGAGGCCCCAACCTCAAACAGAAAGAACACTCCAGGAGTCCCGTACACGTCAATGTGAAATAAATTATTTCTCCTTCCAAGTCAGCTTCTCTTACCTCCTGTTTGAACTGTTGCTTCATCCTAGCACTAGGAGAATCTGAAATTTATCTTTAGAGTCTACTTTTTTAACTCTGAAAATCCTGCAGCCCAGGTCACATCCTTACATCCCGACTGTAGGCTGCGCTGCATGGTCAGGGCTTTCATGCCTCTCCTTTCTTTACTACAAACCCTTCTGAGCAGCCTTCCTGTTTACACTCTTGCCTCTTCCTGTCCGTCCCAGATGGAGCTGAGCGGTGGCTATTTGTAAAACAGTTCACTTCCATCTCTCTGCTTGGCTCCCTTTCTGGTGGATCCAGACTCCTTCCTGCGACACATCTGTGCTGAGCACACCTGCCTGCCCTTCAGTTGCCCCATGTCTCAAGGTCTCAAGTTTCTTTTCTCTCTCTCTCTCTCTCTCTCTCTCTCTCTCTCTCTCTCTCTCTCTTTCTCTCTCTCTCTTTGTTTTTTCAAGACAGGGGTTATTCTGTGGCTTTGGAGTCTGTCCTGGAACTAGCTCTGTAGACCAGGTCAGTCTCGAACTCACAGAGATCCGCCTGCCTCTGCCTCCCGAGTGCTGGGATTAAAGGTGTGCATCACCACATCTAAGGTTAAGGTGCTGCTGTTCATCCTAATGACCAGCAGGCAAAATTTCCCCAAACTTAAGTTCCACTCTGAATTTTAGAAAAGTCAATGATAATTAATAGAGTTTTAAATTCAATTTGCTTTTATCTTTATTTTTGTATTGCTCCTATGATATAGTATGAATTATACTTTGGACAGAAACATAAAATGTGAATTTAAAAAAAAGGAGGAGTCTGTGGGTGGTGGTGTACGCCTTTGATCCTAGCACTCAGGAGGTAGGAGGATCTCTTGAGTTCAAGTCTAGCTTGGTCTAGAGAGTAAGTCCCGGGACATCCAGGGCTACACAAAGTAACCCTGTCTCAAAAAAAAAAATTAATTAATTAATTAAAAAACTAAGTGTTACATTTCCTATATACTTTATATACATAAAAACTGGCATTTACTTAGAGGTCTTATAGCCACATCAGAATATTCTGTTGAACTTAAATCTGGAAACCCAGTCTGACTTCCTAATTCTACTTGGAAAGGCTATATCTGACATTTGTATCAGATTTTACTTCACACAGTAATCACCTGTAGACGCTGCAACAAGCTGGGGCTGGCTCCGAGTAAAGCATTGGATTCAAGGTTCTAACAAGTCTGCAACAAGTAAGTTCGGAATCAACCTCTCATGCAAATACCAAGTTCCGAATCAGCTTCTCAGCCCTGAAGCCTAAGGCAACCACCCTGGTGACTTTTCTTTAAGACACAGCCCCATCTATCCTTGAACTCAGAGACCCACCTGCCTCTGCCAACCTGCCAAAATTAAAAGCACAGGCTACCTCGCCCAGCTTATCTCAGTAATTGGCAGAAAAGAAGGACTTCTCACCCACTTCCAGGGGTGAAAGGCTGTTTAATTGCTCTGGGCTGCAGCTTAGGCACTAAGGGTTCCCAATGAAAAGCTACGGCCATGCAATGTGAACTTTTGCTCTAAAAATGTACTCACAGGTTTATTAGACTTCATTTTAGTACTAGAGATATTACAGAAGTAATTTATGTCCTGAGATCAGGATTCATTACCAACCAGGCCCTAAATTTAAGACTGTAATGACTTCCTCTCTGTATTCCTATTAAGTTATTTTACAAGTCTTAATATTAAAGCTAATTATTAAGATGAAATGACAACCTGAGTTATTTTTAGAAGGTAGATATAGATCATGATCGTACCAGTTCTTAGCATCATAGGAAAAATCTAAACAAGTTAACAAGTTTATTGAACTTATTATAACCCCAAACGTGTTATACCACAAAGCCCACAGATTAACAATAACTTTATATGACGTAGGCATCACTGATCCAGACTGCAGAAAGAATTCCTAATCACGTGCTAAACTGAGCTTTGTCAAAGATGAAGTCGCAATTCCCTATCTCTGAAGCTCCCAATCTAAGGCACACACATATATAGTAAAAACAGTCGTAGTGGTAATCTGCATAAATTCTGTATCTACAGTTAGAAGGGCTAGACTACAACTCTTCCACGTAGTTATCCAAGGTACTCAACTCCCTGAACATGCTTTTCTTCACGTATGACATGGGCCATTATGAATGAGAGAGCACACACTAACGCCACAGGCACCACCTAAAGTGTAGCGCTGGCCAAGTCGCAGTAAATAAAGCTCTCGGCAAACGGAAGAACGTGGCAGGGTTTCAGTGTAAGGAGCTGAAGTCCGGGTTGGAGAGGTGCCCAGAGATGCAGGAAGTGAACCACAGGCTCTCATCTCAGCTTTAAGGTCCAGAGACTATGTTGGGAACCCTTGGTAGAGCAGACCTCCACTGCCTGAAAATAAATGTTTGTCTGCAAAAAATATGATTAGAACAAACACAGAGCAACAAGAGTTTTAGAAACGACTCGTTCAACAAACCTCTAAAATAAAATAGTATCTCAGACTTGGCTTTATTTATGGTTTGGCTACCACTTAAGTAGTAAATGTAGTCAAATTTTGAAAAACAAACTAGAAAGAAGTGAGAAAAGGATCATTAAATGAAATGAAAAACTGTCATTTAGAATCAAACCCAAACGATAGCAATCAGAAAACACAATGCTTGGATGTTTTTTTCTTTTGGTTTATTTAATTTGAATACATGTCCTACTGTGACCAACACACAGGAAATCCCAGCCCGATCAACAAGTGCGGCTCTTGCACCTGTCAAGCGATGCTGAGAAGTAACGGAGCAGAAGCAACTATTAAATGTCAGTCTTAATCCTCTTCAGAACTGGAATCGTCCTCCTGGTCAGAGAGTTCCGGCACAGGGAAGCGGAGAATGGCAGCTACTCCCGTCAGCTGGCCAAGCTGTTCCCCAGACACATGGAGACTGGAGAATATCCGAACCGTGCCTGCATTGTCTTTCACGCTGTCCACCAGCCTGACGTACCGGCTGCGGGTGGCCACGTCCTGATGCCGGAAGAGCTCATCGCTGATGAGCAAGGTGTCGATCGCCAAGGCTTCGTTGGCCCTCTCCACCTGCTTGAGTCCATAGAAAGCGCGGTCAGGTTCATGCTGCAACATTTTATAGAAGTCATCCAAGGCTTTCACTTCCCCAGCAGCTTTCGTGTCGGAAAGGCGGCTAGCGACGGTGGGGTCACAAAGGGCCTCCTTCAGGGAGTACTTGTGTCCAGAGGAGGCGTGTACCTAGAATCACAATGATGAAAGACAAAGAAACGTTGAAAGCATCCATTAATCAGCCCACATGGCATAAGACAAAAGCATGAATAAGCGTTACCTATTTACGGACTTTAGCAAAGGTTACCTTAGGAAGGTGCTAGCCACTAAACCGATCTCTTTGCTAATTCGATTTTCATCCCAGCTGAACCAAGTTTTAAGCCTTCTGCTCCTCCCAGTTCTAAAACATCAGGAACCACTCATAGCAATCCCGCTGCCCACTCTTAGCTATCTCTGGGTAAGAGTTTTACCTGAAGGAATTTGGAGCGGTTTTCCAGGAGCGTCTTGTTGTCCGTCTTCACCGCCTGTTGAAACATGTAGTCACAGAACTGCTCTCGTACAAATCCCGGGCTGGCCACCAGAACACACTTTACAACGTCAAAGTTGATGTGGCGCTGGATGGCCTGGACCACCTGTTCATAGAACCTCTCCAGGGCCCGGTCATGCTGGGAACAGTTGCCTTTCCGCTTCCTGGGGATGTTCACCTCCACCTTGGCACGGGTGAGGGTCATACTGGGTGTGACTAGGCAGACGTGGGCGAGGCCCTCCTGCATGACAACAGCTGCCACATCAGCACTCCAGGCTGGGTCACAAGCCTGCTCGATGCGCTCCAGAACCACACTGTCCCACTGTTTCTTGGCCAGGGTGAACTGGCGGTTGGGCTCCAGTTCGATGGTGTGGTAAGCCCCCATCTTCACGTACTCATTCTCTTGGATATTGGTCCCCTTGACTCGCAGCTGGCAGGCTTGGGAGTCAAAGTCTATGGCCTCCACGCAAAGGGTGAGGGTGGTGCGGACACGGTTGCTCCCCACGCTGCCCGTGGAGGACTCGGTCTGGACCTTGCGGATGGTGGAGGCGCGCAGACTGTCGCCCACCTGCACTAGATTGTAGGTGTGCCACATGTCCTCGGGCTCCTCGGGGACCAGGGTGACCTGTCCCGCACTGTCCTTCTCGATGTCCTTCCTCACAAGCTTCATGACCTTGCCTGGGGCTCACTTCAGAACGGGAGGCGCTGAGGGGTTCCCCAGGAGAGACTCAGGGTGCAGGGCCGGGGTATGGTCTAGGCTGGGAAGGGGACAGGAAAAAAACACTACCTCTGACTCCTGCAGCCCAGGACAGAGCTTTCTGCCACGCTTTTCCCTGTCTCCGCGCGCCGATCCACGCTGCGCGGCAGATTCCCCCCACGATGAACACACACGACCCGGTACTTTCAGTCACCGGCCCCGCGCAAGTGGCTGACGCGGACACCGCGCATGCGCAGCCCGCCTCCCGGCGCAAGTCTGTCGTCCTGACCAGAGAGGCGGGGCCTGGGGTTTGCGCGCTTACGCAGGCGCAGTAGACGGAAAGGCGCACCCTCCGAAAGTCAAGGGAGGCGCTTAGCGGCTCTGGCTGCCACTCTTACAGTGAAGCTGAGCTCGGATTTGTAGAGTTTTCCCACGCATTTCTGTGTCCGAGAAATTGTGGAGCATGTGAGTGCTAGCATATGTATTTAAACTGAGTTTGTCATTTTGCACCTCCTTCCTTGATAGGGAGCCAGCTTCAGAACTTACGTAAAAGTGAAAAGCCTCCTCAAAAGTGCACTTAGTTCCCAAAGTCCAAACTCTACCCGATCTTGCTCATTCCTTTCCCGCGCTCAGACGTGACGCATGCTACTTGGCACTGGGATTTCCAGAAGCAGTTTCTAAGAACTAGTCGTGTTCGGTCTGGCCTCAGCCACATGCCCAGCTGTTTTCGGCGCCTAGTGACCCTGTTTGCACGATTCAGTTAACCCAGATGTTAAAGGACAGAGCCCAGAGAAAGCAGAAACTATGCGTGGAATGTACCCCTGGTGGACCTCTATGTGGCTTGACCTGATATCCTGGGAATCCCAGAATCCCAGAATTGGCAGGCAGTAGTCTCTGGGGCGCTCAGTGTGGGAGCTGGGCTGCAATAGATTAGCATTGATCTCCCCTGCCAACGACTGGGCAAAAGCTGAGGCTATGGGAAGTTGAGATAAACCGATCTACTAATTATGACCACCCCTAAAGAAGAAGCCACAGAACTGGTTGTAAAGAAAAAGGAACTTTTTATATTCCCCCTTTCCCCACTCTTGGTGATGGAAATGCCTCTTTCTTGAGACTGAAGACACCGGGAAGCAGAGAAGTCGGGAATATACTCTCACTGTGTTTTGTGTAAGGAACTTGAAGCAGAGCTCTCCAGCCTTAATTGAGGAGACGAGGTTAAAGGGGGGATGCATTTATGTTAGCTGATGTCAGCTCTCTTTTTTAGAGGTTACCAGGGAGGGGTGCTGGTTGGCACTTCCAAGATTCCAGTTTAAGTTAGCACCTTTACTTGTTTTGTATCCTGTCTCTGTCTCCCCGTCTCTGTTCTGTCTCTCATTCCTATTTTCCCCTTTCCATCTTCCTGTCACAGAGTTCTAAGTCATCTTGCCTTCCTCCTCCAAAGCCCCCAGCCCTTCACAAGACACTGGGCCCACTAGATCCAGAAAGTGGCTTCATAGGCTCCTAATGAATCAACGGATTTCATTGACCTGCAATCAAGTTTTGAAAACTTGGCGAACACTTTCCCACACTTTTCTTATCTTTTCATATGACGAAAATGCTACCCTAATTTTTAGAAAGGTAAATGAAACTATGAGGAAGTTGACAAATCCCTTCAAGAGACTGTAACTGGCCTTCAGATTGAGGCCTAATTAACTTCACACCCTGTTCCGCCAACCACCTATCTGTCTTTTATATATCTAACCATCTGTGCACACATGCGTTACATGCTGTTATCCCCCACCGCCTTCTTTAGCTGACACCTTTACCAGTTCACTATGGACAGCCTGGGAGTCAGCCTGTAAGGACTGAAATACATTGACCCCCCCCACACACCTCAACATTTGTTAAATCTTAAACTCATTATATTCTTTGCACACAGTTTTATATCTACTCAGTCAGTCATTGTTATGTTTGAGAAATCTTTAAAAACATGCGTGCATTTATTTCTAACTTGACACACAGAAACCCTATAACAACTTTACTTCCTATTTCCTGATTCCTCTAAGTGGTAAGGCAGACATCTTTGAACTGATTATTTTTTTTTTTCAAGGTGGAGTCTCATGTAGAAGAAGATGGCCTCTAACCGGGTATATAGTAAAGGATGACCTTGAATTTCTGATCTTCCTGCCTTCACCCCTGAATGCTGGGATTAGAGGCCTGCGCCACTATATTCCCAGGCTTTTATGAGGCTCAAACCTGGGGCTATGGAAGAGTTCTGCCTACTGAGCTAGATCCCCAGCCCTAGACTACCTTTTAAAATGTCATAAAATGTCAGTGCCCTTGGCGGTTGAGCACATCACAGTATTTCTTAAAGATGTAGTTTGGTCTGAAACGCATTCTGCAACAGCTAGAATGGCTAGGAACTTTCTGTTTGTTTTTGTTTTCTTACTTGAACTTAGTGTTGAGTGATCAGATACCCCCTCCAGTATTTTTATGTTACCCTTAGTACATTTTAAAATGAATAATGATACCATTATTTTAAGTTATTTGGGGTCCCAATTCCTAATTTCAATCACAAGTCCTTTTCAAGGTGAAGTGCTCTGTCTGTAAATGTTGCACTCTCGTTTTGAGGCACATTTTGTTTTGCAAGGAGAAAAACCTTCAGTTCCAGTGTGTCCTAGGAATCTTTATACCGTACCTGTTCATCCTGTGGTCAGTACTTCCTATCTCATGTGGTTTCATGTACCTATCTGGAAGGAGCAGCTGAAATAGCTCATCCTAAAACCACATCCATTTCAATTTGATCGCATGATCTGGCCTTTTTGAACTCTGAACCGAGGATGTTTTCTTTCGTGTATCCTTCCATGGTCCTGGCAAAGTCTTTTGTCTGCACTGTCATGTGCAATGGTAAGCTAGTCAGGGGTAAAGTGTGACAGCCATACTAAAGTTCCAGATGCACTTTAACACTCTGATATCGTTATCAAATGTATTTCATTTCACATAAACATGACTGTCAGAAAGTACTATGGTTATAGGTGGTTTTGTTTCCATTTTTTTTTTTACCAAAGAATCAAAACCTCAAGGAAAAAAGACTATGATGTAGTCTCGCTGCTTGAAGCTGTCATTTGTGCTTATTGACTTTTGAAAACAGAAACCTTCGCATGAATTTTTCTAATTACATCTCATTTTCCCATCATGTTCATATTAATCTTTCCAGAAGAAAAAAAAGTCACGATGGCGCCATCAAACAACTTGAGTCTGTTGTTTCTGGGCGGATTGGGCTGAATGTCCAGAGAGCTAAAGCTCTCTGCCCTTCACTTTTTTCCACTGTGACATTTGGCTCCCTCAGTCTACTGGAAACTCAATTTCTTCTACTTGAAGACCGAAGGAACTGAAGTCAGTTGTTTCAGCTACCGTTGTAAAGGTTATGCTGGGTCAACTTAAGGAAACTAACACCAATGATATTTGTTTTCAATCTCGTACACTCACTTAAATCCGACTCTTTCTGAAACCCAATTTAGTGATTTGGGGTTGAGGGGTTGTGCACCAAGAAATGGTGTGAACTGGGCCCACGAGACAGTGAGGTGGCTCTAAAGGTACCCACTGCCAAACCGGAGTTGGGTGCCCAGGCAGGAGAGAAATGACTATGGGTTACTGTCCTCTACCCTCCACGCCCACTCTGTGGCACACTTGAGCCCCCCCCATACATATACACACAAAATACATAGATGACAAACAGGTCTAAAAGCACAAAGATTGGTAGACTTGGGAGGCATTTTTAAGCTGGAGTTTGCCAATGTTAGTCTCTGGGCATTTCTGTTTTTTTTTTTCACTTTATATTAAAAACAGATTGTTCCTCTTCTCATATTGACAGTCTTGATGCTCTAACAGGAAAATGCTCGCTGGTCGATTTGTAGCGTTCTGTAAACAAGGCACTCTGGTAAATCTCTAAGAATGCTTAGCTCGAAGCTAGAAATCAGATTCCCACGGAAGTTAAGTGTAAGGATGAATCTGAACAGGATCGCTTCAGGAGTTAACTGTCATGGGAGTATTCCCTGTCCGGGTTGTGTGCGGTTATGTACCGCAGCACATTTCCTAGCTGTGCTAGCGAATGCAGTGCTTCATGTGCCTCCTTGTTTGCTGAGCGGGGACAGACAGTTCCTGTTAAAATAATGTGCAAGGAATGGATTGTATGATGGCAACAAGGATTCTAGGCTCTTGAAGGGTGAATATTGTGCTTAAAGACCTTGTGCAGAGGCAGGCAGGTCTCTGTGAGTTTGAGACCAGCCTGGTCTACCAGAGCTAGTTCCAGGACAGGCTCCAAAGCCACAGAGAAACCCTGTCTTGAAAAATAAAAGACTTTGTGCCTAGCACTTATTCCTTTTTATTTATATATATTTGTGGAAGGAGGTGTTGTTTGTGGTTTTGTTTCCCTTTCTGGTAAAACTTACTTTGCTAAAGCCACCCCCCCAGGAGTATATCCCAGCATTACCTCTCTGTGCCTATTGTGTCTTCCAGACCACTGAAGGGCACAGCCCACCTTCTTTATTCCCCAGCACAAGTGGTGAACTTGTGTTGATAAACTTTCCTGGCACACACAAAAAAAGTGAGTGACTGTTCCCTAATTTAGAGTTTTTAACTTGACCATCATTGAAATCTTAAATGTAAGAAATTGATTTGCATTTGATGCTGTTGCTAACAACATACATAAGCTACACTTAGGGCAAACATCTATAAACCTATTTCAGTTTTACAGATATCAGCACTGACATGGGAAAACAGTGATTTTAAACACATCTTCCTGAACAAACTGTTACAATATTTTAAAGTAATAAGTGACAGTTAAATTTATTGTACATGGTTTAAAATGTGACCTTTACAGCACACATAAGCAGTGAGAGCTCTGGTTATGAATATCTGGGGACAAACGTTATTTTTAAACGTTTTAAAAAAGAAAATATGCCAACTTTAGGCTGTACAAAGGCTCCTTGGTGACCTCTACAAGCAAAGTGTGTGACGGAGGGCTGCTCAGCTAATTATAGGGGAAAGGTGACAGGGAAAAGTGGAAAGTCCTTTTAAAAGAAATTTCTTATACTCACTATTTAAGGTTTCTTTTACTACAAATGCTGATGTGGCAAAGTCAAATGTCTGGTGCCCACCCACCCCTCACCCCACCATCCCTCACTGCCACCTCTGTGTGCTAGTGTGTGCTAGTGTGCACATGGGAATGTGTGTCTCTCTGTTTGTATGTGTCTGTGTAATAGAGGAATAGTCTGCCAAAAATAGCATAATAAAATGTTTAACGAATGTTTTCGCAGCTAAAAGTCTATAGTTAGTGAAATAATTTTCAGAATACATTTAACTCGTATTAAGGCGGTGTGAGCACTTAGAGAGGTGTCGGGAGTTCAGTCATCCTCAGCTACAGAGGAAATCTCAGACTCATCTGCTCTACATGGAATCTCCTACACACAAAACGTAATTTATAATAAAATATGAAAACCATCTGAGTCTTCTGACCTAATGCAATTTAGATGCTCTATTAAAAACTAAGATTTGTCATTTATTTCAGCAGATCTCCCATAAGTCACCCAGGAATATGTGGATTTATTCCTGATATTTAAATGATCATTTCCCATTTATCCAGGGAGATGTTAATGTTTATAGAAGTCAGGTTGTTGGAGAAAGCAGGTTCTGGGCATAAGCATGTACACATTTCTATTTCTCTTAAAACTTTACTGACAGTTCCAGGACAGGTTCCAAAGCAACAGAGACACCCTGTCTCAAAAAACAAACAAAAAAAAAAACGTTACTAGAATAAAAAAACCAAGTAACACATAGCTGACTTTTTAAGTCACAGAAAAGATCAGATTACAAATGGGTCCTTCATACACGCCCAGCGCCATCACTCAAGAGCATGCCGGGAAGTCCATAGTCAGCCACCACTGGAGCCATTGATCCCCAGCGCTTTCTCCCCTTCCTCCCAAAGGTAGCTGTCCCCAGGCAGCTCTGTTTGGGAGAAATGGTGAGGCTGCAGATGCCAGAGGGGCAATCATGCCTTCATCATATACAAGATTGGCAGAGACAAAAACTGAGAAGAGGGAGCACCCCAGTGTTGTCTTAGTGTCTTTGAAACCTTAAGGTCCAGTTTTCATGTTTGATTTTCCTTTGCTGATTTTGTTTGGGAAGGGAGTTGTTTTGTTTTGAGAGAGGGTCTCACTATGTAGCCCTGGCTGTCTTGAAACACAGCATATAAACTAGCTGGGCATCGAGTTTCTAGAAATCGACTTGCTTCTGCCTTCTAACTGATGGAACAGAGGCATGAGCTACCATGTTCAAACAAGATGCTGTCTGCACATGGACAGAGAAATGTGACAGAGATGGCCCCAGCAATAACTGTGTGTTGGGTGTAATCTTCCGATGTGCCATTGTCTTTGTCATTTCAACATTTCTCTAATAGGATGTTGGTGACAACCTAGCAAACTACAAACTGACTGTTTCAGTGCTCACATTGTCTAGTACGACATCACATGATGTAGTCTTCATTGGTGGGTGGGTGAGAAATGACATAAAGAAGGGAGGACATGACTATTCCTAAGGATAGTGGAGGAGAACGTAAGGCCATGTGAGGAGAGGCAGGGAGAGCCAGAAAACCAAGAGGCCATGAGGGTAAAGAGTGGACAAAAGGGTCAGGTAACCAAAATGGCTGCATTTTATAGGGGAGGGTATCTAGGAGAAGGCAGATTGGGCTGCAGAAGTTTAGGGTAGAGGGCAGGGTATGCCAGCCATACACTGTAACAAGTAAGGAATTGAGGGATGTTGGGAGGACCTGGAAGCCATTTTGATATGTTAAATGGTTAGCCATTTATTCCAAATTTGAGACCTAACAGTGGTATTATTCATTATGGTCAAATATGGCCAAGAATATACTTAAAGGGGATGGCTCATCTTTTAAGTAGTTTAATAGTTTATCTATAGTCCATTATTTTAATTTACCAAGAAAAAAGTGTCAATTAGTCTTAGATACTAAGGGTAAAACATACACAGTACTTACAGAGCGTACAAGTTGGAAGACAGCTATCATGTTGTATGGTTTGGGGTTTTATAGAAATAAAGGTGCTGGAGCACGCTGGTGTCTGCGGAAGTACAGATCATCAGTGAGTCACTTGGGAATCACGTTTGCATGGGAGTTAAGGATCTATAGCAGAGGGAGCAACTGCTCACGTAAAGGCCCAGAGGCAACTTCAGAAGGGTTGGCTCACAGATGTCTGAAAGGAGTTCAGCAACCTTGAGGAAAGGAATATATTCGTCTCATTTGCCTCTCTTGGGACTTTGCTGTCCTTGTTTTGAGAATGAATACAGTTCTGCAGTCACAGACAGCCCTGAACAGGCTGTCTATTCTGACTTTAGCACTGTGGGCAACGGTTCCAAAACATCTTTGATCCCAGTTGCTCAGCATGAACTCACATACGCGATTTTGTGCTTCCTGTATTGGAAGAGCAGTTATGAAGAATAGGGTTTGGATTCTAAGTCTCGGAAAATGTATCATACAACTAATTTGTTCTATTAACAGTAGAACAGCATGTCACACCATGGTGGACACAGAGCAGTGGCCTTGGGGACAAAATAGAGTCCCCAAGGACTTTTCTCTAAGAACTTCCTTCCTGTAACCACAGAGCAGATTCCACCACCTCTCAATAATTTGTTCAGATTTCACATCCATCTCTTGATCAAATCATTAAGTTAGAACCTCCATGATCTAATCCTTTCTTGAAAACGTAACCCTCAGAGACAGTCGAGAGGTAGGTTTTACTTATCTTAATATTAACCATCAATATTCACATCAAGACCAACTAGAATAAAACAAACTTGTTTGGTATATATACTTTTTCCTCTCATTGCCTTGTAACTAAACAAATAAAGAACTCCTAGTGAATTCATTGTTGCCTTTGTAGCCATCACTGAATAAGAGAAATGTCCCCCCGGTTTGGTCTCTCCGGCTGATGCATAGCTGCTACTGGGGTTCATTCATTTGCTTTGGATCAGTGACTGCCTCCCCGTGTTCAGCCACCTCCTCACTGGGCTTCACTGTGAATAGGAAATGCTGGCATGGGAAAGAAGGCTCAGAAGATGACCCATGCTTCTAGGGAGGAATGGCCTCCACCAGGGGCGTTTCTAGATCCTGGTATGAATGAACTGAGGTGGAAGTAATCTTCTTTAGATTCCACTTAAGGGAGAGTGTACTATCGTTTAATTTTACTATACACCAACGATCATGGAAATAACACTTGTTTCATGACCTAGCTATGGCCTTACTCAAGTATTCTAGCTGTCTGAATTTGCATTTGACTCATGGAGTTGAGAGCAAGAGGAAAATGAGCTTGCATTTCGGCTCTGTTCGCAGCAGGAAACTTGAGGTCAGAGGTGCAAATTGAAGTCATTTGTCACGTATTAGCTGTGAGACTTTGGCCTAGTGCATTTAACCTTAGTATTTTTTTTTTTTTGTTTTTCACCTTCAAAATATGGAAGATGTGTATGCAAACTTTTACGTTTTTAGATTAGGATAAAACATTACAAGGCTCTTGGCCCAGGGCCTTTTGTGTAGTAAGTTCCAGTGTTAATCTGTGCTAGTTATTGTAATCATCTCTCTGAAGGGCAGAATCTAACCATTTGGGTATTTCCAGTGATAGCAATGGGCAAGATATTACATGGAGAAGGAGAGAAGGTATATTTTATTTCCTCTATTTCTTCTTGGCTGGGTTTCAACTTTGATCCAGTTGCTATCTCCCTGGATCCAGCGCTTTGATACAGGAGCCTCCTTCCAGTATTCAGGTTCCTCAAGACTTCTTTTCAGGTCTCCTGTTTCAAGTGATTTCTATCTACCTTGCTTATCCCAGGTGTCCTGCCTTTGTTGGTTCCCTAAGGCCTCCTTCAGGTGGTCTGTTTTTGGAGCTCCCTTCAGTTAAACCCTCCGTGTTCACCATATATTACACTGGGATTCAGGCATATCTAAAACAGTGAAAATGACTTTATTTAGGTATAAATGAGAACACTTTTTGGCAAATCGTTTAATGTATGTTGGAAGAAACTAACCCAAGTAGTTGTAAATCCTTGGGAAGTCATTCAGAATGGTGGTGGTTTGTTATGATCTATGCTTTGAAAGCTGGAGAGTTTGTTTAGATGGCAGGGGGTAGTGGGAAGGAAGGGTGGGTTCTTTTGTAGATGCATAAAACAACAAGATCATATCGACAGTGGCAAGAAGAGCAAGAGGATTGTGAGCAGTGTAAGGAAATGTGGCTGGATGTAATGGATGCTTTGTGCAAGGGTTGGGAAAGGCAGAATAATAGTGGCCCGACAAAGATGTCCTTACCCTACTCCATGAATGCTGAGTATATTACCTTAGATATTTTTTTTTTAAAAATGGATTTGACAGATGTAATTGAACAGGGATCTGGAGAGAGGTACCAGATAGATACAGGGACCTTGGGCAGGTAGACTTGGAGAAGATGTGACTTTGAAGGAGTCAGAGAGGAAAACTAGAAAACCACTCTAGGCCCTTCACAGGAAATGCCTTAGGAGGGACCTTGATTTTATTACAGTGTGACTTAAAACCTACAGAACTGTAAAACAATAAATATTTCATATTTTGGTTTAAGCCAATAAATCAATGGCAACTTGTTGCAGCAGTAATAGGAAAGGAATATAGGATTCTGATTGGGGCAATTGGTTGAGAATTTTGTATTTTATCTGAGTCAATCATGAACTACCTCACAGGGTCTACTTAAAATAGATACAGAGGATTAGAAGTTGGGAAACAACTTAAGCTCTCTAATATCATACGCAAGTGGGTATGTCCGTAAGACACCGGGTTAAATGCAGTTCTGTAAATTGCTGAGAGGTTTCCAAGTATGAGCAATTGATAAGAGAAAAGTCAGACCTGAAATCCTGAATGCCATCTTGTGAAATGGACATACATACACTACACATAAGTAACCTGTCCTCCCTGGGTCAACAGCGCTCTGAATATTATACACACGATAAAACCTGAACATCCTTTAGACATATCTACCGCCTTTTCTCCTTTAATTCTCAAACAGCCATGAACTTGTAACTCTGTCATCCCCGCCCCTCTTGGAAAACTGTCATTCTTTAGAGAATACACAGACCTCACTTCTGCAGGGACCGAATGTTTGGTAAAGAAAAGAAAGAAAGATACAGCTTGAGTAATTGGTAAACAACTCAAATTTTGCAAAACAGCAAGATCCAATCTCTGAAAGCAGGGATTGGAAAAGAACCCCAGGTCAAGCTTGCAACAAGGGTCACAGCCATAGCTAGTAGGTGGAGCCATTCCCTGGTCTGTAGTGCTCTTCACAAGTTACCACTGCTTGGGTTATTGGACTTTTCCTGAGGAGTGGGAAATGTGTGGAAAAGCCCATAGCTCATTATTAATTTCCCTCTACCGCTTCACTGGGAGAAAAGACGGCTTGCTGATGATGATCTATTCTTAAGTGAACCTAAGGGTTCTCAGTGGTTAGTCACTCAGTGCTGGGTTAACTGACCCGGTAGTTAACAGTCAAATGTGAAATTAACTAGTTAAGCATGCCAACAATGAAAACATCAAACAACTGAATATCATGGCTTGTTAAAGACAACCAGCAATTAAAGGGCTAACAAGGTGATAATCTGTTGCTTCTAGCACCTCCCCCCCCCACCAGCTCAGTTTCACCTCCCCAACTGGAAACTACTACAAAGGTTGTGACCCCAGCTACTGCTGCCATTTGGACAATCCAAATGTCTCCCAGTTTCTCGCAATTGGATCTAACACTGCACTTCGACCGTACTAAGTCTTCCTGAAAAGACATTTTGTATTTGAAAGACCGCAAAGACTGTGATAATTGGATACTAAACGTTCTGATTTCAAAGTTTTCCGCCTCTTAGGAGCTAATGTAGAAACGTCACATTGAGACAAGAAGTAGTTTTGCCTGTCTTTCCTTGTTCTGTAGCAAAAAGGGTCCTAAGTTTTAAACAGGAAGAACATGCTATAAAGCCCGCTTCTGAGCGACCCTAGGGCAGCAACATAGCACGCTAGTCAGGCATCCCCGATTACTCTCCTTTCCAAAAGTTCAAATACTTAAATATTTATACACAGCTCACAACATAAAAACAACTTTAATTCGAAAAGCCTCTTGTACTTGGAAAGTTCTCGGCACTGCCTCCCTCACTCTCCAGCTGGCCACAGGCGCTTCCTTCAGTACTGTGACCTGGCCGGTCTACCTGAGAGCCTGTCCTGTCTGATCCTCTCTCTGTTCCGTGCGTCATCACCCCTTAGGCGAGCCCCAACCAAGCCCCACTAGAGATGATCAGGAAAGCAGGGTCGCTCACCGGTGAGGAGCCAGCAGCAGGCTACAGTGACCTCTAGGCTGGCAGGGCGCCTGGGGACCATGGCTGGAGTCGCCGCAGTACCCTTGACGTGCTGGTTCCAGGGCAGGAGCTGGCAGGAGCTGGCAGGACCGGTCGCTGGTGCCTTGCACTCTGGGTCACTTGGGCGGTCTCTGCGGGTGTCCAGTGGTGGCCCCAGCGGCTGCAGCGCCGAAGAGTCGCCGAGGAGCGATTTCCTGTGTTTTGGTCGAATGCCTCTAAGTCCGCTCCACGCTTTTCACATCCCAGACCGATTGCCACATCTCCCGCCCCTTAGCGCGCTGGTTCTCTGAAATCTCACTGGCAGCCTCCCAGGCTCTATCCGAGACATGGACAAATAAAGCCAACTTCGCGGGATGGTGTTTAGGCTAAAGTCCACGGGCAGCAGCAAAGCAAACCTTAAAGGGACATCTGCCTTACACTAAGAGGGCGATCTTGCTTCAAGTACCAAATCCTTAAGGTGGTGGGGAGGGCGGGACTGGACTTTCAGGAGGGTGTCGCCAGCCTAGTGGCCCCGCCTTCATACCCCCTGGACTTCGCTCGGATCTGGGTAGGAGGAACACTTTAAAAGTGCCCGGGCTTTTACACCTACAACGGAGGCTGCTTGCCTTTTTCCAGCGGCGCAGAAGGGATCAGACCCGCAAGGAAGTCAGCGTGTCGGATAAATCCCTTTCTTGCCACTGGACGCCTGGACTTGGCCATGGATCCTTCTCATCACCGGGGCGTCCTCATCTCAGACAAGCGCTGCTGAGGGTTTTGCTTGATCTTTTAAGAAGATTCCTGATTAAAGGAAGTTATGGATTATGATTTGTGTGTGTGTGTTTGGGGGTGGGGAGAGAGAGTAAGACTATGGCAAAAGGAAAAATAAGAGACTAGGCTGTGTGTGGGCAAGGAAGAATGAAGGAAACGGCGGTGAGGAGGCAGGCTGTCTTTTTAGAAATGGAATGTGGGCTATTTTGTCTAAGCTAAATTAGGATGTTTGAACACTGGAGACTGACTCTAATAGTGAACTCAAGGTACTTATTTTAGTTTTTTTTCCCCTTCTTGTATGAATACATATTAAGTCATTTCATGCTACTTCTTTCTAGGAGAGGTGGCCCGGAGTTAGTCAGCTTCTCTAGCCTCGTCACTCAAGATTAGTGTTAGTTTCAAGAAATACGTGTCATTTTCAAGCGCCTCAGCACCTTAGAGAATTTCAAAGAAGGGAAAGGAACGGATGGGTGGGTTTTGGTTAGAGAGCCCTTTGCAGAAATCAGTCAAAATCAGCAAATACTGGAACATCCCTGTCTAGCAAGAATCAGACCAAGCCGATGCCACCCGAAGGAGGGCCCTCTGTCTACATGACAAGGCGGCTTCCACAGGGCTGGAGGGGCTTGGATGCCCGCAAGCATCACTGAGTAAATGTCAAATGAAGAAACATGGCAGCTCCAAGGGAAAAGGACAAATGATAAGGAAGTTTAATGATCAAGAATACGGCGAGTTGGTCAGGTATGGTGGCACATGCCTCCTATCCCACCACTCAAAGCCTGAGGCAGGAGGACAGCCAATTCAAAGGCAGCCTGCACCCCAGAGTGAGGCCCTCCCTCAAAAGCAGTCAGCAGAAGTTGAAGAAATGGAACCTCATTCCTGTGACCCATTAGTCCACCGGCAAGGGATTCCCTTTCTCATCTATGCTTCAGGTAATTGTATAACAAACACGAAATGACACATGCTTACTGGGTTTGGTTTTCATGTCTTCTCTCAGTTCCAGTTTCAAAATTCCCCAAATATCTAGAAAAATAGTATTCTGTGGGATCATAGTTCATCCCTACTAGACATTACTCAGGCTCCCTTACCTGCATTCAAAAACCTTCTGATGTATATCCCATGTCCCCTGGTTAATCCACTGTGTAGCTTCTGCCTGTCTGTAAGAGCCAATGGACTTCACAAAATAACCAGTAAGTATTGATTAATGCTCAGGCACTTCAAACTCATAATAAATACTTTCGAAATCGTATTTTCCCCAAATACTTAGTTTTCAAAATATAATCAGTCTACCTATGTATATATACATATTTGTGTTTATGTGTGTGCTTATGCATGTAGATACGGACACGTGTAAAACAATGCATTTCACTAGACAACAAAAATTGTAAATATCATATTATAACATACTGTTATGGTATTCTAATAATATGATCAAAGTGGTCAGTAGTGAGACCCTTTCCTTTCTTTGCTGGGTGCTGACTTGTACTTCCAATTTAAGTATGTGTGTATCCTCCTGGAGTTAAAACCTCAGTGGTGATAAGATCACTAACAGTAGCATTACTATGTGCAGTTATGATTTTTTTTTAATTTATTGATCTTCCTGTCAAATCAATGAAAATGTAGAGATTGAAAAGTCAGCTATTGCTGGAGGATTGCATTTAGAATCTGTACTCATTTTCTGAATACTATAAACTTCTGAATTACCATAAACTAAAATAGATTGCTGTCAAATGCACATATGTGTGTGAGCGCGTGCATGCGCACGCACGCGCGAGTGCGCGCGCGCGCACACACACACACACAGAGTACTTCCCTTTGTTTATTCTGACTAGTAAGAAGACAAGCCATTGAATAAACCAAAGCCTAGCAAACACAAATGCCCAGTCTTAAAATGTGATTATTCTGTGAGACTCCTGGGCAGGAACCATTAAACTCTAGACTTTGCCATTTTAAATGAAACCTGATCTGATCAGATCCCATTTGGTGTTTAGAAAGGAGTAGGGACTTGAAAACCAAAGGGACTAAGAATTTGGGAGGTAGAGTCTATGGAGTCAGGCCAGATAGTTGGTTTGGTGGTTTGAACAAGAATGCCCTCCACAGGCTCATATTTTTGAATACTTGGTCCCCAGTCAGCGGAACTACTCGGGAAAGAACGGAAGGTGTCACCGTACTGGATGAAATGTGTCACTGGTGGGGTTTCTACAGCCTGTTCCCGTGTCCTTCCCAGTTTGTGTTCTCTGCACTGTGATCGTGGACCAAGTTGAAAGTTCTCAGTTATGCCTGCTTGCCTCCTGCCATGCTCCCCATAAAGACTATCATGGGCTCTCACCTCCTGAAACTCCCCCCCCACACACAACCTTTTCTTCCTTAATTTGCTTTGGTCATGATTACCTTTCACAACAATAAAAAAAAAAAGTAAAAAAGACAGTTGGTACTACTGGTGCATAGTCTTAAAAAACAAACACACAGGATGGAGAGATGGCTCAGAGGTTAAGAGCACTGGCTGCTCTTCCAGAGGTCCTGAGTTCAATTCCCAGCAACCACACAGTGGCTCACAACCATCTGTAATGAGATCTGGTGCCCTCTTCTGGCATGGAAATGTACCTGCACAAGGAACATTGTCTACATAATAAATAATTAAAAAAAAAAGACATAGTTTACCTTAAAATTTGTGTTGGACTTAATCTAATCCACTAGTATTATTTAGTAGAAATTCACATTTCTACTAAATCAAGCTATTTAGTATATTTATATTTATTGTACACTAAATATATTCATTTATTTGTATACTAAATAAACAAGTTTAGTTTATAAATGTAAAATGAATAAGTTTATATAAAATAAATATTTCGTATGACACATTGAGTATACATTTACTAAAGTTCTGGAGTGAGGGTGCATGGACTCAAGCTCTGGAACCACAGTCCTGTAGCTGTGTGCCAGTGAGAAATGGCCTGGGTTTGCTAATGACGAGAATCACTGCTTTCCCTGAAGACTGGTGTGAGGATTAAATGAGGCAACCGAAAGCATTCGGTGTGAAGCTTGAATCTCATTAAGTGTTCATGAGCTACTAAATATCCTCCTCTCCCATGGTAGAAGGATTGTTATTAGGTCCACGGTGGAAAGTTAGGCAGTTCCTGTGTGTGATGGGCCCTGAAGAGAAACATTGCCATGTGATGGCCACCAGAAGGGAAACTTTAGCCCTTTAACTGAAAACAGTCTTCATCAACTCCTATTATTTCTTAAATTACTTTTGGCAGATTTACTGGAAATAATCGAGTTATCCCGAGGATATGCCTATGAAATGGATGTATATTAAGATACCAAACCATGATAACACAGGCAGGAATTTGCTTTTCCAATTAGCTAGGTGTCAAATGGATTTTTTATTTTTTCAACAAAAAAATAGCAAGTGTCACCAGGATTTGGGAATTAAGAGGGTTCAAACAACAGAAGCCTAATGCCACGGGGTAAAGGGTTCTCCCACCTGGAAGGCGTTGCAAGTTTTGCTCAATAATAAATAATTTTAAAGTTTGTTCCATATTTAAAAAAATTCTAAGAAAAAAATTTAAAATGATTTTTTTTTAAAAGAAAAGTTCATCCAGAGCTTTCAAATATGTTTTTTTATTTGTCTTCTTTTTTTTCTTTAAAATAATTCTGTGAAAATTCTGTACATAATTTCTGGTCCTCTTTCACCTCCTACTATTTTCTCATTCCCTTTCCATTCCCGCTGAAACCATTTAACCTACCATGTCCTCCCTGTCCACTGTTACATGTTTTTGTATGTGTGACACAGTGAGTTTAATTATGGTAGCTACGCGAACGCGTGTTGTATGGGGGGGGTTATTTACTGGAAAAATGGCAACGTATCAATGGCTGTTCCATTGGACAAAACTACACCACTTACCCCAGTACTGCCAATTTTTTAAGGTTCCGTCAAACTCACCTCCATCTCACTCATTGCTTGCTCTGAGGCTTTAGAGATAGAATTGTCTAGATCTGCAATTTTTATTTATTTATTTATTTATTTATTTATTTATTTATTTATTTTTTTACAATGATTCCATAACGTTTTAGATTTTATCATTTCTGTCTGTAGCCAACCAGGGAAGTGTTTCCAGGGCAGGCACAGTGATGCCCGCTGACAGGGAGAACCCACACAGGTACAGAGTGTAGCTGGCTCAGTTTTTAAGTTCTGCTATGGACTGGTCTCCAACGCTGTTTTCTTCTGAGGTGAAATGGGCAGCCCAATTGTTAGGCTGCTGCAAATCTGCTGCCCATTAACTTCTTTCACTTGTAACGGGAAACAGAAAGTAAACGGCCGGCTCTCTATTCTACCCTTGGCATGCTTCATTTCAAGCCTATTAAGCTTCACAGCCCAGATTCATTAATGCTGTTGCATCTTGAAAATTCATGATTGTTCCCTCTGTGACCAAAGCAAGTCCAAGCAATGAGGAGTCACCACTAGACAACCGTTTGTTTTCTGTTCTTGAGGCGCATTCTTGCGGGAGTGTTTTTTCACTTAAATAGGTGTTCCGCCCGCCCTATTTCCTGAACGTATCTGAGCCAGAAACCGTGTCCAAAGGCATTTGGGCAACCAGGACAAGAGGAAAAAAATAATCCTTGATGTTAGAATCCTGGTAAGGTTAGTTGAGCTCTGAACACTGTCTGAAACGTCCCTTGACGTATTGGCAGGCTTCAACAGGAGTGACACACCATGCTGCAACAGAGAGGCTGTGCCAGGGTGGTACCCTGGCAGGAATATTTCATTCGTGGCACTCTCTGACTCAGAAGAAAAAGTGATGATAGCCAGGAACAGTTCAGCTGCACTGCTGGGTCCCTTAATTTGAAATACCAGTCTGTGCTATTTTATTACGTGATGCATTCGGACACTTCTGGGGTTGTTTTTACCAGGTTCCCCTTTACCAGCTTCTAAAAAGTTAACTAAAGTAAGAGTTTTGTTTATTTGTTTGTTTGCTAAAATACTATGATAATAGAAAAGAAAAACATCAGTATTGCTTATAGCAGGATTGGGTCATTGAACACATTTGTAGGGAAAAACTTTTGTCTCTAATTTAAAAAAGAAACATATCAAGGGAAGAGATGCTTATTGTTTGTTCCTGAGATAACAATTAAATAACTTGTTTTACAAGTCACGATATGCTGTACCATTCTAAAGGCTGTACCATTCATCAAGTTACCTTGACATATGGGTTTGACTCTTTGAATCCATCCCTGAAGGACTCAGAGGTGCTGAAGTGTTAGGCCCATCACGTAAACTCAGAAGCTATCTAGAAATACATGCACAGAATAGCCTTTCTAATTGTGTCAGACCTGAGAGTAAAAACAAGTAAAAACAGGAAAAAATGAGATGTGATCCTTTAAGATAAGAAACACGGAAGTTTAGAATTGGGGGAAACAGGAGGACACAAAGAGTGTCCGGCACTTTAGAGAAGGACCCCAAGCCTCCTCACTCGCGTCTTTCACGTCGGCCAAATGAGCCCCATATGAACGGTGCTGCCGAGCCTGCTCTCAGCTGAAGATGCAGCCCAGCCCTGTTGGCACACCGTTGCATTGCTGTGCTTTCCGGGCCAAGCCTGGTGAAGCTCTTCCCTGGGCAGCTGTTCTTGATTGGGGCATCCCTTCGGTTGCGCTCTTAGTTCGAGTTCTCTTCTTTCTAACAGCTGGATTTTCACAGGGTGGAGATGTCAGTTGGTGAAGTCTTGCCTTCCAGACTACTTTCTCCTTATTGTCTCGGTGCCCAGCGACTCATTTTTCTTCAATGGCACTAATCTACAATGACAGATACTTTGCCATCTAAACTTTCATTGTCCCAAACTTCAAAGCATATGCCTTTCCTTGCCAAACGTCACATTTTTTCTAATACTTCTGTTCTACTCTTTGCTCTGTCACACTAAAGACCTGGGGTAACAGCGATGAACAGTAACTATGACACAGCCTGAATGTCATCCTGTTTTGAAATGTCCTCTGTCAAATTAATTCATGCACAATTTAAAAATCATTCCCACTCATTTTCAGAACAGAGGTACATGCAGTCTTTGTCACAATATCTTTAGAATCAACCCCAGCCTAGTTCTTGGGAGAATATTCAACTGCCTCCCTCCCTAATGGACCAGGTTGCTATTGTCCACATTGTTCTTGGCATTCTTTTTTTGTTGTTGTTGTTTTTGGTTTTTTGAGGCAGGGTTTCTCTGTGGCTTTGGAGCCTGTCCTGGAACTAGCTCTGTAGACCAGGCTGGTCTCGAACTCACAGAGATCCACCTGCCTCTGCCTCCCAACTGCTGGGATTAAAGGCGTGCGCCACCATCGCCCGGCTGTTCTTGGCATTCTTGTCATCCAAACTCACACCAAGCCAGCCTGCTAGGCTCTCTTTATGGCATTTCTGGACCTTTTCAGCCCAAAGTTTCAAACTCTTCCATAGTCTTCAGCAAGTCAGTTCCAAGGCTTAAGAACCATACAGCCTTATCCCATTAATGACCTCATCTCCCAAGACCCATTTCCTGTATTTACCTTTTTCATTCTTATGACAAAATTCCTGACAAGAAGCAACTTGAAAGAGGAAAGGCTTGATTGCAGTTAGAGGGGACATGGTCCATCATGGTAGGGACAAAATGGTGTCAGGAGTGGAAGGACCATTGGACACACTGCATCCTTCATGGAAAAGCAGAGATCTAGCAATGATAGTGCTCAGTCCACTTCCTCCCTTTTGTGTAGTCAGGGACACATGCCCATGGAATATCACCACTCACTGTCAATCTAATTCATGAAGTCTGTCGAGACATGTGTGTTTGACTTCAAGACAATACTGACAAATTGCCAATGAGTCTAAGCTATCACAAGCTCCCATCTTAAAATGCATGCTACCCACCATGACCAAAGCAGCCTCTCCCTAGAGCAAGTGGAGACCATCACAGAAAAACACAACTGGCGCAAGGCAGAGATCAACCGATCATTGGGATGCCAGTTACAGAGGCTGTATCTACATCATAGCTCTTCTGCTTGTGGCTCAGGGAATATCTCAAAAATATGGGAAAAAAATTGCAAGATCCAGAATACCAGGAAGTCTATTGTAAGTCTCTCCCCCCAAAAAGAAGACCATAACAGTGGTAATATCAAAGAATCTTCTTCAACCTACTATTCTTGGGTCTTTTTTCACTTTTGCTATGTGAATAAACATGAAAACATCATTTGTATCAGAATTCAGTATAGCCAGCTTTTATATTGGTTCAGCTGTGAATTTAGTAATACAGAGGACTACCAATGGCTATAGCCCAAAGTTTAATAACGTAGGCTACCTGAAACGACCTAAAGATCTGAATAAGTAAATGTGTGTTGGTGGAGTCGAGAGGAAAAGAATTCTTTTCTGCCACACATGTATGCTTTTATATTATTAACTTTACTGAGGTCTCCACGTTGAGTTGCAACTGAGCAAAAGTAGCCGCCATATATTTACCTAAAGCCAAATTGTGCTCACTAGCCTGGAACTGATTTTTTTGGTATCTTGCAAAAGTGAGACTTTAAGTGCTGAGAAAGAAAGCCCAAAAAACTAAAAGCAATGTGTGTCTGGCATTTAGCTGCATCATGATGCTACTGGAATCTCAGAGTGAAAGGCCAGAGATCTCAATGGACTAGTTGTGGTCTCCTATCCAATCAAAGAAATGAGCAGTGCGACATACAGAATGAGGTTTTAACCAACATGGCTACTGAGATGAAGAGATTCCATTATCCAGACCAGACTTGAAGACTTGGAGGACTCTTAGATGAAAGCAAAGACAAAAGATGAAGAGTTGGAGAGTTGTATTTTTTTTTTATATTTTTTATTGAAAAAAAATTCCTCCACCTCCCAGCCTCCCATTTCCCTCTCCCTCCCTCCTCCCTCTCCTCTCCCCCTCTCCCCACTCCTCTCCCCCTCCCTCTCCAGTCCAAAGAGCAGTCAGGAATCTTGGGGGTGAGGTGGGATGGGGGTAAGGGGAGATGGGGAGAGAAAAGTGAGAAGGGGAGGATGGGGGAACTTGGGGAAATGGAATGATTGGGACAAAGGAAGGGTGGATAGGGGAGCAGGGAAGCACATATCTTAATTAAGGGAGCCATCTTAGGGTTGGCAAGAGACTGGAGAGTTGTATTTAACTGGGGAATTTGCACGTCCACACTGGAGGCAATCTCCAGCAAGCTAGACCTGGTTGATCATTATCTCAAGACTGGTTCTGCTGAATTCCAGCATGATCCTCACTGTGTTAGGGTCCCTTTAGTCCCCTCCCAGGGTAACGGATCTGCTTTGCAAGATCCCATCATCGGGTTCTTTATGTTCAGTCTCTTGTCATAAACACGTTTATCAACCTGACCTACCCTTCCTAGTGTACACATTCAGGATCTGACCAATCCAAGGTATGGTTGGAGGGAAGGCTTTTTATTGTAGACATGAAAGAGAGTACAGTCAGAGGAATCTGGACTGGAAGAATCCAGAGCATGGAGAGAAAGTAGTAAATTGAACATGGCTACCAGTCTGGCAGAGGCTATGAGGGGGTTGGGAAAGTAAGAGAGGAAGAGAAAGAGACTAGAGAGAGAGGACCAAAAGAAGAAGGCAAGAGAGGGCACTGAGAGAGGGAGACAAAAGGAGAGAGAGCAAAGAAAGCGCAAGCAGGTGACCAAAACGGCAAGGTTATAGGGGAAAGAGGAGCTAGAGGAGGGAAGGGCAGGAGCTGCAGTAATTTAGAGTTCCGGGTTGAGTGGGGCGGGGTGGGGAGGGGAGGGGAGGTGGGCTTGTGAGAAGAGCCACAGGTACTGAAGGTTGGCTGGAGGCCAGCTTGCACTTTGGTATGCCAGCAGGCCTCAGAACCTGACACCTAGAACTCGAGTTAGTTACAGAAAGAGTTGACTCAGAGAAGGAGGGGAAAGTAAAAGAAACACAATGGAGTTAGCCAAACCAATGTCTAAGCCCTCATTCGATAACTGGATATTTAGGTTAATCGTTCATAAAACCTTTTAACTCATTTTTTGTTATCCTCTCCAGGATCTCTCTCTGTCCTCACCTTGCAGGCTCCCTGGTCCTTGTGAGCATTTTTTAAGTAATTCAGGTGAAAACCATAGTGTGTAGTATCAAAAATAGAAAAGATTTATTGCAAGGTAACATGAAGCACTCCAAAATGCTGATCTGTATGTTTAGATAGACATATTATTGGCAACTGTACTGTCAGTGTAGGCATTGGGTTTCTGATACTCCTGCCTCTGCCTCCTGAGTTCAGGGGACAGAAGTTGTGTACTGCCACACCCCGAAGCTTTGTATTGTTTTCTATAAAATCTCTAGAACAGACAGATAGCTTCCTGAAGGCTGCTTTCCTGCCCAGATGATTGACAGACCCATTTGTATTAATTCTTAAGGAAGGGGACAATGGCATGTCTTTGTTTTTTTTTTTTAATCTGAAAGGCTCTGGCTAGATAGTAATCTTACAATCTTCCTGGCCATTCAGTAAGGTATGTCTCCACCCTAGGCCTGAGACACATTCTCTTGGCCAACAATTGGAAAACCTTGCCTATTTTGCTTGCTAGATATATTGGACCTATGAGAAACAAAACAAAAAACTTTAAAGTAGGTTTCACAGAAAACACACACACACACACAAAATGAAACTATTTACAAAGAAATCTTATTTATTTACTTATTTTGAAAATAATCTCACAACATAGCCCTGCAATTCACTATGTAGACTGAGCTAGCCTCCAACTCACAGAGATTCACCTGCCTCTATCACCCTCAGGCTAGGGTTAAAGATATATCACACACACACGCACACACACACACACACACACACACACAGCTTTTTTGAGTTCTAAAATACTAGCAAAAATACAATGTATAAAGTAAACATAGGCAAATGATGTCTTACCAAATATTGAAAATAATAAGAGAGATATAGTAATAGAAATTAAGAAGTTGAAAGGTTGGGGATAGAGAGATGGCTCAGTGGCTGATAATTCTGTTCTCAGCACTCATGTCAGACAGGTCCCAGCCTTATGTAGCTCTAGCTCTGTGGGGTCTGACACCTCGGGCTCACAGGACAACTGTACATGTGTATAGATACCCATACCTACACAACATTAAAGAAAAATGTTGATAAACCTTCAAAAAATAGGTTAAGGTACAATATCTAAAAACAAAAAAATACAAGAGGAAGTGAACAGCTTTGAATTGACAGAAGAACAATGAATTGTTTGCAAATAGATGAACTGAGATAATCCAGTGTGTGGAAGACAAGAGAGTAGAAAACGAATGAATGAATGAAAGAAAGAAAGAAAGAAAGAAAGAAAGAAAGAAAGAAAGAAGAGGAAATGACAGCATTAGTATAGTCATAATGAGAATAGAAGAAGAGAGGAAAGCAGACAAGGAAAGTATGCTTAGAAATGAGATCTTTCTAAATAGGATGAAAAGAATTAAAAAGTCACATTTTAAACTCCAACCAAAGAGGTCCACATCTTGACTCACAGTCAACTGTCAAAAGTCACAGAAAAAGGAGCATAATAAAGTAGCAAATATATTCCTTCTGTGTTCGAAGTTTCAAAGAATGACAGGTGATTTCTTATGAGACATTGTGATGGTCAGAATAGACTAGAATATCTAAACTACTTTAAGAAAAAAAAACTTTTAACCAAATGCAACCATATCATCCAGGGCTGGGGATGAACAATTCAGATGTTCTTAGGTCTGTAGATTCTGGGGAAACTTATTGTTAGTAGCACTATTCTACAAAGAATGCTAAAGAAACCCTCCATCCTGAAAAGACACTGGGCAGCAACTCACATTCACATGAAGGAATAAAGAATGTCACTAAAGACAACTATATGCATTACTGTAAAAGACAACAAACCTATTTCTGTGTACAAATTGTCTTAGAATTTCTATTACTGTGGAGAGACACCATGATCACTGCAACTCTTGTAAGAAACCATTTCTTACAGTTCAGTGATTTATTCCATTATTGTCATGGCAGGACGTGTATGATGCAAGCAGGCAGACATGATGCTAGACAAGGAGCTGATTGTCCTAATTCCAGATCTGCAGGCAGCAGGAAGAGAGCAAGACATTGGGCCTTACTTGAGCATCTGAAACCTCAAAGCCCATTCTCAGTGCCACATTTCCTCCAACAAAGCAACACCTACCCCAACAAGGCCATACTTCCTAATAGTTTCACTTCCTAGGGGCCTATGGAGGCCATTTTTATTCAAATCATCACACTAGACTTACCATATTCAAAAGACAACTGAAGTCACAGAGTGAGTGGAGGCACACTTTTGTAATCCCAGCACTTGTGAAACTGAGAAAAACAATTGCATGATGGAGACCAGAATGCTCGATGTAACAGGTCCTGAACTATTTACTGAGGCCTTGTCTCAAAGCAAACAAAACAAAGACCAAATAGATAACAATCAATTATATAGAACAATAACGATAAAGCTATCAATGTGCGTAAATTACTACAATTTGTATGGCAATAATGGCATGGAAGGGAATGGAAAACACAGTGTAAGAAGATGGAAATGAGTTTTTGTTTGAACAGAGATATTATGTATTACTAAAATCAGCCCAACTTCATAATTTTGAATTAAAATGCTAAACATAATTATCAGGACAAATATGGAGAAATAAATTTAAAAGTGTATGGAAGACTCAACAAAGGAAATACTATAGTATGTTATAAACTATCTACTTAATAGAACATGAGGAGATGATTAGGAATAGGGGAATTTTTCTTAAACCATCCACAAATGTTAACTGAAATGAATCATAAAAATAAATATAAAAACAACACTATAAGGTACTAGAAACATAGCAGTAAGTCTTCACAGCTTTGGGTTAGTTAGTGGTTTCTTGGATTCAATGCTAATAACACATGATAAAAGAACAATATACAGAATTTGCATTACATGGAGCTGGTATTTTAATTCTCTGTTTGGAGTAAATATACACAAAATATTTGAATAAATCTCTAGGACGCATCTGTTTCCTGTCCATTGTGTACAACGTGTTAGACGCTTTGGGAATGAAAAGTGGCCGTTGAAAGCCTCAAGAAATGACAATAGCAGTCATGGTGATGTTTTGCCTTGCTCATTGGTAATGTGGGAACTGATGATCTCAAAAGCCCCAGAAGAATCAAGCCATCTGTGGAACACATTTGTTTAGAAACTAAGCTTTGAAATGATAGGCCTTCCAGTAGCACTAAGTAGGCAACTGAGGAAAGAATTCTGTGATTTTTCTGTTTTCATTATTGATGCTGCATTGTGGTTATACATATTTTTTCCTTTTAGGGAGTGCAGTTGAAGTTATGAGTCTAAGCAGGTGGACAAGTTTTTTGCACAGACCTAACTGCTGAGTGCTTATGACCGCGTAGATAGCTACAAATTCAGTCCTCCTTTATAAATGTTAAAGTCAGCTGAGATGCCTCACGAGTTCCTTTAGGGGCTCTTACCAAGGAGCCGCTGCATCCTTCAGATTTTTTCTGACCAGCATCATTTACTGTGATGGGTCAGAGTCTCTTTGATCATGTGGCTTTCCTTGGAAGTACTGAGGACATTTCCCTCTGTAATGATGTCACTGGCATCTCATGGTATCTCCCTTGGCGCCTTGCAACGCTTGTTATCTCTGCTGAAGGAATTCAGCTGAAGCACAGTCTAGTATAGAAAACAGGAAGAGTTCATTACAGAATAAAGTAAGACAACTTCAAAGGGCGAGACTAGACAATGACCAGCCAGACTTTTGTGCTGGTTTACATTTCAGACAGGCCTTCATTAAACTCTCTAGAACAGACAGTTTTCCCAAGGAGAATTTTCCTTTCTAGGTGAGTGGCAGGCCCATGTGGAATGACTGTTGTAGGAGCTATGTTAAGCTAGATAGGTATAAGATTTTGCGTGCCTGTAACCAGATTTGGATAGCTATCAATTAACGGGCTTCTGCGAAGTTCAGGATGTCTTGTTTCCTACCAGGACCCTCAGAGATAGGACTCATGTCCCATTCCTGTAACCAGTCATTAGTGTATTTTAGTTTCAGTCCCTGGTTTTATAAGCTACATTGGAGAGGTCCAGCCCTACTGTCCTTCAGTTCTGCTAATGCCTAACTAGTTATCCAATAACAGCAGTGTGAGCTGAAGCCCCAGGCGAGCGTTCCTCTTCATCTGGAGCCATTTTTCTAGCCCATGGTGTTAGAATGGGTTGAAAGCCTACAGTAAGAACAACTCAGTAAGGGCACAAGAAATACTTGTCTTCTGCCGTTTCTAGTCTCCATGATCCCACCAGTGACTCTTATTGGCTGTCTTCACTTTGTAGAGGTCAAAGGGGCCTTGATAATTCCATCCATAGGACCCAGTTTCCCTGTGACACACAGCAGGGTAGGAAATGTCCGACAATGGATCTGCAGGACATGGCAGCATGTGGAGGACAAGGAGTCTCTTCGGGGCTTCATTTTTCTGCTGCAGCTTTGATATTTCTTTACATATATAAGGATTCCTTCCTAGAAGACTGGGGCAACTACCCATAAGGCCATGCGATTAAAGTGGGCAAGGCTTCCTATTGTCCCGCTTTTTGTCTACGCCTTAGAATATTGGCGGTGGTGCTTGCAATGATGAGTGCTTCCTCGCAGTCCCCTCTGAACTCCAGGTCTTCATGATGCATTGAACAGGATGAGTCAGTCAGTCAGACTGAAGTCATCTTAGCGTTAGGTAGGTAGACTTCCTGAAGGCTCTCTACTAAATTAGCAATGATTCACATCCTTGAAACCATGCAGTCCCCCAACACAATCCTCAACTCCGGTGAGCCACAGCCCTCTCACTGAACTTCAGTGTGGTCAGGATTCGGTTGCCTTGTTGGCCCACTTCCTGAGATGGAAACAGCAGAGAGTTATCTCCAGGTCTCATTCATCAGCTAGACTAGAATTAATTGGAGCATCTCATGTGTTCCAAACTCTGACAGTGTTTCAAGAAAAACGATTCTAGAAAATTAATGTGTTTTAGAATCTAAATCAGTCTTCGATCTTGATAAAGATCTGATGAATTTACCTCATCTTCTCCATGGTGCCCCTAAGATGAGCTTTTTAAAGTTACATTTGTGTAAAGCTCTTTTCTCATGGTAAGAACATCTTGTCAAAAGGCACGGAATCTGTCTCTAAAAGCACATTTATTTAGCATCATATAAATATAGGATAGAGTGAAAATAGTTTACTATTATTAAATGCCTGTGAATTTGGTTTTCCGCTATTTTAAAGTTGTTTAAGTTCACCCTCCTTGGAGGTCAAGGGGGCATACTGTGACCCACAGTGGAATTAGCTGCTTTATTCCACCAAAAGATGTTGTTGATCCAATGTTACTCCCCTGAGCAGTTTCCACAATGCTTTCAGGCGACAAAGAAAATCCAGAAACAGTGAGTAATCATTACTACTATACTATGGTCCTCTGTAGCATTTTCTCCTTTGTCAAAACCATATCAATTAAAAAAAATCACTAAAATCATGCTTTAAAAGTTTTAAAACTCACAGAGGAAACACAGGCATCAGAACTCCCTGCTCTAGGAAGGGTCATAGCAGAGGTTCTGCTACAACATGGCACAGTGCCTCCAAAATGCCTGTGTCTGTCTAAAACTCTTGAGGATCACAAAATCTTAGCTGGAAAACCTTTGTTTTTAGAGGTTGCCATGATCCTTTTATTCACATATATTCTGAAGCCCCTTCTCAATTGCCGGGGCAGAAATAGGGTGTTGCATAAAGACCAAGTTGCACTGACCAAGTTGTCAAGGGAGCCCTGATTGTTTAGAGAGACAAGACAACTGAGCCAGGTAGGGATTTGTTCTACTTAGAGGCATCATGTTCCTCTAAGACAATGCAAAGAACAGAGTGTTGGGAAGTTTTCAGTGTAGCTGAACCAGAAGGGCTCTGAAATGCTCACCCACACTAGCAGAATCTAGAACTCTTCAGTTTTTGTTTCAGTTTGTTTTTTATCTTGAAACATCTTGGGTCAAGGGGACGATACATCAGCCTTTCCATTTCTTAGAAGTGAGCTGATAAAAAATACTAGACTGCAAGGCCAACGACAAGTGACAGCAAGGCAGGTGGCCAAGCCTTGCCATGGTGGAGACCGATGTAAGGGAAAGCATAACCTTGTTTAATTGTTCTTTCTGACTTAGAGCTACCAAACATATGCATGTGTTGGTATTAATATTCAATAAACCCTATAGATCTGCTTATTGTTATTGTCTGCCTCTTCTGTTATTTAGAGACTTCAGAAATCTTCAGAGAAAAGTGTAGGACACAGGAAAAACTTATACTTCAGTTTCCCTATCCCCTGGAATAATACACACTTATGGAGTAATGACTATCAATGGTCTTACGATACACAGCTGTCATAAATATTTATCGTTCAATAGCAAACATTTTCTTCTCCTTAATACTTTTTCATGCTGGTATAACTATCAGCTACTCATTATATATTTGTGAAAGGAAAGAAATATTAATATGTTCTTTAAAGATAACATTCCTAGAAAAAGAAAAGGCATGACCAGCTCAAAAATTTTTGGATGGCCACACGGTGACACAAAAACCCGGCCTTACAAACAAGGATTTCTGGAAGTTCGATACACAAGGTCCTCCACCCATTTTCCTGTCACACAGGATGTAGTGGCTTTTGTTGAGATCCAGCATGACACTGAATAGCTGGCTACCACTGAATGTGTCGCCTGCTATTGGGATCACTCCATAGAGCTGCATTTACAGGAAATCAAATGACCTTTCAGAACTACTGATGCCAAATAAAAAAGATAATTTAAGACTTTGTTGTGACATTTTTTAGGCACAGAGGTTCAGTTTTATACATTCCCAAACAAGGTTTGTTCTTTAAATACTCATATTCACAATTTATTTAAGTGCAGTTTTAATAATCAAGATTCACGAACTTGCTCCATTTACTTTATGTCTTCTAGCATGTTATCTGCTTGAAACAGCAAGGAGCAATGCAATTTTAACAATGTTTCTAACTTCATGAGCATGTAATAAATCATGCTTCAATAATTTATGAAGTCATATTGTCCTTTTTGGAGTATTCATCTAAAATCAATATTTACCATACTGTTCCTGAGTTTTTCTACTGTTGTCCATGTGTAATGGAGTTGTGGGTTTTCTGTTGGTTAACAAAACTGACCCATCATGTTTAATTTCCTGTTGACACTGACTATGGCTATAACAGTGGTTCTCAACGTGTGGGTCACAACCCATCTGGGGGTCAAAGGACTCTTTCTCAGGGATCGCATATCAGAACCGTTTGCATCAAATATTTACACTAGCAAATTACAGATATGAAGAAGCAATGAAAACAACTTTATAACTGGGATCACCACAGCATTATGACTTGTTTTAAAAGGGAAGGTTGAGAACGGCTGGTCTACTAGTAAATAGCAGGAATGGGTAGGAAATAAAAAGGATCTTTCCCATTGATGTTTGAAGACTATCCCGGTAGTCTACTGGCTCTTGATTTTAGTAGTAAAGTTAGTACACATACTTATCCTTCAGCACTTGCTATAGAGCCCAAGTCACCTTCAGAAACTTAAAGGAGTTAGAGAAGGTTAAAGAGATGTTGGAGAGACCGCTAAGTGATTAGGAGCACTAGCTGCTCTTACAGAGGATCTGGGTTCAATTCCTGGCATCTACGTGGGGCAGGTAGAAACCACCTCAACTTCAGCTGTAGGGGATCTGATACTTTCTCCTGTCCTTCCCAGGTATCTGCACACATGTGGCATACACACAGATACACAGACTCATAAATGAAAAATAAATCTTAATAAAATGACTAGTTAAAGAGAAATCATTTGAAGAGGTGAATAAAAGGTGAAAGTGAATCTGCACATGAGAAGGGAGACTCTGAAGGCCATGCAGCCATCCCTTCTGAGTTCTTCTTTTCCTGTCTGCTGGGCCTGGGAAAGATAAATATCATCAAAAAAGCAGGACTTGAAGCAACAGCAACACAATTGGTGCAGGAAATGAAGGGGAATGGTGAGAGATCATATCATGTTATCCATGGTAAGTAAATTTGTTATTGGATTCTACCCTAAATAAAAGACCAAATGAAGTGTTTGTTTCTAGGGGTTAATTATTTGTGAACTATCCAGAGTGGGTTAGTAATAGACCAGTTATACACATCTAGACTCTCTGTCCCCCATGGCTTTCCTCCTTCTTCCCTCTTCCTTTTCCCCCTTCCTCCCTCCTGTCTTCATTTTTTAATTAGGGGACTCGTATGAGAGTGCTAATTCCTCGTTCAAGTTGTGGTTTCTCTATCTTCTGACTGAATCTAAATGTGGAGCCTTCATAGCACCAAGAGCTCTGAGGAGACATTCTCCATTTTGGAGTCATTAGTAAATAGCTCTTCCTAATTGGAGAAAAAGCTTTCAACAACAAATTTGATGCAATTAGCTCAAACAGGAGAAGGTATGAGCCAACTGTTTCCCAGTTTCTACCTTGTGCTGTACAAACTGACATGACTAGACAGTCAGGTAAGTCTGGTGCATATTCAGGGTTTGGCCCCATGCCAGAAGAAATCAGCCAGCTTACACTTGGCATCTAGAAATGGAATGTAGAATTCATTAGTATTTTGAGAACTACTGGGCTTAATTTTAAGTTTCTTTTTATCAGAATCATTTCCAATCTAGTCTTTCCCAGAAGAAGAAAAGGAAAGGAAAGGAAAGGAAAGGAAAGGAAAGGAAAGGAAAGGAAAGAAAAGAAAAGAAAAGAAAAGAAAGACATTATTACCTGAAGCAGAAAAGTATTAGCCTTTGGATATTTAACTTTGTAACTATGTGGATAGTCTAGAGAGAGAAAGGTGGAACACCTTTGTGTCGTTTTATTGAATGAATCAGGATGTATTGGTCAATTAACCAATTTTCTAAGAAAATATTTATCTCAAAACATTTGTTCTTTCTCTCTGAGAAAAGAGGTTTATGTTCAATATAAATACAAAAAATTATCTTTTGAAATTATTGTATAGTCTTAACATTAAATTATGACATTTATTGATGACAATAATAAACTTCAAATCTTATTTAGTGCAGAAATATACATTTATAAATTTGTGGGCATACTATGTATACTATATTCTTTAGATTTATTTTTTCATTATAAAAATTTATGGCTATAATCTTTTTCTGTCATTACACAGGGTTTTACACATCTGAGGCTGGCCTTGAACTTATAACTGAGCTGAGGATTATCTTAACTTCTGAGCCAACAGCCTTCACTTACCAAGTGCTGGGAGAGCAGACATAAATCACAACACCTGGTTGCTGTGGGAGAGAGGGCCTGCTTTTGGTCCCGGCCGCCCAGCTAGCTTACACCTGGAATTACCACACAGAAATTGTATTAATTAAAGCACAGCCTGGCCCATTATTTCTAGCCTCTTATTATTATTTATTATTATTGTGTGTATGACATAGGTGAGTGAATGTGGGTATTCACATGGCAGACACATATGAGAAGATCAGAGGACAACTTTCACGATTCTTTCACCATGGGTTCTGGGGAATGAACTTAGGTACTTGGGGCTGTACAACAACCACTTTGACCCACTGCACCATCCTGCTCATCTAGTTGATGGGGATTTCAAGAGCTGGTCTTAGCAATACACATGATAAGACTTCTGCTTGCTGGTTCTACTTTATGCAAGGTGGGTGGGTACCACTGCTTGATGGAAAGCAAGAACTACAGCATGAAGAAGTCTGATCTAGAGGGTAAGGGATGGAGAGAGAAGAAAAGGGGAACTAGAAGCTGGAAGAAGATAACCTCTGGCCATGTGACTCCCATAGAATTTTTTAGACTGGGTTCCTCTGACTGGCCTGAAACTCTAGACCAGGCTGGTCTGAAGCTCACAGAGGCTCAGGCACTGGGTCTAAAGGCTGATACCACCATGCCCAACTAACAGTAGAAACATTTTAGCAACATTTTAAGAAGACTAGAGGGATATTACAGTTTTCAAAAAAAGATTGTTAAATATACTAAAATACTGGTTTAGATTAAGCTTAAAATTCAGGAAATAAACATAGACAAGGACAGCTCCCCTTTTTTTGAGGAACTAGAATACTCAGGTTTCAACATGCCTGTGCCTTGAGTCTATACATCCGATTCCTGTTTGGGACCCAGCCTGCAGCAGATGCATGCACTGACCAGATAAATGGATGTGGAGTAAGGTCCAGATTTGGGAGATGTTCTCAAGAAACAAGAAGTGTGAAACCCATTTTCAGTTTCTGCAGAAATCCTTGAAAAATAAACTTCAGGATGTTTCTAGATAGACAGGAGAATGTGGCATGCCTAGAATGTAGTTATACTGGAATTTTGGAGCTCTGTATCATTCTGGAATGAATGAAATATCCCTGCATGAAAGGCCTAGAAAAGGCTAACAAAATAAAACCAAATGTTACATTTGACCTTGTTAAATAGGGTTTAGAATTGGGATGATAGTTTGAAAAACATCTGCAGTCTTTATTTGAATGCAAGCACTGAATTCTCCCTATTGATCAAAATAGTCAAATTAAGAACTTTCATATCTAAGAAATTGAGTAAATAACACTTACTTTACTTTGACATGTTTTTCACCTTTATTGGCTTTGATTTTATGAACTTTATAAATGAAATATTAATAGAGTCTACACTTGCGTATATTTGGTCACAGAATTATTGCTGAAAACTATAGGGGGAGCAAATCTGGTTGTTTTAAAGGAAAGTCGGGCCACTCCCTGCTGCACAGTCTCTGAGCTTCAGTTCTCTCTGAGCTTAAGTTATCTGCTAGGAAGAGCTCAGTGCTGGTTCACCAAACACGTGGTTTATGGGGTTTCTGAGCATTTATGAGATGAGGAAGTGTGAGATACAGCAGCTTTGGGGACATTAAGCTCAGATGTTTGTGTGCTGTGGGTTAGGAGATTTAGTGACACTATCTTTGGATGATAGGGGGAACGAACAGGAAGCCAGTGGCTTTCGGTTGCTATTTCTAAAATGAGCTAGCTATTCATCACCGTGTTTGAATAGAGCAAACTCAAGGCTGAAAACCCATCTGAATTCTTTCCCCCTAAGTCTAGGTAATGTGCATGTTCAAACACGTGTGGCTATTTTCAATTAAAAATATGATTTTTCTTATTTTTTTTCAATTTGTATGTAGTATCTTTTCAGCTCTCTTCTATTCACTGGGGTTGCTCAGCATTATCCTAAGCCATACAGGTGTTATCTTCCTAAGATCAGCTGTGTCTCTTTGCAAAAAATGACATCTCAGTTTTTTACTTTAAGTTTTTTTTTTGAGAATATAATTATATTTCTCGCTTCCCTTTCTTCCCTTCTTTCTCCCATAACACCCTTCTTGCTCTCTCTTTAATCTCAGCACTCAGGAGGCAGAGGCAGGCAGATCTGAGTCTGAGGCCAGCCTGCTCTACAAAAGCTAGTTCCAGAACAAGCTCTAAAAAATTTACAGCGAAACCCTGTTTTAAAAACCAAATATATATATATATATATATATATATATATAAATATATATATATATATATCCTGTATATCTGTATCTTTTGATTAGGGATTTGAGGTTATATATATTTAAAGTCATTAATGAGAGATATATGCTGATTACTGTCTTTTTTTCTGTTTGGGTTCTCAGTTCTGTTTTGTGTTTTATTAAGTATAGTTTCATTTCCTGTCTATGGTCTCTTGCCTATGCTTATTTCTCTTTTCTGTCTGGAGTATTGCTTCCAGTATTTGCTGAAGGGTGGGTTTGGTGGATATCAATTACTTTAGCCTGTTTTCATCATGGGAAGTTTTTCTTTCTCTTTAAAATATGGCAGATAGTTTTGCTGAGTACAGTAGTATAGGTTAGCATTTGTGATCTTTTACAACTTAGAGTACATGGCTGCAGATTCTTCTTGCTTTCAAGGTTCTCACTGAGAAATTAGTGCTATTCTGATGGGTTTTCCTGCTATGTGACTTATGTCCCCCTTCCCCATCGCCCACAGCTTTCAGTACTCTTTATTCTGCATATTTAGTGTTTTGATTATAATATGCTGAGGGAGTTTCTTTTCTGGTGTTACATGTTTGGTGTTATGTGTGTTTCTCATATCTGTGTGGCTGCATCTTTCCTTAGTTGGAAACAATTTTCTCCTATGTTCCCATTGTAGGTGTCCGTCGATGCCCTGACCTGAGATTCTTCTCCTCCTTCTATGCTTGTAATTCAAAGATTCAATCTTCTAATAGATTCCTAATGTCCCTGCATATTCTTTGTGTGTGTTAAATTCTTTTCAGGGTTGGAGAGATGGCTCAGTGGTTAAGAGTGCTTGTTACTTTTCCAGAGGATCCAGGTGTGATCCCCAGAATTCTCATAGCAGCTCACAACAGTCTCTAGGGAGTTTCAGGGAATCTCTTGCATTCTTCTGGCCTCCGTGGTCTCCAGGTAGGCACAGGATGTAAAGACACACAAACAGGTAAAACTCCATACACTTAAAGTACACTTAAAGTTAAAAAGTAAAGATAATTATTTTAAAAAGTATTCTTTGCTGGAGTCTTGAAATTTCTTTTCTTTATCTTCAGGTTCGGATATTTTGAATTCTACTTGACTCATTCTCCTGGTAAATATTTCCCTCAAATTATCTAATTGGGATACTGAGCTTTTCAATTTCATCTTCATTTCAACTTAAGTTCTTGTCAATATTTCCATCTCTACTAGTTTCTGTTTTGAAGTCCTTCATTGTTTTCATCATTACGTTCATCTGTACATTTGTGTTTCAGTAGACATCACGTGGGAGTTTATTCCTAACTTCTCGAAGTTTCTTGAGGTTGTATTCATGTCTTCTTTAGAATCCTTGAATTCCCAGACCATTTTCTATGGTTATTTTTTTAGTTCTGTGTTCTAGGGTTCTTGTAGGTGGTTCTCATTAGAGAATGTTTTAATAGGCATGGTCAGTTTCTTGGCCTTTAATGTGCTTGCGTTCTTGTGATGAAACCTTGGTCTGTGGACTCCTTTTGTTGGTTATATGTCTGATGTGAGATTCTGCCTGCTTCAGTATGGGATGGTGAAAGAGCTGCATGACGGGAACTAAGCCTGGAAATGTGAGCAGGTGAGGTTTGTGAGGATGTACTAGGCAAGGCCAGTGTATGTCCTACTCTCTGTCCAGACACAGGCCTGGGAGTATGGTGACTGATTACTGCTCTTCAGACTTCTCAGCCTGTACAATGGTTTATACAAATTCTGTATAATGAACCTCCAATATATAGATATATAAATGTTGATGTATGTACCTATGCGTGTGTCTTACTCATTTATTGTGGTGACAAGACACTATGACCAAGGTAGCTTTGGAGTAAGATATTTATTGCAAGCTTATAGTTTCAAGAACTGAGTCCATGAGTGTTGTAGTGGGGACCATCACAGGGGGCAGGTAGGCCCAGCACAGGAAAATAAGAAGATGAACAACAAGATAAGAAAGATCTATCTTTGTCTGCCTAGGCTGCTGGAACAAATTTGATTTCACAAACCAACAAGGTTTCTCATAGTTCTGGAAATTGGGATTTCTAAGAACAAGGAGCCAGCAGATCCAGTTTCTGACGAATCTTCTTTTTCTGCTTTGCAAATAGCTGTCCTAATTTCATCCTCATATACTATAGTGCTAGGGATAAAGAGTCCTGCTTCTCCACCAGTCGGACAGGGAAGAAACAAGCATAGGACCAAACTAGTCTCTCTGAATGTGGGTGACAGTTGTATGGCTGGGGCAGACTGAGGGGCCACTGGCAGTAGCACCAGGATTTATCCCTACTGCTTATACTGGATTTTGGGGAGCCTATTCTCAGCCTTGATACCTTGCTCAGCCTAGATATAGTAGGGAGGGCCTTGGATCTTCCCCAAAGCAATGTGCCTTACCTTTTCTGAAGAGTAGATGGGGGTGAGGTGGGGGGATAGGTGGAGGGAATGGGAGAAGGGGAGGAAATGGGAACTTGGATTGGTATGTATAATGAAAAAATATAGTGTTTTCTTTTAAAAAAATAAAAAGGAAAAAAAGAGTCCTATTTCTATACCTCTTTTTATATGGGTGCTTACCATGCTATGAGACCATGAATTACTAAAATATTGATTGTATTCCCCAACCCAACTTCCAAGTGTTGTAATATCGCAAGTCATATATTCAATATAAGGCTTCCCTAGAGAGGTGAGGTGTAGTTAGTTTATTTACTCTTTGGGGGGCCCATATAAATACACAGAGACTTACTTTTCTTATGAGTGTCCAGCCTTAGCTTGGCTTCTTTTCAGCCAGATTTTCTAACTTAAATTATATTGTTTCCATTTCACTACATTTTGCCTCTGCGCTACTTACGTTTTTAATTCTATATTTATATCTCTATATTATATTTATTCTATTAAATTTTAAATCATTTGAAGTTTATCACACTGATTTCCAAAGTAATTTCACTAATCATTCCTTCCACCAACTGTGATTAAAGATTCCCATTTACACACATTAGTAGAAATTGCTGTCAATTATTTCCTAATTATTATTCATTCCTCCTGGGTTCAGATGAAATCTGAACTTAGAATTTGGCTTTACTTGATGACTAATGGTTTTTAATATTTTATATGTTTGCTAAACACTGGAAAATATCTTTTCCCAATGTATTTTTGGTGGCTATTATCAGCTAGCATATATAATAAACAAAGACATTAATCCCTAAAGACAAAGCAATAAAACCAATAGGTAGAAAAAATAACTGCAGCTGGCTCTTAGATGAAGAAGTCTGAATGGCCAATACATACATGAAGCTATGTTCAATATATTTAGGAATCAGAAAGTAGAAAATGATGTGTGTTTTTAATTTGTTTAACTACGGTCAGGATAATTTTCATCAAAAAATGTCAAATCTGTTAAAGATACAAAGAAAAGGAATCATTTCATTGTGCCATTAGGAAGGTGAATTGGTACAGCAATTTCAGAAATCAGTGTTTAAGTTTTTTAAAATTTAAAATAAAATTGCAATATATTCAATTATGATACTCTTTGTGCTATAATGGAATATTACTTGTGTTTTAATAAATAAAGCTTGCCTCAAGATCAGAATGCAAAGCAGCCACACTAATCAGCCATACAGGACTGGCAGTGGTGGCACAAAGTTTTGTTCCCTGCAACTGCACTAGTCAGTCATACAGACCAGGTGGTGGTGGCACACACCTTTAATCCCAACAGCCACACTATTCAGCCATAAATCCCAGAAGTGGTGTTGCATGCCTTTAATCCTAGCACTAGTGAGAAACATAAGACAGTAGGAGCCATGTCTCAGCTCAGTCTCAGTCTGAGGACTTGTGGAGGAAGGATGACCCATTTCAGTCTGAAGTAGAGGTAAGAGGTTTGTATTCCTAATTTTCAGCTTGAGCCCCAATATCTATCTCTGTGTTTTTATTATTCATGATACATTGGTAACTCCTTCTGAGGGCTGAGAAAGTCACCAACTGTGACTCTTGGCAGACATCAGAGAAGCAGTTTCAGAGAGTGACCAGCAATGGGATTTCTTCATTTTCTTGATGCTTTCTTCTTCACTTAATGTGTTATCCCCTTAGATAAAGGAAACCTTCAGGGCAACTTAAGGAATTGTACTATTTTCCCTGAAGTTTCCAAAGCAAAGCAGATAGACATGTAGATTATTACTTTTTTGAACCTTAGCTACTTTGCTCAGAAAACTACAGAAACTGTAGTACTGAAAGGATGGAAAAGGTTTCATTTCTGTTCTGG
>NC_022021.1:61094718-61128050 GCF_000317375.1 Microtus ochrogaster
TGTCTTCCCGAGATTTCTCCTCCAATTTATTCTCTCTGCCCTCCAGCCCGGCCTATTCTCTCTCCTGCCTAGCTATTGGCCATTCAGCTGTTTGAGACCAATCTAAATCTAGGTGTTGTAGGCAGGCAGAGTAGCCCAGCTTTACAGAGTTAAATAACTGCAACATAAAAGAATGCAACCCATCTTTGCAGCATCAAACAGATGTCCCATGGCATAATCGAACATAACACATCTTAAACTAATATTCCGCAACAGGGAAGTCTTTGACATTCTGTGTGGTAGGAAGCAAGAATACATTTGTTAGCGCAAAAGAACTTTGGAGCAAAGTCTTCCCCGGTGTGTTCAGGAAACTGGCTAATATGAAGTGAGGAGACAGTAGCAGAGCATGGTGGGTGATGTGGTCGGATTTAATTATTCTCTGTATCACTGTGGTGCCCACTGGAGTGCCTATGAAGGGATTTCGTTTCAATTAACAATGATTGTAAGGAAATAAAATGAAAATTCATTGCCTCAGTCTTAGGCGTATTTCAGTTCCTCAGTAGCTGCATGGGACTAAGGGCTCCTGGATTTGATGCTGCAGAGCAGGGCAAACCTTTGTGATTGTGGTCAGTCCTGCTGGAGGGTTCTGGCGTGGGCTGCCGTGGAAGGAGCCGAGGTTAGACCTCCCTGCATCATTCTCACACACCGATTCTCACCTTAGGGGAGCTCTCCAACCTAAGTTACTCATAGACATTGGAGGGTTTGAAAAATACCGATGGCCATACCCTAGCTCTGATCGAGGCTCCCAAGCCCTTTCATTTCTTAATATTACACTTCTAGGAAATGAGGTACAATCACAATATTGTGTACACATGTGCACAGAGGAAGTCAGAACCATTTGCCACAATCCCAAGAGGTACACAATCTGGCTTTACATAATTCTTCACCCTTTTCAAAAGACCTGGGCCTGAACTTAGAAGGAGTTAATGTACATTGTCAAGGAAATGAAAACCAGATGTTGGGATATATTTATTCTTACTCTTCCAGCTTTTCGTCTGAAGAAGATGGGTGGTGGCTGAACAAAATCTTTGGGGATTTTCAAATGAGGCTTAATATTAGTTTTACCCTCCTGAAGAGGAAGATAAGATTTGCTTATGGGTACGAGATCACAACATTCCAAATGTTTTATCTTGCCGTCAAAGCTTGGATCTGTTCAGAGTGGGTGTCAAGCTTGGCAAGAGATAGTCTTTCATTCATGAGGCTCAACCAACTAAGTTCTTATTTTTTTTGACAAAGGACAGTATGGCCTGATTTATAATAAAATTTTTAATTATAGATTGTTATGTTTATAAAAATTTAAAACTTTAAGATATATATTACATGAAAGCTATGGTGTTTCTTAAAAAAAAACAAACCATAGCTGGAGTGTGACAAATCTACCATGAGTTGTTCCTTTGGCAGTGATGTCATGAACTGATGCTATGGTTATATAAGTAATACCAGTAATGAAGAGACATCTAAAATCACCTAGAAGGCCTGGACAGATGGCCCAGCAATTAAGAAGACTGACTGCTCTTCCAGAAGTTTCAGGTTCAATTCCTAATACCCACAAGGCAGTTTATAATCATCTGTAACTCTTGTCTCACTGGATCATCTAGTCTCTGAGGGATCCGGCATGCCCATAGTGTACAGAGACACAAGCAAGTAAAACACTCATATATATAAAATAAATGAGTAAATACACAAAGAAGTAAATAATAAAATGCACCTAGAACTCTTAGGTAATAAAACTGATGGACTTTGCCAGAATAGTATAACCAATGGCCTGAATAGTCTGCTTAACTCTGCTAGGCCTACCTTTGTCCAATGTTTGTCAAGTAATTTGTGTCCTCCAAAATTCTAGAACCCATGATCTATGTTGATGATGTTTGTCTAAGAATATCAGATCAAAATTTGTAATAAAGAACTGGAAAGATAGATTGCTTGGTTTGAAAACATTGAGACTTACATTTAATCATCAGACATTTTATTTTAAAAGCAAATATGGTAACTCACACTTGAAATCTCAGCACTGGGAAAACAAAGACCCCAAGACTGTTGTATGACCTTCTCATGCAGGTGTACATACATGTTTACACATATATACAAACAAAACAGCATACACACAAAAGTGCAATAAAAATAGTTGCTCGTTATGAATACACCTTATACCTATTATTATGTAAACACTTTAAAATGTTATGCCTGCGTGTCATTACTCTTGCTTATATGTATTAACATATTCATTTGTAGCTGAGTAATTAATGATTAGGTGCAGAACCACACATAATTTTCTGATCAGGTATTTTAATAGATTACACGGAATCATACTTTTCCCCTTAAATTGAACTTAAAACCTATAGAATATGTTATTTGAGTTGTAACAAATTAGATGCATAAACAGAGACAATGTTTCCCTGAGTCACCAAGAGAGTAAATGTTATGTGTGGAGAGAACGTGGGAAAGCATCTGGGTTACTGCTAGAGTAATGAGGAAGCCTGAGACAGGACTGTGCATCCGCAGCTGTATTTAAATTGATACTACACTTGTTTACTCTGTCGGGCTATCAGGCTGTTAGAAGTGTGTGCTGTTCTGCATCTGTACCAACGCTTTTGGGAAACTCATTCACGGGAAAGATTGCTTCAAAGCCTTTACATTTGAAATCTGTCTATTTATCAACCCTTCTTTATTGGAATATTCCGAGTCTTATCCTTCATGTTACAGTAAAATTATCTGCTACGCTCTTTGATACATAGTAAGCTCTGAGAAATGTTAGTTTGCTTTACTCCCGTTTTGTAGCCGTGCAAAACAAAAATAAGCTGAAGCCTTCTGATTTCTATGCTCGTGTAGCACAGGGGTCTAGATTCTTCCTTTAATTAAAATTCCATTTCCTACCATTTCCAAGTTCCAGGGAGTGATTTCAGGAAGTTTATTGCAGTTCATCCGAGGATAAAACCACTGGCATTTGAACTTCTGATGCCATTTGTAGCCAGCTACAGCTTTGCAGAAAGATGCTGCCTTGTCAAACCTTCCTTCTTAATTAGGTCTTTCTGAAGACTGTTTGGTAAGCCAACTAACTAAGTAAGAACCTGATATGGTAATTTTTGTTTCATAGTCAGCAGATTCTTGGATATGCCTACAGAAATAAGAGACATCTCAAGATAATATAAAATGAGAGCAGTGCCTTATCTAACACATTAGATCCTCCTACTTTCTCTTTTTCTTTCAAGAACATTGAAAGGTTGGAGCCTTTCAGTCTCATATTGTGCCTGTCCTTGCACATGACCCTCTAACTCGTCAGTTTCTGTTCCTCCCAAACTAAAATCCCAGTAAACACAGTGCTGTAAAAGTGTGATTTAAAGAAAAGTTCAGTCAAGTTTTGCCAGTTCTATACGTCAGGTCATTAACATATTCTCACACTCTGTTTTTGTCTAGAAAGCATTTCATCCTTTGTTTTTTCTAATTTTTTATTTTTTTTAATAAATTTTCACATTTCTAATGTCTAAATATTTGTCACCTACCTGTCTATCTATCATTACCTATCTATTGACCGTCTACTTACGTATCACATATGATGCTGGTATGTTTGTGTTTCCATTATATTTCAATATAATTTTATTGAATATATATTGAATTATATTTCAATAAAAATATATTTTCACTAATTCCTTGGTAACATCAATCATCTTTGGCTTTCCACACTTCAGCACATACCATACATACATCTTTTCTTTCTGTTGTTCTGTCTCTCTCACAAACAGACACAAATAAAACCCCCTTCGTGCGCATATACAGAATTCCCATCTCCATGTCTAGGGAATTCAGTGTTGGTTTCCAAGACAGATCTAGGTTTTCTAATAACAATGTGAAGTTACTGCACCTGTGGAGTGTTTGGGGCCATGTGAGATTCAGGTTGAATCCGGAATGTAGTGCTATTCATCCTGAGCAGTACACAGCTAGTCCATAGCCCTTCTGTCTCCCCAGTTCATTTTACATGTGAAGCAGGCTCGCCACATCCATAGCACACACAGTAAGTGAACTTGGGGCCTCACTGCAGCAGGGGTGTTTTGGCTGACTTCTCCTTCACAATTGCTGAATGCTATGCCACAGTTGCAAACCCCTGAAAGCTGTGATTTCTTTCGTTTCTGTTCCTCTTTTGTTTCTCATCCAAAAGAATATCAGATACCTATTTTATACGTGAGCTCAGGTGTGGCAAGTGTCTGTGTAATATTCTACCCATGAGTGTTATTTTTTTGGGGGGGTTCATTTCCTGAAGTATAGCGCTTGACCATCCATTGGCATGGATGCTTCTTTTTCTTTCCTAGTTTTTGGAAAATGCAGCCCATTATCAGTTCTTGGACTTCTCTTCCCCAGCAAACAATTGTATTTCTAGTAATCCTCAGTTTTCTGTTATCGAATTTATGAATCTGCTCTTGCCAGTCATGGGTGACATCTCACTAGTCTCCATGTTATCTCATTGGCTGCTGACATTACTTTCTCTTTTTTCTGTTTATCGCTGGAGTATAACTCTCTTAAACATCTAGAGTAAGCTTCCATTCCTTGTAAACAAACAGACAAAAAATCTCAATGTGAAAATGTAAGGTTTTAAAGAGTTAAAGAATATTTTAATCTTTTTTTTTTTTTTGCATTCAGCTAATCTGATTTTGTGACTTGCTATCACACAACTATGGGCAAAAACTCAAACTGATGAAAATGGCATTGCTCCTGGTCTGTCCTCTTTCTTTCCCTGTTTTCAGCAAGTCTCCCCAAAGCTCATCTGATGTCTTTACACCCCACACCAAGCACAAATGCTTCCATCGTTTGGCACATATCACCTCTATCTCTTTCCTGAAACATCCTTCCATTGATTTGTGTTGGAAGTTTTCTAATCTTCCTCCCGTGCCAACTCAGGTATCTCAGTGCATCATTTTAGGAATACCTTTCCTATAAATATTCAATGATAAATGTTACTGAGTGCCTGTGTACACAGCATGTTGGGTGTGGAGAATCTAAAAGCGAACAGGAATGCTCTGAGCCAAAATAAGGCCTTCATATGAAAGATGCTTTTGGAGAGGACAGATCCCCATCCGGTGAATGACAGATAAATAAGAGTTATTTATGTGGCCAATGCTATCATGCTACCATTTGGATCAGTAATAAGGAAATTTGGCCTTCTGGGCATTTCTTTGACATTATTGCAGAAGTAAACACTTCTGTGTCCATTGTTTGTTCTTGCAATTTCCAAAGTGGATTTAAATTGATTTATTTATGTGTCTGGTTTTGCCACATAACTGTGAGCTTCTTGCCCATTCTGAATCTCTGTCCCAAGAAGAACAGTTGTTCTTGGTGGATACACGTTAAATATAATCAACAGGGACTTAGATTTAGCATGTAATTTTAGACTCAGATTAACTAGAGACATACAGGAAAACCATATTTTATCCCTGTTATTCACTTTCTCTTAGAACAGGACACTGAACGCTTGGTGGCTTTACAGAAGAGAACATTATTTACTAATGATTATAAGCTTTTTAGCATTCTTTCTTATAGGTCACAGACTTTTCTAGCAGTTATTTGTTAACTCAGAGGCTGGAAAATGAGGGAGCAGCATTCAGTAGTTTAATTATGAATCATTCAAAGGTCAGTGCACAACAGCACCAACTAGACAAATGCCTTTCAGAGGACAGAAAAGCAGGAATGCCTATTTGATGAAAACAATATTGTAATGGGGAAAGCAAAGATAGCCAAACAACTATAATACATATTTCTAAAATAAACGTGAGAATGACTAGGTAGTGTTACATACATTTGTGATTTCTGGTAATACCTTTGAAACGTCGCAGTGGTTCACCAGAGACTGGGCACTGACTAGATGCTGGCTACTCCTTTATGTGACATTAGGTATAAAGACAGCCCATGCAGAACCGAAAATATTTCCATCCATTTCCACTCCACCCTCTTCCTTTTCTAACTAGGTCAGAGATAGAAATAGCTCTCTGGGTTTGGATTCACGCTCGCTTCCTTGAGATCTGTGGAGTGATTCTCCAGGGCGCTCCTTCACACTCCATGTAGTTTAGAGCTAAGACCCATAGTAGCTGTGAAGAACTAACAGAGTATGTGACCTATATTTTACTAATGGAGTCTATGACCTATATTTTACTGCTAGATATAAACTTCTGATGTGGGGCCATCCCAAACAGTTTCCATAAGCTAAAAATACATGAAAATCCTTCAGCACATCTGAACTTAGTACTATGGCTTAAACGGTGGCACATTTTCCTGAATTCACAAGGAAACTTAATCTCCAATGCAACACTGTGAATAGCTCTAGCTTGATGAGCTCATTGAGTTCCAAAATGATTTGTCTTCATCAATTGCATTAGGTGTTTTTAAAACATGTGTTTAGTGGAAGTAATTCTCCCTCCTTGTCTTTCTCTCTTGCTCTGGATGAGAACATAGCCACGGGTATCTCGGAAGTCGAGAGAGACGTCTTCATCAGATGCTAGACCCACTGGCGCTTTCATCCTGGACTGCATTTCTCGGAACTGACATGACTAAATTTCATCATTTCTAAGTTACCTAGCCTTTATATCAAGGGTACGATGCCTGACCAGCATATGATCTCAATAACCTCACAAAGGAAGTGTTAAATAGTTGAAATCCACTGAGATTAGGTGTAGGGCCCATGGGTCTACCCCTGCTCCTGGGTTTCATCTTGAAGGCAGTTACTGGCCAGCCAGCTAAACATCCTGTTAGTTCCTGTGCTCCCTCTGCCCCCCTGGTGGTTAGCTATAGGGCCATTGTTTACTCCACCTAGGATGGAGTTCCCTCCGGATAGCAGATCCCATTTACCCTGATGCTGCAAAGTTTAATGGTGTTGCCTTATTGAGTTGTCCTTTATCCACCCACCCACCGACTCATGAATAATGAATACTGGTGTAGATACTCTTGCTTCTTGGCCATCAAGATATGAGATTTTGTTAGGTCTAGATTAAACAGCATTTTAGCTAGTCTCCTGGCCTCTGCCTTCTCCTCCAGTGAGGTTACTTCAGGACTTCAGGGACATTTATCAATAAACTTCCTCCAAGTATCCATCTCATAGGGTGATTGGGAAATGCTTAGGATGACTTCAAATGATTGCCAAGTTAATGAACAAACAGGAAAAGAAGAGATAGAAGAGCGGTTTGAAAATCATGACACCAAAGCTTTTGCTTTCCAGAGCCTCCATACCACTGCCCAAATTAGTCCATAGCTGTGTTGTCAAGCAAGCCGGCTCTGCTTTGTATATTTTTAGATACTTGGTAGAGAGTCAAACTTCTAGTATTGTTCTTACCTTAAACTGTAAGCTAACAGATGGAATCACTTTTGTTTGCTTGAGCTGTGTTGGCTTCTCCTTAATGTAGAACATCTACCCACATCCTTCGATGAAAAGAAGGCAACCTAAAATGGAAATCAGCCTCTGAGGGGCGTGTTCATATAAATCATTAAGGACACATGGTTATTACCAGATGAGGTCCCATGAAGATCAGCAACTGGCAGGCAATAGAGGATGGACAGGCAGTGCTGAGGGCATTGGGTATGAAATGAGCAATGATTGATGCTCAGTTCCCTGAGTCGGTTCACATGAGCATTAAGAAATAATTTGATTCAGTAGGAACCATTTTATAGGGAAAGGTAGCTATATTGAGATTGTATCCATGAACATTCAATTGTCACATAGATTAGCCTTAGTTGTATACCTAAACACCCTTTGAAGGGAGCATGCAGCCTCTCCTCTCCAACTCATCTTTGGTTCAATCAGTCCTGGGTCAGATTATCAGTGTGTCATGGGACTTTATCCAGAGGCACATGCATTAACATCGGTTCCCTCTAGATGGCGCTAAGACAGCTGCATCACCAGAAGAACCCCACTCTTGAATGGGAGCCTACCACAAAAACTGCATCCTGGGGATCCCTACATGACTGTAAGCTCAGTTAGTCAGAAAGGTTTCTCTCCTCTGCCCCTGTTACCATTATATAACCTTGGGGAGAGGCTTTACAGATCTTGTAACCTTCCGGAGCTTCCTAAGACTTTTCAATGTTGTTCACTTCCTGAACCTCTTAAGTTTCTTTGATGTCATGAGTTTTCTCAAAGAGGGAATGGTTCAATTAATCCAGAATAAATTGCTATAGACTACCACAGATGACTCAAAGTCAGTTGCATTGCTGACAGTCCCACCCCAGTATGGGTGATAACTTGAGAAAGTTCCGTTCTTGGAACTCCCTGTATTACTCATAGGCTGAAGCATGGCTGGCTGCAGAGTCAGCTCTCCAGGTATCATGGGTCTTATAAGTTTCAGGGAATTCCTGATAATTGTGAGGTTTGTTTACTTCCCTAGCCTTATAAATTTTACTTAGTTCCTAAGTCTTGAGAGTCTCCTTTTTTCTCCCTAGACTGGAGTTAGTCTACCCAGATAAAATGGTGGCACAATACGTGAGTCTCCATCCTAATTTAGACCTCACCTTCACAGCTTCATGTAGTGGGGTATCTCAGGGATTTTTTTTGTGGGATACCTGATACTAATACACATTATCTGGCTTCAAGGCTCCCTAAAATCGCTATCCATTTCTTCTGGACGTTCATGCTTATAAAACCAATACCATGTTTATGATGCTACCAAACTCTATGGCCCTCTAGGGATAGAGCATCACCCCCTTGGACTGCAGTTGCATCTACTTCTGTGTGGGCGCCCTAGGTTTTAGTTGTTTACTTTTACTTTAGTAGATAATTTTAGTAACAACATTCTCCAGTTTTTGGCTCCGTCCTTTCAACCACATTTGATGAAGCTCTTGATAGGTCTTGCCCTCCATGTGCCTTTCCTATGATTCCAGTAAAGAACCACAGGACTGCTTTAATAGTGATGTTCTCTGCAACTGTTGTCGCTTTTTCAGCAGCAAAGTTGTCCATATGTTGCACATTTTGCTTTCTTTCTACTTGGCTTGTTTATGTTTCTCACTGTAGACTCAGACAACAGTGTACAAACTGTGACACAGCTCAGATGTCTTGAGATTTCTTCTGTCAAAGAAGTTAGCCTGTTGGTTTCATCTTCACGGAGGTCTTAGGCCATGGGCAGAATATAGCTAAGTTCTTTGCCAGACTATAATGCAGATACCTCTAGACTACTTCCCATTTGCACCCTTGTCCCCTCTGAAACATCATAAGCCACGCCTTTACTGTTTGTTCATATATTTTCTTGGCACTCTGATCTCCAAGAACTCCAGAACAGCCCATCACACTCTGCTTATAGAATCTGGGGGCTTTTCTGGTCTGCAATTTCAAACTCCTTTACATTCATTTCACAAACTATAACAAAGGCTTGTGAACCACATGGTCCAATTTATCATAGCAACAGTCCCACTTCCGGGTACTGTTTTTTTTTTATATTGATTACTTTTCTAGTTGCTGTAATTAAATACTGGACAAAAAGCAACCAAAGGTGGGGGGTAGGCTTGCTTTGTCTCACAATTTGAGCAAAAATAAAATTTTCCATGGTATGGAAGGCATGGCAGCTAGAATGTGAGGTGACTGGTAATATTACAGCCACAGTTAGGAATCAGAGAGAAATCACAGGAGATCACTTCAATGACAGGCTTCAGTTCAAGGCCCATTTCTCTCTTAGAATTGATTGTCTAAAACATTAGTTTATAGGAGATAGCTCACATTAAAATGGCATTCACTGAATACAGTATTTCTTCTTTAGACTTCTTACAACTAAATGTAGTGATATTTTATTTGTATTTTAATAAATAAAGCTTGCCTGTAGTTCAGAGAGTAAAACAGGCACACTGATCAATCAGCCTTACAGACCAGGCAGTGGTGACACACGCCTTTAATCTCAGTAGCCACAATAGTTTGCCTTAGAAACTGGGCAGTAGTGGTGCATGCCTTTAATCCCAGAACTAGAGAGGAATATAAGACAGGAGGAGACAGCTCTCACACACAGTCTCATTCTGAGATTCCTGGAGGCAGGATCACCATTTCAGACTGAGGTAGAGGTAAGAGCCACTGGCTGGCTGTTTTGCTTTTCTGACTTTCAGGTTGAACCCCAGCATCTGTCTTTGGGTGTTTATCAATTGTGCTATATTTCTATTTTATTTAATGTTTAAAGTAATGGTTTCTGTTATGATACTTTCATGACATTCAGATCATTGGCACCTACATAAAAGGTTCAGTGGCATACATCTGTAAACCAACACGAGAGAAGGCACAGACAGGCAGATCCTTAGAAATCACTGGCTAACCAGGTTAGCTGAATCAGTGAATTCCATGTTCTATGAAACACTCTTTTAAAATTTAGGCAGAGAGTAACTGAGAAGGTACTCAACATTAACACTGGATGGCCATACACCTACTCACATCTACACATGAACCTTCATACACACATGTTCACATACATAGACAGGCACACAGACAAACATGTTACCCCCAACTATATACATGCACACTCAAGGATTCATATCATTTTCTGGGCTGGACCCAGCCTAATTATGAGAATCAGACCTAGCCATGTATCAACCACTGGCCTTCATATACATTAAAATAGTAAAATATCAATCACTGTAATATTTGGGGTTCACAAGGTCCACTCCAGGTGCACCAAGTGTATGGAAAACAGTACATCATGTCGATTGTATTTTATTCTATGTCCCTTCATTACCAGTTGACATGCTTTGCTCTAGTTTTGGTTTCTCAAGAATGTGACTATTTGTCACAGCTCCCAGTTATATTTGGGCTTCTGCAAGTTGAGTGTTCCTTAGAACTTCCTTCCTCCCCACCCATGTCAATTAATCCAGCAATACTTTACTCAATAATAAGACTACAGTCTCGCTGTGTATTGGCTAACAGCTACCTTTAAGACATCTATGTTAATCAAGCCCCCTGCTATTCCCTAGAAATTCCAGGATTGAGCAAGATAGAAGTACTTCCTTTAAACTACGTTTTGGCCATTTGCTGAGGTTTTTAAAAGGGAAGAGACTTGGACCTAGAGGGGCTTCCAGGTGCCCAAGGTGAGGTCCCCAGTTAGTTCCTGGGGCAGCTGAGGATAGGGAACCTGAAATGATCCTATCCTATAGCCATACTGATGAATATTTTGCATATCACCATAGAACCTTCATCTGGCGATGGATGGAGATAGAGACAGAGACCCACACTGGAACACTGGACTGAGCTCCCAAAATCCCAATGAGGAACAGAAGGAGGGAGAAGATGAGCAAGGAAGTCAGGACCAAGAGGGGTGCACCCACCCACGGAGACAGTGGGGCTGATCTATTGGGAGCTCACCAAGGCCAGCTGGATTGTGACTGAAAAAGCAGGGGATAAAACCGGACTCTCTGAATATGGCGGACAATGAGGGCTGCTGAGAAGCCAAGGACAATGGCACTGGGTTTTGATCCTACTTCTTGTTCTGGCTTTGTGGGGGCCTAGCCAGTTTGGATGTTCACCTTCCTAGACCAGAATGGAGGGGGGAGGACTTTGGACTTTCCACAGGGCAGGGAACCCTGACTGCTCTTCAGACTTGAGAGGGAGGGGGAGAGGAGTGGGGGGAGGGCAGGAGGAGTGGGAGGCTGGGAGGAGGCGGAAATTTTTTTTTCTCAATAAAAAAAATAAAATAAAATAAAAAAAAGGTCAAACTTCAACCTTTAGTGGCAGACTTAATTTCAGTTTCTCTTAGGATAATATCTCAACTATTGCAACAGTACAAGACATGTGCTTGTCTTCTTTTTGTACTTACATTTTGCTAGTGTTATTATTGCTGGCATGTGTGCATGTGTGTGAGAGAGACGTGTAATGTATGGGTGTTGGAGTGTGTGCAGGTTCTGATGTGTGTGTGTTGGGAGATGCTCGTGAAGGTTAGAGGACAATCTTTGCATTTTGGTACTCCACTTCAGTTTGAGATAGAGTCACTTTGCAGTCACATAGGTCAGGCTGGTTTCATTGAGTCTTGTGAGGTAGCTTGCCACCTCTTGGAAGATGGCACTGGGATTTCAAATGCTGGGGTAGCCTACCATCGCTTGGAGGGTGGCACTGGGGTTTTAGAAGCTGGGATAGCCTACCATCTCTTGGAGGGTAGCACTGTGGTTTGGGATGCTGGATCAAGAAGTTTTATTGAGTCTCGGGAAGTAGCTTGCCATCTCTTGGAAGGTGGCACTGGGATTTCAAATGCTGGGGTAGCCTACCATCTCTTGGAAGGTAGCACTGGGATTTTGACTGCTGGGGTAACCTACCATCTCTTGGAGGGAGGCACTGGGATTTCAGAAGCTGGATAGCCTACCATCTCTTTGATTAGCTATTGAGTATGCTTATTCATTTCTTTTGGAGATGTGCCCAGGAGTAGGTTCTCAAGACCATGTGGTAGGTTCACATTTAGTATTTTGAAGATTCCCCCCTGGTGTAGGAGGTCCTTTTGTCTGTCTGTTGCTTTTATTGGTTAATGAATAAAGAACTGTTTTGAGCCTATGGCAGGGAAGAGCAGAACCAGGCAGGGAAACTAGGCTGTATGCTGGGAAAAAGAAAGGCAAAGTAAGAGAGATGCCATGAAGCTGATGCCAGAGTTAGACATGCCAAAACTGCCAGTAAGCCAATGCCCCATGGTACTACACAGATTAATAGAAATGGGTTAAATTAACATATAAGAGTTAGCCAATAAGAAGCTAAAGCTAATGAGCCAAGCAGTGATTTAATTAATACAGTTTCAGGCCTAAGCTAGCCCCAGGAAGCAACAAGTGGCTTCCTCTTACACCCGCATTATGTTTTTCATAATGGTAGTGATAATTTGCCTTACGGCCAACAGTATCCAGAGTTCCTTTTTCTTCACTTTCTTGACAGTGTTTTTTTCTACAATTGCCATCCTAAGATACTACAGCATGGCATCCTGCTGTGATTCTGCTTTGCATTTACCCTATTGCTAATAATATTCAGCCTTTTCATCGTATGCTCGTTGGCAACTTGTGTTTCCTCTTTTTTGAACTATCCACTCCGTTCATTACCTCTGTTTTATCCCTTAGTTCATTTAGTTCCGTATATATTCTTGGTACTGGTCTGTTGTCAGAGGAACTTTTGACCAACATATTTTCCTGTTCTATAGGTTGGTGTTTTTTTGCTATGACCAGTACCAAGGGAAATGATTTAAGTGAGGAAGGAGCCTCTTTGGTTAATAGTCTCTCTCCATGGTCAATTGACTCCACTGTATTCATGTTTGTACCAGACAAAAAAATTCATGGAAGAAGGGTATAGGGGTGGAGTGGATACTGCTTTCTTCATGGTAACCAAGAGACAAAGAGAAAAATGGCCAGGCAAGGAATATCCACCAAAGACACATGCCTAACAGCAACTTCTTCCAATCAGGCTCCATCTTCCACACTCTACCACTTCCCAACAGCCTATTCAAAGATTGAATTAATCAACAGGTTGAACCATTGGTTATATCAGAACTCTTGTGATCAAAATATCTCTCACACACGTACCCAGACATGTGCCTCACTAATGTAACCCAATCATCCTTACAAGATCAATTAGCACATCTTTGTGCCTCACTAATATAATCCCCATATCTCTACAAGATCAGTTAGCACACCTTTGTTTGGCAGAAGCTTTCCCTTAATGCTGTGGCATATTTTCTTTTATTTTCTGTGTATTGAATCCTAGCTTGCAGTGTTTTCCCCATGTAGTCAACTTTCAGGATCATGGTTTCATGTGTTGCCTTAATGTATTTGATCTATTTTTGTATTTCTGGTAGGCCAATACTATGTAGCCTTAGTGTCTTATTGTAGTAACTAAAGCTCTATGCTCCCAAGACTCCCTACTGTCACCATGTTCATACACTTTCTCTTCTTTTCTTCCTCTCTGTGTATTTCTACCATGCACACATGCTAGCATGACTACTCTTTTGTAAAGAATAACCATCTCGGTCCAAAATTCTCAGACAATATTTAGCTTTTGTATAGTTAAAAACTACCCACTTAGAATGACCCCCATTAAGTAATAGAATTTGGATAATTATGGTTCTTATGTGTGTTTGTATATTCTTGCCTGTCAACATCCCTATGCTCCTCAAAGGCTAGCTAGAGTCCATACATCATTGTCTTAGGTGTTTTTCCTTTGCTGGGAGGTAGGTAGTCACTTCTTCTGCTCGATCCAGTCAGTGACTACTTCTCCACCTACATTCTATACAATAGTTTTAAAGACACTTGGGAAAAAGAAAGTTAACGGATATGTTCAACAGTCCAAGTATTTTCTTTGTAAAAGGAATTATTTATGTGGTTTGAGAGATGGCTTAGAAGTTAAGAGTTCTTGTTGCTCTTCTGGAGGACCTGGGTTTGGTGTCTCTCACTCACATGACACCTCACAACTATCTGCAATTTAAGTTATGTGTATGAGTGTTTGCCTTCATGTGCGTGTTTGTATTTATGCACCCGGTGCCTGGAGATACCAAAAGAGAGAACTGGATCCCCAGGAACTGGAGTTACAGATAATTGTGAGCTGCCATGTAGGAGCTAGGAACTGAACCTGGGTCTCCAAGAGTAGCAAGTACTCATAACCACTGAGCCATCTCTCGTGCCACATAAAATCCTGTTAAGAAACCATATATAGTTCAATTTTTCTGGATTCAAGATTGATGGGCGTCATCCCCTTATCCCTGAGGTAGGCTTACTCATGGGTCGTCTTAGGAATATAGAAGGACATACTATTATTTTCTTCATATTCTCTCTTCTTGAGTGTGGTGGCTTGAGAGACAATGGTCCCCAAAGGGAGTGGCACTGTTAGCAGGGGTGGCCTTGTTGAAGGAAGTATTACTGTGAGGGTGGGCTTTGAGGTCTTTTTCTTGAGCTTCACTCAGTGTGGCAGCAGTCGACTTCCTGCTGCCTCTGAGTCAAGATGAAAGAACCCTCAGCTCTATCAGCACATCTGCCTGCCTGCCATCATGCTCCCTGCCATGATGATAATGGACTAGAGTTTTGAAAATGTAAGCAAGCCATGCCAATTAAATGTTTTCTTTCTAAGAGTTACCATGGACATGGGGTCTCATCACAGCAATAAAATTCCTAAGATACTGTGTCTCCCTTTCTTCTGATTATTTCCTTAGTGTTCCTGAAGTCTAAGGAAAAGTATTAAGTGACATGATACACGCACAGAGTAAAAACTCTTACATATATGTAACATATATGCATATATGGCACATATACATATATGTGCTTATTTTATATGAGAAGTTATCCAGTTGCCAGCAATTTCCTTTAACCACAGTTCATTCACAAGAATGAAGACTTCTGAACTGATAAAACAACATGAATTATGCCAGAAAGAGTTGAGACATTCACATTTCAGGCTTCTGAGGGACTCATTTAGCCTCAATTTAGAGTCGTTAATGGCCAGGATTGGCATGCTAATATATCTGCTTAATTGCATGATATGCCTGCTTTAGTCAGGTGTGATTATGTCAGAGAGATGAAGTCTATAGAATGACTAGGCAAAATTTAAACTGTTAAGGAAGAAATGGCAGCATCTTGCAGTTGGTATCTTCAGACTACCATATCTCTCATTTCTTGATTGGCATATGTGTCATATCAGGAGTTATGCTCAGACACAGGAAAGGACTCTAGTAATAAGTCACTGCTAGCAAGGGATGTTTGTTGTAGAGAGAGGGCCTGCTTGTTCTTCTTGGCCGCCCGGCTAGCTTAGGCATGAAATAACCACACAGAATTTGTATTAATTAAATCACTGCTTGTCCCATTATCTCTAGCCTCTTATTAGTTAACTCTCACATCTTGACTTAACCCATTTTTATTAATCTGTATATTGCCACGGGGCAGTGGCTTACTGGGAAAGATGCAGCATGTCTGTTTCTGGCGGCTCCATGGTGTGTCTCTCCTGTTCTGCCTCTCTTCCTCCCATCATTCAGTTCTGTCTTCCCCACCTACCAAAGTTGTGCCCTATCAACTAGGCCAAGGCAGTTTCTTTATTCATTAACCAATGAAAGCAACACACAAACAGAATGATCTTCTACACCAGATGTTACTGTTTACAGAATGAGAGTTCCGTTAAGGACTAGGTGGTGGTGGCACACACCTTTAGTTCCAGCGCTTGAGAGGCAGATGCAGGCAGATCTCTGAGTTTGAGGTGAGCCTGCCCTACACTGTTTCAGGATAGCTAAGGATACACATAGAATCCTGTCTTGAAAACCAAAGGAAGTATCATTAAGATCATCAGTGTTATCTGGGCATTATGGTACAATCTATCCATCCCAGCTCTTCTGAAATAGAGACAAGAGTATCTCTGTGAGTTCTAGTCCAGCCTACATATCAAGTTCTAGCCTAGATGGAGTTACATAGTGAGACTTTGTCTCAAAGAAACCAACAAAACAATAAAACAAAATAAGACCATCTAGTGTTTATGCTCAGTATATTTTGAAACACATTGACTTCATGGGGTGAAGGCCTCTTCCCCCCCACCCCCAGCACTGGTATTGACATATAGTACTGAAAGATCCACTGAATCATTTGCCAATAGGTATTTCCTAATCTAGCCCAGGCAGAAGGTTGCCTCTAATAGATGGCCTTTAAATGGTCTGATTTCCCCCACCTCCCCGGACACAATTACATTACTTCGACATTGCCCTACCTCACGTATGTTCACAGCATGGAAAGGTCAGTTGGATTCTCATAATAGTTGTCCATGAATTTTTTAAAAACAACAAGAACAAGCAAACTGTAAAACGTAGAGTTTAATGGGGAACTTCTGAAGAGTCTCAGGACAAAGAATGATGAAACTAGCCTGTCAGATGGCATGGCCTCTCATGGAGACTTGGATTCTTGACCAGCAGTATAAAGATTGAGGAGCAAATACTGTCTTCTTCATAGGGTGTATTGTTGGGTGCAGCTTAATTACTAGTAAACTGAAATCATTACTACCCAAATCAAAATGACCACTCGGCTCCTATCCTGTCTATTCTCCACTACATCCCAGATTCTATGAAAAGTAGAAATCCTCTATTTATAAAAGTGGAAACCAGTCTTTGAGGCTTCAGGATAACTGGGCACATAAAAAAGTTTCTCAAACTCAAAGCAGTATTACCTTTTAGGGTTTCCAATAATTTTCAGGTAATATCTCTCAAGCTTATGGGGTTCAACATTTGCTATAATATTCAATGCTGATGAGGGCCTGAAGAGTTGGCTTGGGGGGGGGAGAACACTGGCTGCTCTTCCAACAGACCACAGTGATTCCAACCATTCACATGACTGCTCACAACCTTAGAACTCCAGTCCCACAGAATCTGATTCCCTTTTCTGGCCTCCTCAGGCCCTGTATGCACATGGTGCACAAACATATGAGGAAGTAAAATATCTAGCCAAGTAAAGCTTTAGTTTTAAATTAAAGCAGTCTGTGATAGTAGAAGAGATTTAATATATAAATTAAGATATGTCGTTTCAATAAGGCAATATCCCAAATTGATAATCAGATTTTATCTCAAGATCACCAGAACTTTCTGCAGTTGGTGCTGGATTTTATCACCCACATTTTCCATTATCTAGGATATGATGTATATTTTGACAATGCTATTATCCTCCTTTGCAGAATGAGAATTGCTGTATCCATACAAGGTCATTGCAAAAACCAAGTGAAAAGCTGTGAACCAAGTGTGTAGTATAAATTCTGGCACATTCAGTGGCTGAATAGATGGCAGATGCTGCTGTAGTCATAAGGAAAATGTAAAGTCTTGGCATCTTGCCAAGAAACAATGCAAAGTTAGCTAACACTCCAGGCTGGAGGAACACATGCAAATTACATTCAGATGTAGCCTCCAAGCAAATCACAAAACATAGCTGTTTCCTCTTACTAAACAGGAAGTGCCAAAGGGGCTCTTACTAAACAGGAAGTGTCAAAGGGGCTGAGGAGCAATGGTCTGTGTGAGATTTGAGATATTGCTTCATTTTGTTGGGTTTTAGTTTTTCAACCTGTAAAATTAATGCTTAGATTGTGTGGCTTCTGTGTCTTATCACAACCATATGCTTAATTAAAGTGCCAGGAAAGTATTTAGTCATATTACAATTTTAGTTAGACTTAAGAACACTAAACATCAATATTCAGCTAAGTACACTGTTATAGTCATGTGTGTTACACAGAATGCTTGGTAAGATACATAAAGTTCAAGAGCATTTATTCTTTATGCCTACACTTAAATATTCTGTCATGATGACCCAAGGGGTAACGAAAGTTTCCACTTAATGCAGTCCATATTTATGAGGCTTGTCTCCTGTCTTCAATAGTCTGGCCCACATGTGTCATACATTTTGGGTACAAATACCCCCACTTCCTCTCTCTTTGCTCCCTCTCTATGTTCTACAAGAAGACCATTGACTTCAACAATTGACCTTGAGTAGAAGAAAGTGATTTCAAGAAGGCTATAAAAAACCACACTTGTCTTGACAACTAATATTGGCCTTTACCTTCTACTTTTGATGAGCTGTAGAGAGTATTTTTTGTAAATCCTATGTGACACATGACTTCAGCTACCACTTATATTTTAGTGATGCCTATCTTTTATATTTCTTGGTCCTTCACAGAGAGATCCCTAGTAAAAACAATGTTCAGATGAAACCAATGTACTCTTTAGAGCAAGACTAGGTGATAGATTTCTTTTCCTTATTAGCTTTGAGTGGTACGTACTTTCTAATCGTTATGAGGGATTTATCTCACTGGAAGGAAGGTTTTTGTTCTCATGGCAAACCATGGAGGTAAGTAAGGGAGTGGGGTTTGATATCAGTGTTTGGGGAATGATCTACAGGTCAGACTAGATATTACTGGAGAATGATGAGGAATGAAATAAGCATCGTGCACACCGAGCCATGTAGTATAGTTAGAGAAACTGGAAAGTACCTGACTAATCATCTTCTATAATATTTAACAACTTAAAAGCACCCCCTACCAGCTTCTTGATCATAGCATATACGCATTTCAAAGACTGGGAAGCATGTGAAAGCAAGTGTACTACTCTGATCAAACTGCCTGCAAAATGTTAGCTAAGAAAACCACTGAACTTACTAGTTGTTTTGTTAACAAAATTTATCTCATTATTATTACTATTATTTTTAGTGCTGGAGATCAGAGCCAGGGCCATGTTTTCTAGGCAAGTATTCTACCACTGACTTGTATCCCTAGCTTAATACTTTCTTCTTTCAGTGTGTGTGTGTGTGTGTGTGTGTTTGCATATGTGTTCATGTGTGCTCATACATGCATGCGTGTAGAGGCCAGAGGTCCTCAATGGCATCTCTGAATTGGTTTTTAAGACAAGATCTCTCACTGAATCTGCTTTGGCTGAATTGTTTGGTCAGTAAACCCAAGAGATCTTACTGTCTCCACCTCCTGAGTGCTAGCATTACAGGTGCACATGACCATACTCAGTCATATACACATATGCTGGCAATCTATTATCAGGTCTTCATGTTACACAACAAGCAACTGAGTCGCTTCCTTAGCCTTTCCTGTTTTTCTTTTTACAGTAAATTTGAATAAACTGGGTTCATATAAAAAGATACTAAATATATTCATAGAAACTCTAAATATATTCATTTGTAGAAACTCATTTTTTTTAGTTTAATTCTCAACTTCAATGTAAATATTTTCTCAAAATTTACAAGTATTTCATCGGAAAGACTAATTTCATGGCGGATCACAGTTTTTGCTTTCTGTCATGTGAGTCATCTGACATCAGTTGAGAACTCTGGAAAAGTGAGAGGAGGAGAAAGACAAAGTTTAGAGGCGGATGTAGAAGGAAGGATGAAGGTGTTAACCTAGAAAGAGAACACAAGGAAGCAGGTAAAGTGAGCTCATGTGGAGAGAACCGGAAAGCAGAGCTGGGGTTGGGCTGACCCATGGAGGGTGCAGCTGGTATTTAAGGCTAAAACTCTGATCAGCAGAGACAGAAGAATAAGGATACAAAAAAATAAAATAGATGACGAAAGACAGGAGGTTAGAGATGAGTAAGAGAAACAGCAAAATAACTGAAGTCCAAAGGCTGATATCAGGTTATGGTTACAGAATTACCAGGAGTGCAGCTACAGACACATGTTGAAGAGATAAGAGAGCCATGAACCCTGGAAGAGCTCACTCAGCTGGAAGTGAGATTTCTAGATGAAGCAGGAAACAGATGATGTATTTTGTAGAAAAGACCTTCTCAAGGCCTAGAGAGTTAAGATCAATGTAACCACCCTAATCAGTCCCCACAGAGGACAGTGGGCAGAAGACTAGCCTGTCATTTTCAAGGCATATATAATTACATTTTCCAAAGAAAAAGGTGTTGGGGATAGCTTGTTATGATGGTATTGAGTCTGATCTTAAAAGAGAAATGCTGAATATTAGCTTCATCATGATTCCAATATTAAACAGTTGCTGTGGTTACTATGAATTGGTTATACAAGAGAGAAGAGTCATTTCTTTTTTATACAACATGAATATTTACTTTACAAATTTTAACGTCATATTTCCCCAGTAGTGAATGATGGGATCTATGGCTCCAACAACAACATTTTTTTTAATACGTCTTAAATTAGGATAGAATTGCTTGGGTAGGTCATCATGGCCATAAAAACAAAAACTTCATTAGACTAGGGAAAGTTTATGTCTTATTTTATAGAACATATTGATTACTAAAAAATGATGTGTTAAGATTCTGCTACAGAAAAGATATAGAGTAAAACAAAATCATTTGTCTATGTGTGCATGTGCTCATGAATGTGTGTGTGTGTGTGCGTGCAAGTGTGTGTGTGTGTGTGTGCATGTATGGTGTCTACAGGCATGAACAGAGACCACAGAACAGCAGCACGTGCTGTGCACCCTTTGAGACAGGGTCTTCCAGTGACACAGAGATCACTAAACAAGCTTGACTCCCTGGCCAGAGAACACTAGAAACCCACCTATTTCTAACTCTCCAGTGCTGATTGCGGTGCCTGCTACCCCACCTGGCTCTTCTTTTTTTCAAACTGCAGAAAAGCATTATAACCACTGAACTGTCTCACCAACCCCTGTACACTGATTTTTCATCCCTAAAATGGTAAATTTATCTGAGGCCAGATAATATGGCTTAGCAGTGTTGGACCATGCCAAGTAACACTTCCATGGGTGTATTTAGAAAAAGACCTTTCAGTTTCAAGTTCCTATAAGTCAACAAAGCAGGGCTTCTTTGGGGTGGAGTTTGATTAGCAGCCAGTAGTATAATGTGGTTTCTCTAAAGGGAAACACTTGTGAACAACCCACTGTGCTCTAGCAGCGTTTATTAAAAAGTCTGGGGTGTAGCACAGCAAGGCAATGTAGAAGAGGAGTGTTCTCAGGAATGCAAATGCCAAACAAATGTAAGACTGCCCAGTTTTACTGTCTATGGTCTTAATTATCTGTATATAATTTTAAAACGCTCTCCCTGAAAAAAAAAATGGTATTCAAATCAAGCCAGTAAATGCTCCTAAAACCCAGCTGGCTACTGAGACAAGCAGCATGCATTCCTCTCTGAAAACATCTTCTGTAAATACAGACTTGCTAGATGTGTCCATAGACTTCTGAGAAAGAAAAGAAAATGGCTCTCAAAGCAGTGTTCCTTTAGACCTAGGTGGCTAGCTGTCTGATGAACCGATGGACTTGTCTGGGTTTAGCATGGCTGAAAATCCTTTAAGCAGTCTTATTTATCCAAACATGCAGGGAGATAGGCTTGTGCTCACTCCTGATCTGTGGGGGGCAGAAGAAAAACATGTGTCACCATGATCAACCTGAATAGCATGTGCGTAACGCAGACTAGCAGCTGTCTAAGGTAGACTAGCAGCCGCCTAAAGTGAACTAGAATCCACCTAAGGTGGATTAGTAGCCGCCTAAAGTGAACTAGAAGCCACCTCAGGTGGACTAGCAGCCGGCCTAAGGTAGAATAGCGCTTACCTACAGTGGCAAGAGCAGCTTCAAATGAAGCATTTCATGGGGTGCCACAAAGGCTGTTTGCTCTAGGATTAAAGACATTTTGGAGCTTCTTCTCAGAGGGTTCTCCTGCTGAGGGATCCTGAATCATAACACCCAGCAAGCGTCTCTGCTGATTTTGAGTACTTGCTGAGTTTGATGGCTGCAATGAATAGTAGTACTTCTGGCTCATTCTTGATTGGCCTTGATTGTCATGATGGTGGGGGTGGGCATTCAAGAGAACTTCGATGAATCTTCAAGGTACTGTGAACTGGGGTAATGGCAGATTTCCCATGAAGGTGTCTGTGCTGGCTCATTTTTGTCAAATTGACACAAGCTAGGTCAACAAAGAAAAGGGAACCTCAGTTGACAAAGAACCTCTATAAGATCAGGCAACCTGTAATGTATTTTTTATATTAGTGATCAATGTGGGAGGACCCAGATCATTGTGGAGGGTGTCATTCCTGGGCTAGTTGTGCTAGGTTTTGTAGAAAAGTAGACTGAGAAAGTCACAAGGAGCAATCCAGTAATCAGCAATACTCCACGACCTTTGTATCAGCACCTGGCTCCAGGTTCCTGCCCTAATTTGAGTTCCTGACGTTATTACTTTTGGTGATGTTGAACTGTTATATGGAACTGTGAGCGAATAATCCCTTTCCTCCTCAAGTTGTCTCTGGTCATGATGTTTCTTCGCAACAACAGTGGCTTTAGGACAATGTCCGTCCACATTGTGGGAATCTGAGAGAGTCCAAGTTAAGATTATTTATGTCTCATTGTCTGGAAATGCAGTCTGCCTCTTGACAGGCTTTATCACATTACTATGAAAGATAGATATAATTTTTAAGTCCCATTTTCACCTTTTCTTAGCAATAATTTTAACTTTTAATTCAGCCAAGGGATAAATTTTGCTGTGTGCAGTTCCTTCTGTTTTGGGGCTTGTTCACTTTTATTGACTTTGATACTTTGGAGATTAAAAGATTAATTAATTAATAAAAGTTCCTACTGATTTTATTACTTTGTATATATTTAAATTAAAATATGATCACATCACTTCCCCCTTTCCCTTTATCCCCCCAGCCTCTACTTTTTAAACTTAAATTATAAGTTGATTGATCAGTGACCTTTCTACCTGAACTGTCCTTATTTTAAATATGTTCCTACAATCAGTGCAGCTTTTCCCTTTCGTAGCTCGGTTTTTGGCTCCTAATTGAGGAGAGACCCTGACCTTTGCTTCTGCTTCCTTTCATGCTAGGAGATAAGATGACATAGGGCGATGTCACTGCCCCAGATGACTCTGGTGCTGGCTTCTGACTCTGCAATTTTTGGGCTTTCTCATACGGACTTTCCCACTGTACACAGCATGATTTCATGAGTCTGCTTTTTCTGACTTCCTGCTTTTGTTTTTCTTTTCTCTTTAGTCTTTCGTGGTTTTAATATTAATACCCCCAAAAGAAAACTATTTTACTGTCTTCTTTTGGAATGTTCAACAACTTGAGGCTAGAGAGAAGTTTGCTTAGACGCTGTTAGGGAGGGAATCCCAAACCACTGATTTTCCAAACCTTGACTTGGTAATATATATTCTACATAGGTAATTACAGATTTTACAATCTCAACTCAGTACTGGCATTTCTTCAGGATAGACATGATTAAATTCTGCACTTGATATCTGGTTTTACATGATTTGTGGCACACAACCACCTTTTGGGAGAAGAGAAGGTAAACATAACACATACACACAGTTAACATTAAAGATGAATTCTCCCCGTGTTTTGTGGTTCAAGTTTTTCCATCCTGGCAAGTGTTTGATTTCCCCTGATGCAAGTGTTAGCTTGACCCCTAAAATTTCCCAAAGTGTAAACCTTCATGCCTACACCACAGCAATATTATGAAGGCACTTTATTATGTGTCAGTCAGATCCACTCCCTAGAGTGTACTTAGACTGGCCTCTCCCAACCTGAATGACAGGGAAGTATCCACAGGGAACAGGAGAAGGATTGGCTAGTGTGTAGTTCTGCACTAGGCAACCCAAGTCTTTGTATTACATAGCTCCCATTATATAGCGTCTTCTAATAATTTTATTATTTGCTAGTTTAACTGAAAAATGAATACATTTAATTTTTAATTGTCTACAAAATTTTCTTATTCTGTCTTAATACCCGCCTCTATCTCTTTCTCTGTCTCACTCTTACACACACACACACACACACACACACACACACACACACACCCCACTTACGAATTTGAAGAGGTTTAGTATTCAGATTTGTTTGGTCTATATTTTATTTCATATTTTGAACACCTCCTAGCATTGTAGAAGTCAGTTTAAGGCATCTAGACCATAAAACAAGGCAAACCCTTTTTATTTTCACATATCCCTAAGTTTTGACTTCATCAAACAAGACAAAATACCATTCACTTGTCTGCCATACCCCCAAAACACTTTTGACTTCATAATGAATGTAGCAGACAGTGGTGCTGAGCGCTTTAAGAGCATCTGGGCTAAACATTATATAAGAACATCACACTATTTTTCTCCTCCTTTATTTGGCAGGCAGCCTGCCTTAGACGCCTCTTAGCTTTCATTCTTTCTGCAGGGAACTTCTTTGATTTTATTATTTCAAAATACGTCCACCTAGACCCATCTTACTGGAAATGTCCCTTTAGAGAATCAAAAGGGGGAACCTGGTGGAGGTCTTCTTGAAACTGCACATTAAACCTGAGTGGTGAGGAAGGGACCGGAGTGTGTGTTCCCATCATGGGAGGCTGCTACTCACTGCCATGGACTTCCTCACCTCTCATAATAAGCTGTCATTGCCATGGAGAAGCACTAGGTGAGGCTTAGGCAATATATTCCATAAAGAATGTTTTTAAATGATGCAGTAGTTTTATGTCATTAAACCAAATAATTCACACACACAAAAATCTAGTTGTGTCTATGATTTACATTTTTTCTAATATCTGGGATTTTGTACAGTAGGAGAACTCTCTGAAGGCGTTTAGACATTCATCATGCAGTGCTTGAATAATGGATACTGGATGTCATAGAATACCTAGAATGCAGAATAATTGCTAACCATGGTGGTTTTTTTTTTTTTTGATAAAATGCAGAAGGTCTACAATGGAATAGCTGTTCTATACTTTGACCAACCCAAAGTTTAAACTTGGCATGCATTTTAAAAGGCTTTTGCTTCTGGTTGGGCACACTGCTTTCTTGTTTTAGCAATTATTTGGGAAGTCTGACTCATTTATATTAAATTCAGCCTCAACTTGTTTTGTTGCTACTTCATTAAAGAAGCATTTGGAATTATGTAAGCCATGAAAAATTTTGAATCCTGTAATTTGAGGAGAAATACAACTGAGCTGTACCTTAAACAGAAATGGGCTCTGTTTGTGTTCATAATCAATTTGCAAGATTCAGGAAATACTGTGCATTTATCTGCTTGCCTGGATTTTCTCATGTGGTACACTCAAGATAAGTAAAAGCTGACAGAGATAAACAGCATTAATACTAGAGGATTAGCACCCTGTGTGGTAGCACACACGCACATACTCACTGTGAGACAAGTTGGTAAACTGTAAATCAACATGCTGTGTCATACATAAAACATGGGTTTCCCAAGGCTATTGGTACAGCAGCAGCATTTAGCCTTTGCATTTAGCTCAACAGTAGAACTTTCAGATCCCAAAAGGAAAGAGGAAATACATAGATCTGGATGTTCTTAAGCCAGGGCGAAAGAGATGTGACTTCAAAGAGAAAAACGGGGTCTCACCAATGCCATAACTCAACGTATGTCTTTTAGAGAACCTATGACATGATGGCATGCCAACTGCTGTTCTAGTAACTGATGATGCAGGCAGATGGTATGGGAAGTCCTTCTACATGTGTGTTGCTTGTTAATGAGTAAAGCTGTTTCGTCCAGTGCCTTAGCAGAATAGAACAAGGCAGGAATTCCAAGCAGATAGAGGGGGAAAGAAGGTGGAGTCAGGGGGATGCCATGTAGCTGTGGAAGGAGAAAGATGTGAGCCACCAGCCAGACCTTACCAGGTAGCCTCATGGTAAAATACAAAATAATGGAAATGAGCTACTTTAAGATAAAAGAGCTAGCTAGAAAATATGCTTAAGCTATTGGTCAAACAGTATTACAATTTATATAGTTTCTGTGTGATTATTTTGGGTCTGGGCAGCCGGGAAGGAATGAGCAGTCTCCAGCAGACAGAAATCTTTTCAATAGGAAATCCTTTTCATAAATATAATTCTCCTATTAAAATGAAAACAGCTTTGTATCTTATTTTCATATTCATGTTTTCTTGAGAGTAGTTTACCATCACCAAATTATTCAGATTCAGCAACTTAAGACACCCTGATTACACAATAGATAATAGTAGAAACCAAAGTACAGACCCAGACTGATGTCACACCATGGAACACATTAATAGCTGACTCAGTGCCAGCTCTCAGATGTACTTGGTGTCCAGTAACAGCTGCGTTCAGTAAAGGGCATGATCTGTGATTTTTATTTCACATTTTATGCTTATTATAGTTTTCATTGAATTTCACCTACCTTGAGACTAAATTGGCTTATACCACAAGTTGGCATTCTGATCAGAAAGATGGACAGTAGTAAATAGAGCACGAGTTTTGTGACTCTAGAAGATTCTGTCAAACTCTGAGTTCCAGTCACTACATTTATAGATGGCAAGAACAAGGTGTAACTTATATTTTGAGAACTAAGCACATTCATGAGTGTGTATAAGCACATATTATTTGGTATAATGTATTTTACTATATTATGTTAACTCTTATTGTTAATATTTATTTCATAACTACACTAAGCCTCTTTTATGGTGCCAGGTCCCCAGGATCTAGCCATCCTTCCCTGTCTTTGTTAGGGTTTCTATTTCTGTGAAGATGCACCATGACCACAGCAGCTTCTTTTTTTTTGAAGGAAAACATTTAATTGGGCCTGGCTTCCAGGTTCAGAGGTTTAGTCCATTACTGTCATGATGGGATGCATGGCAGTGTACAGGCAGACATGGTGCTGGAAAAGGAGTCCTAGAGTTCTACATATGGATATGCAGGCAGCAGGAAGAAGAGACACTGGGCTTAGCTTGTGCATTTGAAACCCCGAAGCCCACCCCAAGTGGCATCATTCCTCCCACAAGAACACACCTACTCCATCAAGGCCACACCACTTAGTAGTGCTACTCTCTGATGACCAAACATTTAAATCTACGAGCCAAATGAGGGCATTCAAACCACCACACTTACCTTGTCTTTAACTGGGTTATAATTCAAATAATGATTATTTGAATTATTAAGTTTGGAGGAGATGCCAGGTGATTTACTGTGGAGGGTTGAGTTTGTTGCCTGGTTGCCTGGGTACCATTCTGGGATCCACAACATGAGACTTTACAAACATCTGAATTCTGATTAATCAACATATGATAGCCTCCCAATAAAAACAAAAGTAAAACATTTCTTTTCACTGTTAAAAAAATAACATGTGGATTTGTTTTCTTGAAGATTTGCTATATCTATCCCTTTGGAAAGCATTTGAGTCTTTGGCAGGCTACTGTTGAATGTGGCCAAATGGGATCCTTCCTGATCTATGGTCCCTACAAGGTGCTGTGGGACAATGGTTTCACTCTGCAAAGGTTTGTTTCTTGTACTTGTTTAATAAAATGCTGATTGGCCAGTAGTCTGGCAGGAAATATAGGCCAGGCAACCAGGCAGGAAGTAAAGGTGGGGCAATGAGAACAGGAGAATTCTGGGAAGAGGAAAGATTCAATCTGCAGTTGTCAAACAGATGTAGAGGATGCAGATGAGAAAGCCTCACTGATAAAGGTACCAAGCCACATGGCTAAAACAGACAAAAATTATGGGCAATATAAGTCTTAAGAGTTAATAAGAAGCCTGAGCTAACAGGCCAACCAGTTTATGATTAATGTAGACCTCTGTGTGTTTCTTTGGGACTCAATGGCTGTGCGGCAAGGCAGGACAGAAATCTCTGTCAACAAGGCTCAACTTCCTCTTTCCTGTGGGATAAAAAAGCAGATTGCAAGGTTAATCACCAGGAAGACCTCCTGGCCAGCTGCTTCTAATGGTGTGTGACTCAGTTCTGTTTTTCCATCTCTCTCAATGTTCTCACCTAGTGCTCTGCAGAAAACTAACAGAATTCGTGGGCTCTGTGGCCCAAGCTTCACCGAGAAGGGATGAGTGAGTCCTCTTTGTGATGCCATAAAACAATCCCACACCAGTTCAGAACAATTGATTATAAAAGGGTTATTTATTTAAGGGGAAAATTTTACAGATCACTGACCTAAACAACAGTCCTCTGAGCACAAACAGGAAACAGAGTCTAGCAGTCTAACAGGAGCCAGAAGCAAGAGAGCAGGCGCACGGTTCCCACTGCTTTTTAAAGTACAAGAGACTACGCCCCAGTGGGCTGGTATCTTAAAGGCTATTGGCTGAAAGATCAAAATGTGTTCCCACAGCATCTCTGGTGTTGCATTAGCAGAATGTGTTTTAAAGAAAGTTTGCATACGATATGTAGAAAAAAAAATCCTATATGACAGAAGGTAGTGAGATACATTCCCAGAGGCATTTATTTACCTTCTTAGCCCTTACCTTTTGGCAACTGTCTATTTTATCTTAGAATGACTTTGCAGTTTTTGTTTCTCCTAAGAAGTATTTTAGCTGGGTATGGTGGCTCCCAGCACTGGGGAGGCAGAGGCAGATGGACCACTGTAAGTTTGAGGCCAGCTTAGTTTACAAAGTGAATTCCAGGACAGCCAGGGCTGTTACACAGTGAAACCATATATATATATAAAATAAAAAAAGCATTTTTTTATTTTTATTGCTTTATAAATAATATCATTCAAAATTTCCACATCCTCCCCTCCTACCATTTCCCTCTGGCTCCTCCACTTACCCCTCTCCCCCTCCAGTCCTAAGAGAGGGCAGGGTACCTTGCCCTGTGGGAAGTCCAAGACCCTCCCCCTCCATCCAGGCCTAGGAAGGTGTGCATCCAAATAGACTAGGGTCCCCAAAAGCCAGGGCATGCAGTAGAATCAAATCCTAGTGCCATTATCATTGGCTTCTCAGTAAGCCCCCATTGTCAGCCACATTCTGTTAGTCTAGTTTGATCACATGCTCGTTTAGCCCGAGTCCAGCTGGCCTTGGTAAGCTCCCATTAGATCAGTCACACTGTCTCAGTGGGTGAACCAACCCTCGCTGTTCTGACTTCCTTGCTCATCTTCTCTCTCCTTCAGCCTAAAGTTTGGCTGCAGTCTCTCCATCAGCTGTTGAAGGAAGCCTCTTTGATGATGATTTGGTTAGGCAGAGATCTATGAGTATAAAGGAAAGATAGAGAAGCTGGGCAGTGGTGGTGCATGCCTTTAATCCCAGCACTGGGGAGGCAGAGGCAGGTGGATCTCTGAGTTCGAGGCCAGCCTGGTCTACAGAGTGAGTTCCAGGACAGGCTCCAAAGCTACAGAGAAACCCTGTCTTGAAAAAAAAATGAAAAAAAAAAAGAATATTTTTATGAATCATTTTATTGTTTTTCCTATCATAGGTCTCTAGGCTATTCATCCTCTTGTTTCTGCTCAAGATAAGAGTTTCTGTATGTAACCTTGGCTGTCCTGAAACTCATTGTATAAACCAGGTTGGCCTTGAACTCAGTGATCTTCCCTGCACCTCTGGAGTGCTGGGTTGAAAAGCGCCACACCCAGCACAGACAACTCTTTATTGATTTTCTTTCTTTTTAAACAATCAACAGAAGCAAAAAGGCCAAGACAGAGTGATTCATGGGTCTCCTGACTTTCTAGGATGTGGGACCCCAAGCCACCTAAACATTTTAAAAGAAGAAATCTATTATAGTCATTCAACTCAGGGGAGAGGGGTTTGTACATTGTAAATATTTTATGACTTTTTATATACTGAATATCAGACAGCTGGTATTCAACATTTGACATTTGATAATATCTGACAAATAAAGCTTACAAAATATTCAATATATTTTAAATTACCCTCTGAATTTAGATGAATTATCATAATCTGAATTCACATGTCAAAGAATGAAAAAAAACTTAGGAGTAGTGAATTTTGTAATTAGAAGGTTCCAATATTACAATAAAATCAGACTGAGACTTGAGCAAGAGAATCCAGCAAGGACCCTCCCACTTTGTTACAGAAAGGGGGCATGGGGAAGACGTGGGAAGTAGCACAAAGCGCATCCTGGGAAAGCCCCACCAGCTTCAGAGACAAAGTTCTATATTTCTGTTTGATTTTAAGATATGTTAGAAAACAATCCATGCCAGAAACATCACAGAATAATTGATCTGAGAGTGAAGAGCAGGGAACACATCTCTGTATAAAATTAGATAAGACAAGAGGCCTGAGGAAAGGTTCCAAGTTCATGTGTCTGAGAGACTTTGACGTGGTTTACCAGGTCTCCTGCATCCTCATGCTGAATTCTCCCAACTTTACTCTGTCTTGCTTTCCCATGAGTCACATGGTTTTCGTGTGGTCAGAGTCTTCTGGGTGGTAAGTCAAGTGTTTTGCTTTGTTTTGTTTCTTTGAAACACACACAACTTCCAAACTAAGCAAAGGAGGTAATTGAGGCTATGGAGACAGTATTATTGCCACCAGCATGCCTAGCAACAGTTGTTGCGCTAATCTCAACCTGAAATTTGGAGACACTGGTACTTAAAATGAGCAAATCATTTAGGTTTAAATTTAATTAAATGGAATAGTCCCGGAAAATGGAGGATACTTGTACAAGGACTCTTTTTTTTTCTTGCAACATAATTTTAAGCAGCTGGAACCCATTTATTATGCTGTAGTCTACTCTAGTTTCTCTTTATTTGCCAAGCAGAAATGGACCTTTCCAGAAAGTCTGAACTCATCACCCTATTTGAACATACAGGATGGCACAGCTGCTTGAAGGAAGAAGCCGGAAGGACAACTTGGGCCTTTTGCCTCCACCTGGGTATAGTAGTATTACCCTAGAGCAGGCGCTGACTGAAGATCTGGATGCCTTCCAGCGCTCCTTCGTTTATGGCTTGTCACTTCCATCCCACGCTCTATCTCTGCAATTGCTGTTGCAGTTGGATCTGTCAAGAGCCCAGGTGTGTGTCATCTCTCAGGTACGTGTCCCACTGAAGGTTCAAGAATCTGCAATCAGTTAAACCTGACAGTAAAGAAGGGGAAGATGGAGAGCCACTCATTGACTCAAAAGCATGCTAGGTCAACTCAGCAGGAAATGAGAAGCTCACGGTAGCATTCCTCTGATGGCTTGTGTGGTGTGTTTATAGACCACGGCATCCTGTATGAAGATAGACCTCCACTTGCCAGAGATGAGAAACAGGACATGGGGCTTTCTTGTGACTTCCCACCTTGCTCTTATCAGACGGCATCTGAAAAGTAAAACAACAGGAAGTTTTGCTGGGAGTTGCAGTTGGCTGAGGCTAAGCCCAAAGAGTGACCTGCAAGTGTCCTGAAGGAAAGCACTGACCCTGCCCACTCCCTCGAGTCTTTGGTTCCAGAGAAAAACTAGGAGAGTTACCTTTCTAAAGAAGAGCCTTAACTTCTGGCTTTCTCCTGCTTTTCCCAAAACAGAGGTAATGATGGAGTACCATGTGGTCACTGTGTAATACCAGCACACTGAAACATTTCTGGACACAGGTTTAAGTTACACGTGAATCCTGGTGTTCTTTGCTGGTTGATTCCTTTATATTGTTGCATCTTTGGGTGTAGGTTTATCTAAATGGAACAACCAGTCCTAAGCCATTTATTCATCAATTCAACCAATCGTTACTGAATGCTTGCTAATGCTCAGTTAGTAAAGGCACCTGCTGTCAAGCCTGATGACCTGAGCTTGATCCCTGAGACCCACACAATGGAAGGAGAGACCGGAATCCTACAATATGTCATTTGACCTTTTACAAGTACCATGGCATCTGCATACTCCTATAAGATAAATAAATGTATTTTGAAATCAGTTAATTAAACTCTTTATATCAAGCTAAAAGAATAAAATCAAGTGATACTATCAACAAATGTATAAATACACTGGGCAACGATGAACTCTTCATTGTAATAACAACTCTCAGTTAACTTCGAACACAGGCAGCCATTCTCATCTTGATAGAGGATACCTGTAAGATCCCAACAGGTAACAAGGAGTATGTTGGGAAAGGTCAAGAAGATTCTTATTCTTCAATCGTTTTGAAAACTGCACTGGAAACCCTAGATGATGCAGTATGAGAAGCTCAGAAAGAAAGATGTATTGATGGTGAAGGAAGTAAAAGTCTCCTGCTCTCGGATGAGACTGTGATGATGCATGCAGAAAACCTGACAGGTAAGCCCCAGCCCAAAGCGATTAGAGATGATAAGTGACTGGAACAAGGTTATTGGATGCAGAGTTAATAGCTACAAGCCAATCGCTTTCACAAGTAGTGAATAAGTTCAGCGTGGATTTAGAAACACGCTAGCATGTTCAATTCAATGGTATCCTCTAAAACGAAAACTTAGGTTTAAATCTGACAACGTATGTGCAAAGACTATAAAAATCTAGAGAAAAAATATTAAAGAATTGGAAACATAAAATTCATACATAAGAAGACTCAATTCAGTGAAGACAATAATTTTCCCCGAGTTGATATGCAAATGCAACTTCAGTCAAAACGCCAGAAAAATTTCTGGATATCCACAAAATGACTCTAAAATTTACATGTATGGCCAATAAAACATTGAATGGTCAGAACAATCAAAGAACAAAAGTCTGGAAAACCAGTAAAAGCTGGCGCAAGTTTACTAGAATGGTACGGTCATTAAGACAGTGTCATGCTGATGAAACACAGGTCCATCAACGGGACAGAGTGAGAGAGCAGGAACAAAGCTATAAACATGCAGCCGAATGACCCTGGCCAACTCGCAAATGCAAGGAAATGTGGAAAGAGTCTTTTCTAGCACTTTCGCTTAAAAAAACTCAAAATAGACCATGAAATACAGACTTTAATCTAAAACACCAAATTATAACACTGCTAGACAAAAAGATAAAAAAAAAAATGTCTGCCCAATTTTGACCGTCATGGTGACTTTTTAGATATGGCATTGTGGCACAAGCCACAGAATCAATGGTAGGATTCACTAAAATTAAAATTTCAGGAGTGGGTGATATGGCTCATTGGGCCATCATGTTTATTGCATAAGTCTGGCTTTGGTCTCCAAACCTATGTTAAGGTGGAAAGAGAGAACTGGCTTCATAAAGTTGTCTCCACATGTGTGCTTTTCATTCATGAGCTGTGCACCTTTTCATTCATGAGCTGTGCACCTTTTCAT
>NC_022021.1:61128341-61132421 GCF_000317375.1 Microtus ochrogaster
TTTTGGATTTTCGAGACAGGGTTTCTCCGTAGCTTTTGGTTCCTGTACTGGAACTAGCTCTTATAGACCAGGCTGGCCTCGAACTGACAGAGATCCTCCTGTCTCTGCCTCCCAAGTGCTGGGATTTTAGACGTGCACCACCACCGCCCGGCAAAAATAGTTCTTAAAATTTAATAAAGAGACAGTATCTCACACTTTGAAAAAGTAAGCCAACACCTTAAAATATATCTTAGCAAGTAAGATATACAGATGATACATAAAATATAAACATATTTTCAACTTCTTACTTCTTAAGGGAAATTAAGACAATAGTGATGATAATTCACACCTATATTTTAATGGACAAAATGAAACCAGACAGCAGCAAATACTGAGGAGGATGTAGAGTCTCATGCAGTCTCATGTATTGCTGATAGGAAAATGAAACCATCCATTGCTTTGAAAGACAGGTTAAGTTTCTATGAAACCAAACTTACTGTAGTATATGTTTCTGCAATTGGCCAACCCAGTGATTTTTCAAATTGGAATCTTAACACCATCACAAAAACAACTGTGTTTGGAAATGGATAGCATCTTTCTCTCAATTTTCAGAACATGGAAACTGTGAAGAATCATGATTCCCTTTAGTTCATGGATGCATAGATGATAGTGTATTGATGCTTATTAATATGACACGTAGCAAGAAATGAACTACCAAACCATGAAAAGACTTGCAAGAAACTTAATTGCAATGGCTAAGTAAAAAAAAAGTCAACCTGAAAAGGCTGAACACATTTTGAGTTCAAATATCACAACATGATATTTGGGAAAAGGTAAAACTATATTACTAAACACACAAGATTCTTGGGGTTTGAAATGAAACTGGTCTGTATGATACTATAGAGATGCTCATTTATAATTAATTCACTATCTGTCAAAATTCATAAAATGTACAACTCCAAGAGCAAATCATCACGCATACTATGGTGTTTAGGTAGAAGCAATGTGTGATTTTATTTCCTTTGGTAATGAAATTACCATTCTGTTTGGTGGTGTTGATGATAGGAAAATGGTAAAGATTTTCACAGTGAGAACTGAAGAAGAATATTCATGATGAGACACACATTATTTTTAGACCTCAACCAATGGGAGAATAAAACTCGGAAGCCCAAAATGTCAAACATCACAACTGTTGGACAACACTTTAAAGGCTATTGAGTCACAGACATTGCAGGATTGTTCTTCATTTCTTCCTACTTATAAAAGGTATGACGTCTTCAATTAGAGCAACAATGTGGCTCAGATTCTTATGGTTCTTATTACTATGTGTCATATATACAAATAAAACTGATTGTTTTTACATACTCTTTTTTTAGAAGTTCCTTTGGACTTTGAAGTAGAGATTTTACTTTGAAGTTTATAGTGTTCAAATCATCAGTTACAAAATACAAAGAGAGCAATTGCATAACATCTATGAATAAGCATTTCCTACCCTGCGTCATTTGCCATTCTTTCTAGCTATGCCTGTGATCAATTAGCAATGCCCAAGGTCATTTTTGAAGATGAGGTTTGAATATGCTGATTTTAAATTATACAATCTAAGTTTTATAATAAGTTATATTTATAATACTTTGTACTACACTGTTACTGGTTACTGGGGAGATGTGAAACAAGCATCTGCTTATCCCAATAAGGAACTGACACAGACCAAAGAATGAATACAACCAAAGCCCAGCCTGGTGAACTAATATGTTTTTATTGTGGTTATGTACAAAGGAACATAGGTGAGAGGTTCATTAAAGGAACAGACATGATTAAAAAAGCTGTATCAGCAAAAGCCTGCTACAGCATGGGTGACAGCTTATAAAATCTGGGTTCATGGAACACACTGCCCATCCTGCAGGCAGCTTTATAGGTTGACAGTTGTCTGTTCTTATGGCCTAGGTGGTCTGAACCTATTCTAAACAGTTTGCCTCAAATTTGTTTGTTTGTTCATTGTTTTTCTCGAGACAGGGTTTCTTGGTAGCTTGGGAGCCTGGCCTGAAACTAGAGCAGGCTGGCCTTGAACTCACAGAGATCCACCTGCCTCTGCCTCCCGGGTGTAAGGATTACAGGCTTGCACTGCCACCACCCAGCCTCAAGTTTGTTTCTTATAGACTGTTCAGCTGGCCTCTGCTTCTTGAAAGCTGTTGGGCTTGCCTGAGAGTGACTCTTAGCAGTCTTTACTGCTTATGTATTCTTGAGGAGAGCTCATTGAACCTATCAGTTGCAGGAACTTCCTGAAGCTATTTAGAGTATTCTACTTCCTGGCATAGTGAGCTTTCCTACAGGATGGGTTGTTTTATCCACATTGTAGAAAAACTTGTGTTTCCCCTCATTGTAAACAACTTTCCCTATAATATCCTATTGTTTGGGTTTCCTTTTGTATCCTATGTCTTATGATGTTTTTAATCAAGATGAAAGGCTTTAATCTTGGAGGAAATGGCTATGCAACACAGACATGTTCATTTATTACGCATCTTTTTTTCTTTTACTTAGTATTGCTTCCCTGCAATTATGTGTGGCAGTGACAAGATCTGTGACTAAGAGTTGGAGAATCTAGACTCTATTTCTGTTCCTATTATCTATTTTCTAAATAATCTTGGATAATTTTCCTAGTACTTTTTGGTTTATGTTGTTTCTACAAAAGTGGAATGATAATGGTTCTGAATTTCTCCATTGCTTTTTAGAATTTAATGAAGACTACAGAAAAACTACCAAGAAAAAAATGCATGGATGAAGATCAGAAAGATAGCTCAGTAGATAAAAGTGCTTGCCATGCAAGCCTAAGGTTTTAATCCAATCAATTACTGGAAAAAAAATGACTTCCCAAAGTTGTTTTCTGAACTACACATGCATGTCGTAACATTTACAGACCTGCAAATAGACACACATATACACATGCACACTGCGTACACACACACACACACACACACACACACACACACACACACATTCATACCCCATACAGGTATGCAGGCATACATGCACACATTACTAATAATAAGTAAACACTAAAATTAAAATGTGATTGTCACATTAAGTCTTGCACAGCTTTGAGGATGTCTATAGACCATGCAAAGTACACATGGACCCAAGGGCAATAAACATTAAGTATAAAACATTTAACTTTATATTTACACATGTTAGACTCCCATAAAATTTTGCATACTTATTTACATATTGTTTAATCCAATCTTTCTTTTCAGTTACTTTGAATTGTTTTAAGTGGGTTTCCTCCTGATACCAAACCTCCATCCTGCCTTTCTTTTCATTTCAGATTTTATTTTTATTGGTGTGTATGTGTGTGTTTGTGTGTGTTCAATGGACAAGTGTCTATGGAAGCCAGAAGATAGGTTTAGATCTCATTAATCTGGAAGTTTAAGCAGTTGTGAGCTGCCCAACAGATGCTGGACTTGGGTCCTCTAGAATAGTGAACTGGCTTTTCCTATAGCAATCTCGCACTAGATCATGGTTCCCAGCCTGCCACAGGATGGTTCCCACATCATGTGAAATCCCAGAATATCTCTTTGTTCTCTGAGGAAAGCCATTGGCCCATGTTTGTCATTAGGTCTCAACCCAACCCAATAGCAGCTAACATGAGAGCTTTATGTGGCTACTACATTCTCCTCTGAGGAAATACTGGTATATAGATTCTACAGGTATCTGTCCAAGTGCACAACAGCCTTAAAGAGGCTAACATTTCAAATTGTTTATGGGCAAATTTCAGTACAAAGTACAAGTCATATCATGCTTATAGTTTTGAGTCATGATCTGTGAGTTACAATTCAAATTGTGGGTGAAAGGAATTAGAGGAAGCAGCATGATGAAATCTGGTAACTTTTCCACATCAGGTATGGTCATAAGTGACAGGGGTGTCCCATCAAAGGAAGAGAACCATAGATCGTAGGGTATCTTCAAGTAAACACATAGACAGGGAGCCAACTAACTCTGAGTTCTTGAGATCAGAATCTGGCATTGGCTAAATCTAACGTAGTGGAGAGGAGGGCTTTTTATATTATGTGTGTGTGTGTGTGTGTGTGTGTGTGTGTGTGTGTGTGT
>NC_022021.1:61132521-61146379 GCF_000317375.1 Microtus ochrogaster
AGTAAGGAATGAAGCAGAGGTTGCAGGACTGACCCATGAAAAAGGTGATGGAAGAGGTCCAATTTAGGACTGGGGCGTGTGTCCTGAGCAGAGTAATGATTAAGGAGAAAGGAACTCAGATGAAATTTAAATAAATATATTTAATATGCAAGTAATACTATATTTAATATATGATTAATATTAAATAGATATATGCATATATATTTGCCTATGAAATATTTAGTTGTTTTTTCTTCTTTTTTTTTTTGAAGGGTATGTGATTGATTGGTGCTTGAGAGAAGCATTTCCTAGAAATAGACTGTGGTTATTTCTGAAGGTGTCCTGTCTAGTTCTCAATCCCCTATTGTAATGCCAGTCTAGTAATTGCAGTAAATAAGGGGCTACCACTCCTGTGACAATTGGTAGATCACCTAGTGAACTATTTTCCCTACAGAATGAAAGGTATTGTATTGACCCTCACAGGGCTACACTGTGATGTTGTTTGGTAGAAATCCATAAAAGTCATGAAATCCATACTGCATGTTCCATGGAATCTTCATATCCACTTTATATATGTATACTAGAAACATCTCCATCCTTATGCTGAGAAAGCCAATAAAATGCAGGTGTCCTGGCAACCTGCAGAGAACAGGAATTTGTCTTTCTCGGTTTGTATCTGTAGTCATGCAGTTAAAAACATGTGTTCAATAATAAGCCTGATATATATGTCACCAGGCTTATTGGCCATATGAAACACAGACACTATGATTTTTGGCATAATTTTATTTAAGAAATATTGAATAAATACTTATTGAGCACTATCACAGACCAGAAATTAGTTCAGCTTCTAGCTATTTCACAATGTACAAACCCCTAAGAGATTCATTTTTCCACTCACATTTTTCTGGGAGAAGAATAGTTAATAAACAAAGATAATGACATGTTGTCATTGTGAAGTAATAAATACTATAAGTAAAATATATTGTGTTGGACATGGGGAGATGGAAACACTGGGGAAAGAGTTCTTTGAAAGATAATGCAGAGATCTGTCCTTTGACACAAATGAATATAAACTTCCTACCAGTCATGTCTGTAAATAGTGAGATAAGCTAAAAGAAATATTTAAGAGCAGTGCAAATTGCTGCTTTTACCCATAGAACATGTTAGACAGCCCCGAAGGTGGAGTCAAATGAGAGCAAACCCTTAGATTTAGATTTGCATGTGTTTCTGTAAGACCAGCTCCTGCTCCTGAAGCTAATCAGCATGCAGAAAGGAAGGGGGGTTGCTTCTAGCCAGCGCCACAGATGAAATGGAGCATGTAGCTATGCTGCTTACTGTCACCAGGAAGCACCGGGGATCTCTCACGCAAACTGCACGCCTTGTTCTCAAGTGTGTTGTGAACTTTGGAAACCAGGAATATCCGACAGGATGTCTAGTGTTTTGCTAACTGACTTCTTTGTCCTCTCTAGGCACTGGACCAGAGAGTGTGGATTTGGTGGGAAACTTTCAAAGCTTTGAAGAATTCTGGACTTTCTTGTGTTTTGTTTGTTTTACATATATGTTATTCCAGGCTAGATAATTTATGTCTGGACGTCTATTTTCACACCTAAGCTGTTGAAGAAAAGTATTTGGAGCCTTTGGACAATAAGAAATGTCACCTACTGTTGCAAGTCCTAAGATCCATGATGAGGAGGATCCTGATTTACTTAGATCTGTGCCCTGTGTTTTGTACGTGTGTAATACGTAATCTGTCACAGAGGAATAAATGTGACTTCCAAATGGCAATTTTAGAAATAATGGACACATTAAAAATGATACTTTGTAGTGCAAGTAAGTATACGATTCAAAATAACTCCAAGAAATAAGTAATAAATCCTAACATACTGTATTACTTTATTTGGGGATAAAACAAAAACAGTAACTGAGTAGCAAGAAATTATGATTTATACAGATTACTTTTATCTATAGCTTTCACATCCTTGGGAAAGTTTATTTATAGACTCCATGAGTAGAAATGCCATTTAGAGAGGAATTAATTAACAATTAACACCCGCCCACAGCAAGGCAATCTAAGAGAAACTGGAACCACAGCCCTAGCAGTGGGATTGGTAAATAAATAATTTTGTCCAACTTGGTCAGTAAGCCATTTGCTTGCACACTTTGCAGATTTTTTTCCTTAACATACAAAAGCTCATGGGTGTTGGGAAGAGAAACAAAAGGCTCCTTCCTGTCTTATTCTTTAAATGGATGGAGGAGAAAGTTAAGGAGCTTTTGTCTGTCCTTGTTCCTCCGAAATGCCCAATAAAACTTGGTTTTCACCCACCTCCTGAAGAGCTGTCTGTGTCCCACACTCCAACGGTGTGAACTGCAGATCATGGAAAGGAGTTGAACCTGCAATTAGCTCTATAAATCAGTCTGCCTAACTGATGAGGGTGCCAGTGGGGGAGTTGGACTGTTGCAGGTTCACAGCCAAATTATCTCGGGCCATCTTAGACTCCTTGAATTACCCACCTCTGTGAGTTAACCCACATTCTGTGACTTACAGGCAAATTCTTCAAAAACACACCCTTGGCATCCACCAACCCAGGAGCTAAGATGTCGTCGACAGCATCTGAGACCTTTGTCACAGATTTCCTACTTTGCTGAGACCTTTCTATCTGACGTGCTCCCCAATGTACTTTAAAAGTAGGTGGCTTTTTGACTTTATGTTGTCACTATAAAAACCACCGTTAGCGGAGTGGAACATGTAATTTGGAGTAACCAAAAATCTTTGTGTTCCCAGGACACAGTCATTCATTTTTGGCACCAGAATAAACTATGTGTTATCTATCCTCTGGGGTAAGAGCTGCAACTTAAGATTGACACTAAGGAATATTCTTTACATAAGAGTCACACTGAAATACCTGAAATACTGAGTAAATGCTTCTCTAGCTGAATTTAGAGTTTGTTTTTTTGTTTTTTTTGTTTTTTTTTGGTTTATCGAGACAGGGTTTCTCTGTGGTTTTGGAGCCTGTCCTGGAACTAGCTCTAAGATTCTGGCAGTAATTCACCTGCGCTTCATTAAAAAATAATGTTTTGGGAAAAAAATTGACATTTCAGAAATGTCATGTTTCCTTTGCCTTTGAAGGACCAAATCTTCGTCATTGCTGCGAATTAGCTTGCAACACCATCTTCTCTCTTTGTAAAGAACCACATCCACCTTCTCTACCCAGTCCTAAATGTCACATTTAATTCCAGACTTCACATGTAGTTCCTGACTGTGGGTTGAGGCGGGAGCTGGAACAGACAGAATACTTCTATTTCTCTCAATTCAAAATTAGCGTTCAGATGGAAAAAAAATCTAAAACAGACAAGGAAGGGAGGCTGTTATATTAATATCATGTACTACTACCTGCTTCATTTGAGTATTTTTAAGTAGTCATTTTTTGGAGAACTTGGCACAAACACTGCATCTGCATCCCCCTGCCACTCCATTCTCCTTTCAGACTTCTCTGTGTCCCCAAATACCGTCCAGATGAAGTTGTGAGGTTAGTGGGACACACAACTCAGTGGAGCTGTGGCGTGCCTACATGTTTTGGTAACACTCTGGATGAATAAGAAGAGTTGAACTAATGCAGTGTTAGCATGAAAGGTTTATAACACAGACACGATGGACTGAAAGAGATTTTATGTCTAATGGCAAGATATGGAGACTTAGGTAACAGCAGTTCCTTTGACCTGGGGAATTCCATTGCCTGAGAAATTCATTGCATCCAGTGTGTTATTCAAGAAAGCCCAGTGCAAACTGAGATGGCATGATTTGATGAATTGTGTCTGGTCCAAGCTAAATCTGGCAACTACAGTTTACAGTAGCAACGGAAATCAAACCCTTGCTTCATGAGAGTAACATTCTCAGATTGAGTTCTGTAAAGAGGAAATCTCTGGGATATGACTGTTCTCGTTATGTAGTCATATGGTGTCAGATTTCAGTGGAAAAAGGAACTTTCTAGAAATGGGATGTGGGTGTGTGAATAATTCTGATTCTTGGGCAATATTTAAGGAAGGACTAAAGCCACCTAGAAGACAGAGTGTGTACTAGCGAAGACAGGCTAACGCAGTCTTTTCCAACTGCATGGGGTACCATTTCCTCTTTGAACATGAGTGACAGCTCCCAACCTCCAGGCAAACTGAGGAAGAGACCAGTTGCTTTAAGTCTATATGAAACTCACATTTTGGTTGAAAAGAAATATGTTTTTCTAAACTCTCTCACCATTTGTCTGCTATCTTGTAATGTTAGAGAACGAATTTGGTTGTTTTTATGAATCTCAGAATCCAGTCATTAACTATCACACAACAGTCCAGGTTGGCGTAGAATAAAGAAGAAAATGTATGGTGCCTATTGCTGAGTTGTAAGAAGCTCTGGATACAACTTCCGTGTGATTTTGCCATCGAACATGTGTATGACAAAATTACTTCTATCTGTTACTTTCTGAAATGCTATGTAGCCTAAATATTTGAAAAACATCAGACTTTGTTATGAGAAGTTTTTTAATTGACTTTTTAAATGGTGTATGAAGTATTTTTTTGTGTATGAAGTATTTATGAAATGTAATATTGCTGAAATAGTTGTATTTGCTCAAAATTGTCATTATGCCAACTGATTCTATGGAACGTATCACATCTCGTTTCTACTGTCTTCCTTCTTCCCCTTTCTGCCTTGGCTAAAAAGAAGAAGATGGAATTATTTTTTCTTCAACAGAAAAATGCATTTGTTTTTTTCCTGTTTTCTATTGAATGTGAAATGGGAGACATAGCAAAGCGCAATATTTAAAACGAGCACCTAGCTCCCTAAATTAGGCCTGGATCTGTGACCTGGTAACACTAATGTGAGCTCGGTATGAGAGCAGAATTCGTGTGCTGTGCTGTTGGACACAGGAGCACTGCTGGGGAGTTAGGCCAGGGTGCAGTGCAGCTCCACAGCTGGTGCTCCCCCATGTATGCCAGGATGCCAGTGTGTTTCCCTGAGAGATCATCCCTTCTCTGATGTGTGCTCCCAGATGCCTTGTTCTCCCAGAGCTGGGCAGTATGCCAGTAGCAACCTGGACCAGAAACGGCCGTCCCTTTCAATCTTTTTGCTGAGTTTGTGTTGCGGCACATTTGTGATTGCGGGTTATAGCGGAGGCCTTTTTCTTGCACAGACACAGATGAAGTACATGTTCAAACAAGAGTGTGCATAGGAATACTTATGTGTGGTGTGGCAGCCTGTGCCCTGGAGCTCATTCACAGACATGCCAACTATGTGAAAATTCAGATTAGAACCTTCACAATTCTTGGCAAAACTCTTTACTGCGTCTAGCTTACAGATCAGAAAACTGTGTTCATGTTCTGGGATGCAATCCTGTCAACGCCTTACAACGCTGAAAAAATATAACTCTGGGGGCCCTCAGGCTTGATTTCAAAAGAGAATCAAGCTTCCTTGCTTTTGAGAGAGGCTTGTGAACTATTCAGACCTCTACAAACACAAGCATGGAGACAAAAATAACTGGGGGAGGGAATCCTCATGAGGTTTCTGATACTTCCTGCTCTGGCTGGGCCATAAATACATGAGAGAATCATGCCTTTGGTATTTGAGCATTTCCCCGTTCAGCTGTTAGGATAATTGGAAGTGCAGAGGTGTGAGAAAAATGCAGTTTCCACTGTGATCATGAGTTGCTGGGACTATCTGTCATTCATACCCAAATTTTGTTTGGACTAAGAACTTCCTGTTTAGATTTTGGTTTGTTGTTTGGTTTGTGGTGCTAATATAAGGAGATTTAGCTAAGTTTAGTTGGCAAGGGTAATATATGAACACAGAGATAAGGTTTCTTCCCAGCTTTGTTTGAGCCTTTGTATTCGGAAAAAAAAAAAAAAGGATACTAGGCCAAGTTTCATGACACCATTCTCATCCATATTTTGTTCTTGTTGATTTTCTGCTACCATCCCCTCCCATGTCCTCCACTCCTGCCCCTTAGCTTTCTCTCTCCCTCACCTTTACCCTATTTGGCTTTTCTGAATACTGATAATATTTATAAGAATGTTTATCATGTAATGTTGATAAATGTACATGATACTCATAAAATACCCAGCTAGAGGAGGTAGCTACATGTGTCAAAAACTCCCAACATCATTGCAGGTCTAATAAGTCTAAATTGATAAATTTCTGGCTATGATGACATTTAATGCTTGTCCTGGTTCCTAGACTGGACAAGATTGGCAGCTCTTGTTCTCTTTTGAGTACCGTACTGGGGATGAATTCTCACATGAGTCTCTACTTAGAAGCTGAAGAAATTCTATGAGTTCCTATTGATTAGAAAATAGCGATTGAATTGGTGCCCAAGTGCATGTGCCCCGGGTGTATATCTCTGAACTTCAATAAAAGTTATTGTTAGTCTGGAAAGGTACAGCTGCTGTCACTATTAGACGTGTCCTTTCTCTGGGCATGCTTTTGTCTCCTAAGTTTCTGTCTTACAGAGAGTCCTATCAAGGGCACCTCTTCTAATTGTGGTGACAGAATCTCCAGATAAAACTTTATGTCATTACTGTTAGGACCACTTGAGTCTAGAAAGTCTTTGCAGTAAGGGCCAAATGGTAAGTGTGGGGATTACAGACAGCGAGCAGAGAGTGCAGAGGAACATAGGTCTCTCTTTCATCAGATGGGCCATTTTAGGGGCTAGGCTTTGACCCTGAGAAGTATTTATAACAAACATTAAGTATTTGCCTGCCTTCCCACATTGCTTCTGTGATTTTTTTCCCTTTTATTGAAAATAGATTTTATTCTCATGTGATATAACCAAACTCCAGTTTTCCCTTCTACCTCCCTGTACCCCTCACAGTTACTATCTACTCCCACATCCTACCCTGCCAGTGCAGATCCGCTCCCTTTCTGTCTCTCATTGGGAAACAAACAGGCTTCTAAGGGAAACTGATAAAATATAATAAGGTAAAATAAAAACTAACACATTGGAATTGGGCAGAACACACAAACAAAGGGAAAGAAGCCCAAGAAAAGGCACAAGAAGCAGCTACTCACTTGTTCACACTCTCAGAAATTCTATAAAAAAACATTAAACTAGAAGATTATATCCTCTAACCACTTATGAAAGAAAACCAACTAAATAATGTTCAAAATGCCCACTGAGACTTTTGGCTTCATAAATCATCATTGGTGGTCTTTAAGTGGGAGAAAGACCCTTCCCTTCCTTTCCTCTCAGCAGAAAGGAGTTCATTTGCAAGCTTGAAACAAAAGCCAATGTCCTTTGAGCTGAAGGGAGGTAGGCCAGTGGCACATACTTCTGTCATTTTGATGTGCTTAAAAAAAAAAAACTCAGTGAAAAAAATAGTTTATTCGGTGGTAGCTTACTTCAGAAAAATCTCATTGATTTTGCTTGATGCCTCCCTCCCCACCTTAATTTCGCTCAGCACCTTGTTATTCTTTAAACTGTCTCGTGGTTCACCATTCATCACTATTAACCTTGCATTTCCAGAGCTCAGCTGTCTGGCACAATGCATCATGTATATATCTGTGAATGCCTCGAACTATAGTTGCCGGGGCCTTTCTAAATAGAGTATTAACCTATAATTACAGGAGATCAAATGTGTAGACAGAAACAGGGCTCCTAAGATGTTTGAAATTATCACCGATGTGGTCTTTGGATGATCAGTAGTTAAAAATAAAGAACCTAAATCCCATCCCATTCCAAATGTCAAGTAATAATTATGGCAGAATACCGGTACCTGAATTCCAGGCACAAAAGGACAATAGAGACGCCAGTAGCATTAGAGATGGCCACGCAGTACTTTAGTTGTTGACCCTCAGCATATAATCACAGTGTGTGCTCGAGTTATGAAGAAATTGCAACCTACCTGAAAAGCACAGCTTTCTGACATCCGTCAAGGTGATGGAATAACAAGGGAAAAGGGACACGGGCACACAAATCTCATTTGCTTCTAAGAACACATTTTTACATCGGACTATATTCATATAGCAAGAAGTATATTTTGAAATTCCTTTCCCACTCGGTGCTCTTAACTTGCCTTGGAAACCAGTCTATGTGGAGGTAATGTAAGAAGTTTGACAGGTGAAGCCTTTAATGACCTGGCAATACTCTCCAATCTTTATACAATTACTATATCCCGAGGTTCCCTTGCGCATACTTTGGCAAGCAGTGGTTGGTTAGCAGGAGGACTACTTGTAATTATTTGATTTGCTCCATTGACTAGTTTTGGTGTACAAATCCTTGCCATGAGGTAATGTGAGATGTGACACAATGATAATCTTAGTATATATTTAACTGCTTCCCGTAGCACTGATTCCTTGGGTGAAAGCTATCAGAAGGTATTGCTAAATTGTACACGTCTCTCCCAGGGCAGAAGAACCACTGGCAAACTTCTCTCCAGCAGGAAGATGGTCTGGATTGCCTTCTGATTATTATTATTATAATAACCATCAGAAAGGAGAAACTGGAGACTTGAACAAATTTAGTCCGCTTTGCCAAGATATTAGCGGGGCAGGGGTCAAAGAACAAACTACTATCACGGACTAAATTTCTTTTGTGGTTTGTCTGAGAGTGATCTAGGGGGTCCTAGACAGTTGAGATGATCTCATTGAAGAGGTAGAGAGTGGGGTAAAATGCTGAACTTACCTTATTTAACTTTAGAAAGTTTTGAGGAATTAGCAGAGCCGAGAAGATAGAACTCTTATGAGGAACAGGCCATCTAGCTGTGTTAATAGAAAAGCCCTTGCTTATTGCTGTAACAATTAATTGCAGAATGGCATGCTTTATCTAACCTATCAAAGTTTGTATGCTAGTTCCAAACTACATTGAACTTAACCCAGCTACAAAGGTTCTCTTTCTTGGCATCCATTTCTCATCCATTCTTGGCAGAAAATATGAAGAATAGAGTTAACTGTGGGTGTCTATGTCTCTTCAGCTAGGGAAAAAAAAAGAACTTATTCTGAGACATTTTAATCTTTTAAGTTGATGACATTGTAAAATTAAGCAAATAGAAACAATATTGTCTCACACTAAGGAAAAAGAAAACTACCATCTGTATGTTAGTTCTTTTTAATTCATTAAATAATTCAATTCATTTAATTCATTTTTAAATGAAATTCAATTTGGAGATAGAGACAGAGACCCTCATCAGAGCAATAGACTGAGCTCCCAAGGTCCAGATGAAGAGCAGAAGGAGGCAGAAGATGACTAAGGAAGTCAGGACCCGTGAGGGGTTGGTCTACCCACTGAGACGGTGTAACTGATCTAATGGGAGCTCATCAAATCCAGCTGGACAGGGTCTGAACAAGCATGGGATCAAACCAGACTCTCTGAATGTGGCTGCCAATGGGGGCAGACTGAGAAACCATCAATAATGGCACTGGGATCTGTTTCTACTGCATGTACTGGCTTTTTGGGACCCTAGTCTATTTGGATGCACACCTTCCTAGGCCTGGATGGAGGAGGGAGGGCCTTGGACTTCCCAAAGGGCAGGGAACCCTGCCCTCTCTTAAGGAGGGAGTGGGAGAGCAAAGAAAAAAAAAGAATATAGTTAACTGTGGGTGTCTATGTTTCTTCAACTAGGGAAAACAAAAATCTTATTCTGAGACATTTTAATCTTTTAAGTTGATGACATTGTAAAATTAGGCAAGTAGAAACAATATTGTCTCACACTAAAGAAAAAGAAAACTACCATCTGTATGTTAATTCTTTTTAATTCCGGACTCTCTAAATATGGCGGACAATGAGGGCTGCTGAGAAGCCAAGGACAATGGCACTGGGTTTTGATCCTACTTCATGTTCTGGCTTTGTGGGAGCCTAGCCAGTTTGGATGTTCACCTTCCTAGACCAGGATGGAGGGGGGAGGACTTTGGACTTTCCACAGGGCAGGGAACCCTGACTGCTCTTCAGACTGGAGAGTGAGGGGGAGAGGAGTGGGGGGAGGGGAAGAGGAGTGGAAGGAGGGGGAGGGAAATGGGAGGCTGGGAGGAGGCAGAAATTTTTTTTTCAAAAAAAAGTAAATACAAAATTCAGTTCATTTAATTCATTGTTAAATGAAATTCAATTTGCAATTATTCTTTGTACATTTTTTTTTGTCTTGGGTGGCTATTTCTCCTTTTTTCTATGTAACTAGGAACTTTTGTTTACATAGATTATTTAAAAGTTCCCCCCCCCACCTTCACCCTGCTGAAGAGGGATGTGTTCTCTTTGTAGAATTACAAAATGAATGAAAATGACATACCACATCTTTAGTCATAGAAGCTCCTGCCTGAGGGAGAAGCATCCTGCAGGATGCAGGGCCACATGAGGCCTCTAGTCTAGAAGTAAGCGAACAACCCTATCTGGGAGGCAGGCTTAGTAGATTCGAAGTGAGTGAGCCCTGGTTCCTTCTGGAGCAATGATATTGTCAGTGGGTTGAATGAATCATTCTGCAGCTGGCAGGAGAACTAAAGATTGTATCTGTGGGCTCAGTAGGATGGTGTCCCAGTCCCCCTATCTGTGGGGACTAAAGAGGGAAGGAAGCTTCTTTCCTTCTGGTTGTGAAGTTCCTCTTGATTTCACCAGATTTCAAGCTGGCCTCTAAAGCTGGATGATCATTTTAGAACTTACACCTTATGTTAACCATATTCAATTAAAAACATAAATTGTGCTGAAGTGTTTATTATTGTACAAAAAGGCTTATGTAGTTTCAATACTTCTTATTATTTTCGTAGTTAATTATACAGTATAGAGCTTCAAGAGAAAAAAATCTCATGAAGGAAGATGAATAGTTTTCTTTCTTAATCCACCTTCCTAAATTTCTCAGAAACAATAGAATTTTTATCCAAGGGTAGAGTTTTCTACAATAAAGCATTTCTCTTGCTAATGACTGACACAATGAAAAACTCTTAAGAATGACTTTATCATTAAATCACTCTCCATAAAATTTAAAATAAACTTCACTTCAGGATCGTACTGAAGTACTTCTATCCATCAGCTTGGGTTTGGAGAAAGGAGAGATGAAACTGGCTCTTTCCAAATAAACAGCATTTTAGTAAAACCTTAGTATTCTTGAGAGAAAATATATCGGTCGTTTTTGGTAGGGCTTGACATTTCTCTTCTAAAGAAGTAGGTGTTGGGACTTTGAGAAATGTATCAGGGGTTAAGAGCACATACTATTTTTGCAGAGGACCTGAATTTGGTTCCTAGCACACACATCAGGAGGCTCACATCAGTCTATGTCCATCTCTAGGGAGATCTAATATTTTATACTGGCCTCCATGGATATAAACACACACACATATACACACACAAGCACACATACAAATAAATAAAAAATAAAATAAATATTTGCATAGCTAATAGATTCTTACTTTTCTGGACCTGATTAATTTTAAACATTAATAATCATCAGTTCTTCCTTTGTGTCTCCCTGGGATCACCTACACTGCATGTCAAAAGACAAGAGTGAGCACATTCTAAAGCTCCAATCTATGCACTGACATGTACCTAGAAGGCCGTTAAGTTAATGAATTCATGAAAAGTACAATTTAAGTAGAACCTAAGTGAAAAATCTCTCAAAATAACTTAAAAATTTGATTAAAAATTCATAAACCAGCTTACTAGAAGTAAAGTTGAAAAAGATTTAAGAGGTCATTAGATGAGAAAATTTATTTATCCCTTGTGACTATGGAAAAACATTGTTTTTTATTTCATTTACATTATTTCAGTCTGAGGAATCTGTGAGAAAAGGAAGCAAATACATTAAAAATAGACAGGCTACTCCCAAAGGAGTTGAACGATTTGCACGGTTATATTTCCTCACTATTGGTCGTGCTAATGAAATGTTTCCCATTCATGTCTTTAATGCTAACTTGATTCAAGCTGATACTTATGAATACAGAGCAGTCACTGAGAACACAGACTTGCATTGTGTTTTAAATTAAGTACTTTGAATGCTTCCAAGTAAAAAGTATCTTTACATTTGACAGGACTTTTGGCACTAGTAAATTAAATTATTGAGGATTATCATTCATACACATACACACACACATACACACAGAGTTTTGGTTAAAACTTATACCTCTTTCTTTGGTTAAAAATTTATAATGACTGTACTTGATAATGTTAATTGTCCTTTTTAAAATTTGAAAGTAATAGTATAATCTCTAAAATCACAGCTTAGTGGTTAGATGCTAACCTCATAAATACTTGTCTGGACTTGAATATCATTGTTCAAACTCAATCCCACATCATCATTATTATTGTTGTTTTACTACATTTTGGCTATGATAATAGTAACATCTCTCAACTGAAATTTCTTTCTTTGGTGTCTTATTTCATAATCTCATAATATTGACCCCTGTTTCAGGCCATGCAGATATAGAAATTAGTGTTAGGTATGGGTTAGGAACTGTGAATTTTGGAAAGCTTCTGGGAAGAACAATATTATATTAATTTCGGTATTTTAGAAATTATATTTCGCCAATATAACAATAAATCTTCTAAAAGTGAATTGAATTGTATACTGTTGAGGATTTAGTCTCAAATAACTCAAAGAACATTTTTAAAATGGTACCTCCCTAACTGAAAGACTCTTGACTAGCCGGAGGGACATTGCCTTGAACTAGTCAGAGAATAGGCTGTATATTCACCATTCAGTCTTCTAAACAAAGATAAAACAAAAAAAGAGAGTGAGGGAAACTCAAAAGTTTAGGCAACTATTAAATGATAGTTTGGTTAATACAGATCAAATTTTTAAAGTATATTACCTACTGGGGTTAGTTCTGGTGAATAGCTAAGGCAGCTAGATCCCTAGCTCATGGTCAGCCTGACTACATAGTGCCTTCAAGGTCAGTGAGAGCCTGTATCAACAAACAGACAGACAGACAAACATACATAATAAGGGCTAGGAATCAGCTCAAACATGGAGTGTTTGCCAAGCCTGCATTTTTGCTGGATTCTGCTTTAGTACCACAACACAAATAAATGAATAGCTAGCTAACTAATGAAGAAGTGACACCATAGGAAAAAAATATTTCTTTATGAGGTCAAACCTTTGCAGACTTTATTTACTACAAGGAGAATTCAAGATGTCATCTCACGGCCAATGAGGAAAACTTAGTTTTGAAGAAGTAGCTGTTAGTAAGGAAATACACAGGGTGTTGGCTAATTTTTGTCAACTTGACAGAAGTTTGAGTCATTTGAGAAGACAGAAGCCCAATTGTGAAAATGGCCCTGTCAGCTTGGCCTCGGTGCAAGCCTGCAGGGACATTTTCTTGATATGGGAGGGCCCAGTCTTCCATAGGGGTCCCACCCCCTGGACAGGTGCCCCCGAATAGTATAAAAAAGCCAAGTAAGCTATGGAGAGCAAGCCAGTAAACATCGCTACTTCGCGGCCTTTCTTCAGCTTTTGTGTCCGGGCTTCTGTCTTAAGTTCCTATTCTGACTTCCCTTCATGATGGGCTGTAAGCTATAAAATGAACTAAAAAAACTTTCTGCACTCCCCTCTCTGGTCATGGTATTTTTTTCACAGCCACAGACATTTTAATGAAGACACAGATACACACATTTAGAGGAAGGCAGCGAACAGTATTTAAAGCTATTCAGGAACCTGGATATGACAACATATGCCTATAATGGAAATGGTTGGAAGATGGAGGCAAGAGGGTTGTGGATATGAGGTCAGCTGTGGATATGGGCTGTGTAGCATTAGTTTAACCAACCTGGATTGCACAGCAAGATGCCGTATTAAAAATCTGTAAAACCACGGGTTGGAAAGATGCCTCAATGGTAACAAACACTGACTGCTCTGCCATAAGACCTGGGTTTGATTCCCAGAAACTACACAGTGGCTCAAAACCATCTGTAACTCCAGCTATTATAGG
>NC_022021.1:61147184-61149445 GCF_000317375.1 Microtus ochrogaster
CCCTAGCTTGTGTCAAGCTGACAATGAACTTCTGGCTATGAATGTGCCAGTCCCTCATGGAGCCTCACAAAGCCATGCCCGGAATCCTTTCAGTCAATGTTGTGTTGGTGCAAAAGAAGAGTAAGATTTAGTCACATCTCCCGCAGAAGACTCTGTGGCATGCCTTGAGAGGAAGCCATATTTCACGGGGATTTTCTATTTGTCACGAGGCTAGAAGTGGTAGGGAAATGAGAAACTTGAAGAAGCAGATTAGGTGCATAAAGCAGGATGGGGCTTGGGATGTTTGTAGATACCAGAGAGCAACACAGTGGAGCGCTACTTAGACTCTGTATCTTACCAATAAAGTGAAGGCAAATCATCAAGAGGGGACACACGACATGCTCACAGATTCAGAAAGGCGCCTGACGTTAGCAGCGAAGGATGGCACTGAACAGCACCGAGAAAGAAAATTTAAAAAGGTAAGACAAAACGGAAACTTCAGGTCTTCTAGAACATTCTCACTCATCCGGCAGTCATAAGCTCGGCCTTCTTCATATGTAGTGTCTGATTTATATTTAGTGAGTTTATTACAGGTTTCCTCTTGCTTATTTCATCTATCTGACAAATGAGAGCTGAGACATGTTCTACATGAAATATTCATGGGGTTTAGAGCCTTAATCTTAAAAGTAAAAGCTTCTGTAAAATGCTGGAATAAAAAGAGTTTTAGTGTCTGTTTTATATATACGAGAGCCTGGTGAGAGGAAACAGGGGGATTCAGCACTGGGGTGGGGGTGGGTAGGGAGGCTAACAGGAAGGAGCTATTTGGGAAGATCTTAAAAGCACAGACTCCTTTGAAAGTGGGAAGTTTGGAATATGAGAAAAAAAATGAAAGAGACACAAGTATGCGAAGAATTGAAAACTCTTAGGAAGAAGCCAAGCTGTGACTTCGAGCATCCAGTGTGGGAAACTGCCAGGAAAGGAAATGGAAAAGCTCAAAGGCTTCCATCTGAATGCAGAGAATGGCCCTTCAGCATCACTATCCTGTGTGGCAGTGAGCGGAAGAGCCTAGCAGAGAGGGCCTTAAGAAGGGCCAGGATGCGTACTAATTCGCAAGATCAGTGCCATAGGTGGATACTAATTTTCCTGATCATCTAGTCAAATGGTGATTACGCTGCTTGCTCAAAGTCATGCTACTTTATTGTTTTGAGACAGGGTCTCATTGGTCTCATTATACAACCTTGGTTGGCCTGGAACTCTGGAACTGACTGTGTAGACTAGACTGTCCTTGATCTTATAGAGATCCTCTTGTTTCTGCCTCTTGAGTGCTGAGATAAAAGGCATTGGTCACCATGCCCAGTTTATAACTCTGTTTAATTATATAGGAACCAAGACTGAAACAGATGGCTCCAAAGTCATCATATTGTGCACAAGAACTGAGCAGGGGTGGGGTGAGAACGTCTCCCTAGACCGTTATGTTGCCTCCCTTCTCACTTTCTATTGACTCTTCCGTAGTCCAAAGTATGAAACAATAACACCTGCCATCCTTACCACACACCATTATCTCTGATGAGAAACAAACCAATGCTCCCGAAATACCTATTTTAAATGGGTTAAAGTTATAGTTAGGGCCTACAGCCCATCATTTAATTATTTGGAGAATAAAATGGAAGAGGACATAGTTAGGCAATAGTGATCTTCGGATGGAAGCATTCAGGCGGTGGCACGGTGGGTCCCATGCAGCAGTGGTCCTCAGAATTCTTAATCTTGGCTTTATATCACAAATCATGAAGGGCTTTGAATAAACATCTGGCAATGGTTAAGAGTAATAGCAGTGCATGTTGTGCCTAATATTAAGGCATGCACTCTAGCCTCTAAACAAATGGTTCTTCTCCTTGTCTTCCTATAAGTCAGTCTAGTGTTTTATGCATAGCGGATGCTTAGACTTCCCATGCAGAATAGATGTTTGGGAAAAAGAATTTAATCCATAAAATAATAATAATGACATGTATGCAGCTTTTGTCCATTGTAATCTGCATACATCTTAGTGCTTAAAATGTCAGTGTTTATGGTTCTTTTTTCTTCTTCTTGAACAAACAAGCCATGACAGAGTTGCATATCAGACAATTTTAGAATCAAATGTGATTTTTGGGTTCCATCACTTATTGCAGGTAAAGAGCTAGATAAGAGAAGCTCTGTTGGCTTTCCAGAAACTGTCGTCTCTTTGAAAGTGTTTTTGCCTCAGTTAGATTTTAGGTAAACAAGGGAAGCTAAAGTCTTATGTA
>NC_022021.1:61149602-61156000 GCF_000317375.1 Microtus ochrogaster
TTCAGGGATGCATCAATGGTCAAATGAATCTGTATATGTGAAGAATGGAGAGGAGAGTCTGGTGCATGTTAGGTACCATGCAACCATGTGCTGCTATTTCATGCAGAATGATTTATTCTGACTAATTTTCTAGTCTTTGATTTTCTACAATATCTTTAGAAGAGAAACATTTTCTACATGTCACAGTCTAACTGGAAGAATATACAAGAATATGCTAAAGAGACTGTTTAGTTGCTCACAGCACAGGCTATGAAGGCAGATTTGGCTCCATGAATTCTGTACTCTGACTCTCTGACTGCTAAACCCCGAGATCAGTTTCCCTGGACCATCCCCATACCTTGTGAATGTATTGTATAATCTGGTATGATTGTACTGCAGTACTAAGAAAGACCACACATATACATCCTTCCTTGCTCACTGCTTCTTTGGCTGTCTTCTTGCCTCTAAACCAAACTAAGGCAAAATGAGCCACAGATAAAGCTTGTAGAGGCAAAGGGTGGTTGAGCACACCGTGATTCTAAAGATCATTCCGTCTCATCTCTACACTCCAAGGCAAGAGGATGAAAACTGGAGCAGCAGCTTATAGAGAGGGAGCACAGAAGCAGAGGCGAATGTATAAGATATAGACTCTGCAAACACTAAGGTTAGAAGACATACAGGCTTATTGAGAAGATGAGGCAGAAGATAAAAGTTCAGCTGATAATAGGATAGTCGTTTACATGAGTAGCACTAAACTTGGAAAGCCATGCTGTAGACCTTATCCTACACCACAGACACCTGGGCTTGGAGTTCCAGGTTAGCTCTCTGAATGAGTTAGATGTGCATTTAATGTCTCTTTAGTAGGATTTTCAAATAGAAAATAAATCAAGTGATAGAATCCCAGGATTGAAGTGGGTTTATTTTGGGTTTCCAGCTGTGATGTTTCTGGATTTCAAAATGACTGCTTTGGTATTTATTTATTCTCTTGGGAAAGAAGGGAAAAAACTCTCTGCTGCATTCCCACTGTCAAGGATATTAGCTGTTACATTTCCTACTGGTTGACCTTATGAAAGAGGACACAGCTTTTGACCAGCTCAGCGTTTCTTTCCCTGGTCTCACTGAGTTACTGTCTAACGCACACTGAATGTTGGAAATTTCTTTGCGAGTATTGTAACATAACCCTCACAAAGAGACAAGGAGCTCTGAGTCGTTTGCTTCCAGGGTCCAACTGGCAGATATCCCCATGCATTGTGTTACAATTCCCCCTTGTAGCTTTCTGGACATTGCCTCATCTGGATTTAGTTTGAAAAGAATCAGTCTGCTCTTTTTACCAAAAAAGTAGAAATAATCCAATGTATCATTTTTCATGTAGTCTGTTGGCTGCTTTTACAGGAATCGACCCAATACAAAAATTAACTATCGTAGTTTGCGCTGATAAATCACAAACGCATGCTTTGGAGAGCTTAGCGAATGACAGAGTTTATGGAAGATGAACAAAGGTTTTTCTTTACTGAAGGAGTAAAGCCAATGTTTCTAGACTCTGACTTTATATCACTCAACCCACCGCCTCACTCTGTTTTTGTCTGTGAATTCCATACAAAGCATAGCTGAACTCTGGATGTGAAAAAGGGGTTGAGATACAAAGAGACACCCATAAATAAATTCTCTGGTATAGTCCTATATATCTAAGGTCCTGGCATCAGGCTCACAGAAGAGCCATGTAGGCTGTGATATCTCCACATACATGGATAAGGCACTAATGCAGAGAAGTCAAGCTCAGAACAAGAGATGGCTTTACAAAAAATAGAGACTCCTGGATTAATAAACAACTCAAAAATATTAACTCAGTGGTGCGTATTCACAGCATGAACCATATATAATGAGAAAAAATGTTGCAATTTTCCAGCAAGCAGACAGAATTTACTTCAGTGATCTGTGCCCTCATGGGGTAGCTGGCCTCCACAATGAATACAGCTTACAGGAAATCATAAGGATATTCTAAGCAGAGGAAGAGGTGCACCTCCATGATTGAACATTTTTATTCATTTCCATGAATGCCAAAAAATTTGAAATTTCTTCCAGACTATAAGTAAGGATTGAAGATATATATTGTAGATATTTTATCAAGCCTTAGAGAAGACCCCTGAAGGTTCTGGCTTTATATAAATGTCATAAATGTCTGGTTATACGCAGCATCAGGAAAAGGGAACATGGCTCAAATGCAGTTTATTTAGGCATTTATTTATTTAGGTTTAGAAATGTAGTTTAGAAATTCTCTGGTTTAGCAGAAATTTTGACACACTGGAGAAAGTACCAAAAGGTCCTTCATCTGCACTGTGGGAACCTTGTAGGCCATCCCTGCAGCATCTGCTCTGGCAGTCACATAGTTCGGCACCTTTCTCCTGTCTGAATCCATGGGGGCTTCTGGGGACCTTTCTCTTGTACTACCATTGTCCCTGCTCCAATATTTTCCAGGAGAAATCTAAGAAACATTTACAGCTTGGATTTTGGATTTCATAAATAGGAATGTTGTTTTGGGAATACCCTGGATATAAGCCCAGGTTAATGTTATCAACCATTGTGAAGCATGTAGAGTCTTTTTTTTAATAGTTCATAAATAGCCAAAATCAAATACTTGTTGGTTTTGCGATCTTATCTTGATCCTTAGAAATATGCCTAACACAACCATTGTATGACCACTTCACCAGGATGACAACTCTTCCCTTAGAGTCATATGAAATACATTTTATAGATACTAGATTACTAGTTGTGCTATATTCCCCAGAGAGGCACTGCTGACGTTGACATTTTTGTCTACAATAGTGATGGGGGAATTGCTAAAGATAACAATTCTTTTCTATTTTTTTTCTGTGAAAAATTCGAGTCAATATCTTTGTCCTGAAACATGATGTGTGAGTTTTGTGAGCACTCGGTAGAAAAGAGACATCACTTTGGGGGCACTGACTGACAAAACACAGTTTTCTTCCTTTTTTTCCTGGCGGTCTCACTTGGGGAGTCCTATTTCAGAATGCAAGTTGCTTGCCTATGCTTTGGAAGAGAATATTTGCATGTTTCTCACGAGCTAATGGATTCTCTATGGAAGATCTGCAAGTCCCAACCCTTTCCAGGGTTGCAGAAGATACAGGTGTGTCACCCACTCACTGCATGCTGGGACAACTGGCTCTTTTACACACCATTTCAATGTCACAAGTACAAATTTGTGAACAAAAACTCATTTCCATTATGGTCTCCTATCCACGAATGGAATCAAAGAAGTTGGCAAATTTTTGAGAACAATGTAGGCATATTTCACTTCTCAATGGAAGCAGCAGGAAACACATCGTTTTTCTAAGTTGTGGTTTTTCAAATGTGGCAGTTGGACCAACAGCACCCGCATTATCTAGGAATATGATTTGAACCCAGCTCTTCAGGTGGCATGACATATACACTGGATCAAAAACACAGGGATGTGACTAAGTAGTTCTAGCAAGTCCTTCTCCAAGACGAACATTTGCAAACCACTGCTTCTATTAAAAAATAAAAGTAATTGTATATAACCAATTTTCAAAAAATATCAATGGCGTAAAGGTTTGTCCAGCACTTTTTTGAGGCCTTTCACAAGAGAGGTGAGTGATTTTACAAAGTCACATTGCTCAAGGTGCCATAGATCAGCTTCATCCATCGATTTTCTTTAAGATATATCTTATAGCTTAACATGCTTTAGCAACTGGAATTGCATTTTTTATAATAGCTACTGAATAGTCTCATATTTAAATATGTGTTGCTTTGTTTTAAAGTACTTTTATCTTAGGGCCTTATATTGATTGTTTTGAAAAATTGATGACGATAAGCTATGTTATTTAACAATTTTGTTTTAGGATCATATATTCTTTAATTATGTTTAAAGGTTTGTAGATTATCAGGTCCAGGGGAGTAAGATACATTGTTGAAAAGGACTCATGAAAAACTCCAGGTAGTTTAAGAAATACAGGAGTAGCCAAGATCACTATATTGGCCTCAGGAAACAGCTAGATTCCAGCTATTTGAGGATGTTTTCTTCCAGGACAGTCAGTGGGCAAGCATTTGACTTCTAGGGAAGGATCCTACCACCTGAATCACTGCTATAGCTTAAGAGGAAATAAGAGATTGTTATATCTGCTTCATATTTTTAAACAAAAGAAACAGACCCCTGTAGACATGTGAGAAATCCTTTTCTATTGCTCTGAGATTTTCCTTTTCACCTTTTGTGCTTTATCAGAAGGAAATTTTATTATCATCTTCATAGGGGCATAGTCTGTACTCTTTTATTAAGTACACGTGTATTCAAAAAGCAGTGGAGTTTATGTTTTAAAAAGTATCCAATGAATGCTACATTGTAGGCAATACTCTGCACTTAACTCTAATGTATTATTACCTTATCTTCCATGATATATGCAGACCTAGCCCATTTATTTGTATTTCTGACTAACAGTTGGTATTTTCAATATACTACAATTCATTGAAACTTTTCTCTATAAGAGGAAGAATGTTTTTAACTATAGTCCATTTTTCAATACACACATACTGCACAAACATGTGCCCTAAGGATTATGGATAGTCTATTTCTGAGTTACATCTTTTCTGATTTTTCTAATTGTTTTTTTTTTAAAGACATATTGCTGTTGCCTAGTCTTTTCATGGTAGTTTGATGGCAATTGGCTTCTATAAGCTCTTGGGAGGGGTGTGGCACTATGAGGAGCTGTGGCTTTGTGGGAATAGGCATCTCCTTGTTGGAGAGAGTGTGTCACTGTGGGGACTTTGAAGTTTCCTATGCTCAAGATACTGCCCAGTGTCACAATCTGTTTCCTGTGGCCTCATGATCAAGTTGCAGCCAACACCATGTCTGCCTGCATTCGGTCATGCTCCCAGCCACGCTGACAATGGACTAAACCTCTGAAACTGTACTCCACCACCCCAATGAAATTCTCATTTAGAAGAGTTTTGCTTTATAAGAGTTTCTGTGGTCATGTTGTTCCTTCCCAGCCATAGGAACCCTCACTAAGACAGAAGTTGCTCTTAGGGTTTAGGGCATTGCTGTGACAGGCCAGATCATGATTTATTTGGGGATTTGGGTTAGGAAAGCAGTGGAATAAATACTGCTTAATTGGCCATACTAGTAGAAACATGGAAGACAGGGGTGATAAAAATTATTTGAACTTGGGGGGAGCATGGGGGGGCTCACTCAAAAGGTTTTAGAAAAGAATATTAGTGTGTTGTCTAGAAATCGTTCTTGTGATATTTTGGTAAAGAAGGTGGCCGCTTTTTGCCCTTGTTTGAAAAGTCTCCCTGAGGCTAAAGTGAGGAGTTTTGGGTTAATTCTGTTGGCAGAGGAAATCTCGTATAAATTCTGTCATGCGGTTATTAGTGGTAACTCTAATGAAGGTTTATAATTGGGGCTGGAGAGATGGCTCAGTGGTTAAGAGCACTGACTGCTCTTCCAGAGGACCCAGGTTCAATTCCCAGCACCCACATGGCCGCTGACAACTGTCTAACTACACTTCCAGGGGATCTGATACTTTCACACCAATGCACAGGAAATAAAGTTAAATAAATTATAAAAAAAACCAAAATTTAAAAAGAGATTTATAATGGAAAAGGAGCAAGCTAAGCAAGAAAAAGTGTTTGAGGAGCACCAGAAGGTGGAGTGGAGCTGAGTCCTGGGTGCAAGGAGATGAGCGAATTAAGAAATGGAATAACGAGAGTGGCTACCTCGGGGCAAGATCCCATCCAGCTAAGTTTTCAACAGGTAAAAAGGAACTTAAAAAAAAGCTTAGAATTGGGTGTGGTGGTGTACAGGTGTACACCTGCCTTTAATGCCCATACTTGGAAAGCAGAGGCTGGCAAATCTCTTGAGTTGGAGGCCAGCCTGGGTAGGAGAACCAAACTTAGACAGTGAAGGAGAGAAAGCTGGTGAAGATATAATTGAGAATGGCTCCTTGTTCCAGTCCTAGCAAGCAGCAGATCTTGGCAGCTTTGGCTACACTGTTCTCGCTTTAGGGTTAAGTACAGAGGAAACAGGTTATGGAATTTGCCTCCATGCCCAAGGAAAGCCACTGAGGTCAGGCATGTGTCAGGGGTGTCCCTGAATGGAGACCCAGAGAGGTCATTTCTTGAAATTGAAGCCTGGATGGCCTTGGAGATCCCAAAATGTTAAAGATGCCAGAGTCATGGTGCTATTCTTTTTTAAACCCCTAATGATGATAAACTGGTCCCACAAGGGTTAGTGGCACGTGACCCGAGGCCTTGTTGGGTCCTCCAGACCTCAGTGAGTCTCCTGAGGCCTTAATGGGTCACTTTGGTGGGTGGGAGACAGCAGCTGGTGAGAGACAGACAGCTATAACATGCAGAGAGGCAAGTTTATTTAGTGAGTTATGGAGGGG
>NC_022021.1:61156855-61161562 GCF_000317375.1 Microtus ochrogaster
TTGGTGATTTGATACAGTAACAACAAGCAATAAACACATTCAAAGAATATACTTAAGGACATGAATATCACAAAATGAGAATATCCTTGCCCTGAGACCTACAGAAAGAATATTCGAAAGCTTCTTGGGTTCATTTACTTTTAGAATAGTGATTGAACAACCAAGAGGAAGACAACTTAATTGAAAATAGAGACGGGATTTTGAGAAGTATTTTCTTGTAAATTAACTCAAGTAGACAAAAGCACATGAAAAGAATGCCTCTCGTTTCCAGTCATCAGAGAAAACTACATCAAAACCACCATGGGATGCCACTTTACTCCCAGTCAGATGGACACAAAAACGTAAGAAGAAATTCATTAGAAAATAAGTTTGGAAAATATGGGAAGAAGTTTGAAATCTCATTTATGGCTGGTAGGAATATAAAATGGTTCTCTTGCCATGGAAACCAGTTTATTCATTCCTCAAAAAGTTAAGCACAGAAATAACACACAACCCAGCCATTCTACTACTAGGAATATTACTTTAAAGAACTGAAAATATGCTCACAGAAAAATTGGATCGTGGTTGTTTGTACAGTACTTTCCCAATAGCCAAGAAATGAGAGATACAAATGCCTTTGCACTGATGAACGAATAATATGTGATCTCTATTTTAAAGAGAGTTATCAGAATGTTATTCAGATACAGAAAAGAATAAAGTCTTGACTCATACTATAAAATGCATGAACCTTTAGTATACTAGAGTCAGAAACTAGAAGCAAAATTCAATAAAGTACACGGAACTCTATTTATTTAAAATACCCATAGTTGGTATGTTCATAGGAATCGGAAGTAGATTTGTGGGGACCAGGTGAAAAAGAGAGGGGGAAGTGGGGATGATTGCTTGAGGAAGATGAGGTTTCTGTTAAGGGTAATGTGATGTTCCATGGGAGAGTACAATATTAAACAATGCTATTGAGTTGTCATTGTTTAATAATAAATTTTATAAATATTATACCATAGAAAATATATAGTCAGTTAGCCTCCCAAAGTATGAAAATATGTTTTATTTAAGATTACATTTATTTTGATTTGCAATAATATAAATTCACTTGCAGTTGTGACATACAGTACCTGTGTCTTTAATGTCCTCTGCATTTCTTTTCATGAATCTTCTATACCTTTTTTCCCAAGGTAGTACAAGCATAGAATTCCTTCTCGTTGGTAGTTAATATAAGACTGCCTAATTGGGTATTCTGTAACTTAGATTTCCTGCCCCTCGAACTGGGAAAAATACAGTATGTTGTCTTTGGTTACTCATTAGCTCATTAAAGGAGAGTGACCTTTCTACTTATTTTATCATTAACGGGAGACAAAGGGAATAAACACAGATAAGGATGGAAATTAAGTATATGAATAGTTCCTACAGCAGTATCTTTCTACATATTAACTACATGTGTCATATTTGTTAGGTTTCTGTGAGCAGCCTATACCAAGACACTAAAAGAATACATTGAAAAGAAAACTGAGACATAGCTTGGCCCATCATACATGACTTTTAGTATGCATGTATACAAACTCTCTCTCTCTCTCTCTTTCTCTCTCTCTCTCTCTCTCTCTCTCCCTCTCTCCCTCCCTCTTCCTCTCTCTCACTCCCCCCCCTCTCAGATAGTTAAACTTATAAGATTCTGATTATACTGATGATCTCTAATTGTACCATAAGTAGATGAGAATCACTGGTTCTTATCCTTCCTAATGTTGTGACCCTTTAACATAGTTCTTTATATTGTGGTGACCCCCAGCCATAAAAGTATTTTCATTGCTACTTTATAACTATAATTTTGCTACTGTTATAAATCATAATATAAATATCTGATATGCAAGATAGCTGACATGTGACACCTGTGAAAGTCATTTGACCCCCCCATAGGAGTCATGGTCCACAGGTTGAGAACCTATTCCTAGGTAGTAGCTCAATAGAACTAATACCTAGGAATAAGTCACAGGCATAGCTGCAGGTTTGTTCATCAACCAAGGGAAGTTTGGAGCAGTCAGAGACACTCAATGAAGCTACAAGCGACCTCAAATACATAATTCAAAGCTTAGACTTTATGTGACTAGCTTGGTCAAAATGTCTGCTCTTCCCATTCTACTCTTTCTTTCTCATTCACTTCCCATTGAATCATTTCCTGTAGTATTCCCTTTGAAAAGACCAACCACATTACAAACTTTTCATTTATTTATCTGACAATGTCTGGGTTTCTTTTAAAAAGTCAGAGCTATTATCGTCCATTTTACAAATGAAAATTTGGAGTCACAGATTGGCTAAATACATTTCTCTGGCAGGAAAACTCATAAAAGTTATCAATAAAGAGTGCCCCAGGCAATGAAATGACATGACTCAAGTGGAAAATAACTTCTCTAAAATCTGTTATTAACTGACAAAGTAGGAAATGCCAAAGCTGACAGGATGCAAAAAAAAAAAAATAATTACTCTGGTTTCTTAGACCAGCAGACTCTTTGGTAGGAAGGTTTGAGATGACTTGTGCCCAGGGTGTTTATGTCGAACTGGGTATGGATTTGTTGTTCTTCTCCTGGTGGTGACTTGATCCATGTCTTTAAGGTGGAATTCATATTCTTTAGAATCTCAGTGGGCAGAAAGAAGCTCTTTCTATCTATTTCATCTTTAACTAAGTTTTTCAAAGGGGTCATTATATGCTTCTTGTCTGTACATTTACTGAGGTTAATTATTGGTGGAGTCTGGGGAATATGCGTGGGCTAATCTCTGAACTTATTTGGATTTTTCTTGTGTATATCCTTATGTTTATCTTGCTCATTGTTATGTTTTCAGTGTTTCAAATGCATCCAGGAGATGGTGAAGTCTATAAGTCTTTGTTTCTTAAGCTCCACACCTCCTAGTCTTCAGAACTTGCATTTGGACAGCTCCAGCATCTTAATTGATGTTGAGTACCTATTTGTGGTCTTCAGGGCTGGATGGAGTATAAGTAGCTGAGGTAAGCCCTGAGGACAATGCATGGCCATATGACAAACCTAGGGGAAACCCTGGTCACTGGACTCATGCCTACCATCCTGATTTACAGTACATTACACACTATCATATATTGCAACTGGTAGGACTTCAAGACTCTTAGAGGTATGTACATCATTTTCTCTGGATTTCTTTCCTTGAATTTATTCTATTGCTAATGTTTAATCTGCATTCCTTCACTTTAGTAATCTGTAACCATAAATGCAAGCATTTTCTGAGTCCTATGATCTAGTCCATGAATGATTAAGCTAAGGATGATCTCAAGAACCACTCACATATAAAATATATCTTTTTTCATTGATGCTACAGCTTATTTAGTTTCTATTTATTTTCTCCCATTCTCCTGCTGCTGTAGAGAAAGGTAATTTCTATTTCTTTATTTCTTAAAATATTTAAATTATGTATTCAAAGTTTCTTTCTGATTTAAAAAAGCATGAGCAAAACATTTACCTCCTGTAAACCCTCCAGTTATTCTTCCATGGTGGCCAATGGTGTAGCCAGCTAGCAGCTGGTCACAGTTTAAACTCCAGTAGTCCCCCACACTCACCCAACCAGTCCTCCAAGGGATTTTTCCAAAAAGGGAATTTACATTTATTTGTGGCACACTTCCATATGGTGCTATAATTCAGGGGAGGGGGCTTAAATTCCTGTATTGTCTGACCTAGATTTTAAGGGTATGTGGTGAAAAATAGTGATGCTTAATATTAATTGTTATTTAGTTATCTTTTTGTGAGAGTCTCATTCTGTCGTACAAGGTGTCCTGAGATTCAGTATGTTGCTTGAGAGATAAATCTATGGCTTCACGAAGAAGAAAAGATATAGCGACAATTCCAGGAAGCATCGCTGCTATTTAAATTTAGTGTGAAGAAGAGAAATAATTTATAGTATTTTTATATAAACACAGCTTTTCTCCAATTATCATAGCCCCTTACTAAGGATAGCAGTTGTGATATTGTTCTTTAACATGACTAATCAGTAATTTTGGGGTATTGTTCTGTTGCCCTTATTTTTCTTCTAGAAGAAGTGATTTCAGTTCCAAGTTTTCTTTTTTTATGTGGGCCTGCATGTGACTGTGAGTGTGTATGCGTGTGAATGTAAAATGGGATCTTCAAATTTCACCTCGTTCATATGTTCATTAGTTTATGAGATGCAGTTTAATTACCAAAATGGGCTCCCAATTTTTATTAGTTTTAAAAGCTAGAATACAAGGGAATGGGTTCATTATGACACCTTTATACTTACTTTTTTTTCTTCTTCATCTCCTGTTCCTCTCATTTCACTTTTCCCTAGCGGTTGTCTCCCCCCCCCCCACTTTCCAGTAGAGCCCGTTCTGCTTCATGCTCTACCTTCGCCATTCCTTCTCTTTACCTCCTCCTCCTTCCTCTAAAATCTCTTCTGATCTGGGTCCCTGCTGAATTTCATGACCTATGCCAATCTAACTATCTCATGTACATCTATCTATCTATCTATCTATCTATCTATCTATCTATCTATCTATCATCTATCTATCTATCTATCTATCTATCTATCTATCTATCCATCATCTCTTTATCATCTATCTATCATTTATGTATGTATGTATGCATGCATGCATCTTTCTATCTATCAATCATCTATCTATCTATCTATCTATCTATCTATCTATCTATCTATCTATCCATCATCTCTCTATCATCTATC
>NC_022021.1:61162140-61187195 GCF_000317375.1 Microtus ochrogaster
CCTGCCTCTGCCTCCCGAGTGCTGGGATTAAAGGCGTGCGCCACCATCGCCCGGCTTGGCAGCTCAATTTCTACCTCCTCTTGCTGGGCACAACTCTATCTCAGCAAATTATATATTACATTCATCAAGGTTTTTCAAATAAACCATCTTGACATGCTAAATTATTTTTCCAGTCATTCAGTCATTAATTTTGTTAACCAATATACCTTTTTTGAGAATCTATTATGAGTCAACCACCTCCATAGAAATTTCATAAATGGTAGTTATCTCTGGCCTTACTATACTTTTTTCTTTCAGAATTAAAAGCAGTTGAGGGTATAGTTGGACCTGCTGAGCTTATCATTTCAGGGTACTTTATTGATACCATCTGGTTTATGCAAGATGTGTCTAAGGGTACTCTGACACTTCCAAACTGATGAAGAGATTTCAATATTAAATTACAAACACCAACATCTTTTAATTTTTCAGGAGGAACTAAACGTGGGGAGATCTTTGTAATGCAGCCAGCCTAGATGACCCAAGTGAAGCATTACAACAGAATAAGTTTGTAGGAAACAGCATGAGTCAAATCTTCATACTGACTGAAGCTGCTCCTGTAAACCACAGTTGACAAAGAATGGGCTTTCAATCAGGTCTTAGGTGATGGCACACTCTGTTTTTAACCTTAAATTACCCTATTGGTTTACCTCTGGATAAGTAAACTTATATAAGATACAGTAGGATAAAAATAATTTGCATTCATTTTAAGAGAGTGATCAGGAGACTAAAACAGAAGGAAATGTCATGTTAGTTTCTCTGTGATTTAACGAATTCATTTATATGTCCAGGATTGTAGGCATGAATTACTGAATCAGAAACCAGAATTTCCATAGTTACAGTAGCCCTCAGGCTGTGGCAATGACTGCCTCTGAATTCATATGTTAGGATTTCCAAGTTTCACACTGCAACTGAGCTGTGGTTTGTTTTGTAGAGGCCAGGGATTCTGTCCTGCTGAGACACTTTTGGTAAGGACTGGTGTTAAGCAGTACTTACTCCAACTCTAAAGTCATTGACCCATTCAGAGTGTGGGATTATTATAACAGACACTATAGTGACCATGCACTAGCATCTCTAGGAATCTCATTCATTAGAATATCCCCCCCTGGTTAATGTTAATGATTGTAGATGTGAGACAGGCTTCTTCTTCACTCTCATGTCCTTCATTTGCCATTTCTCTGCAGCAAGTCTCTGCAGGTTAGCTGTTAGCGCTTCTTGTCTCAGGAGTCAGAGGAACTAGGTCAAGGTCCTCTGGCTCCTGCTGACACTGCTTGGCTACTTCCTTCCACTCTATCAGAGTATTACAATGACAAACTTCCCTCAGCCCCATTATCTCAAGTTTCAATGCTGCATTATGTGTTCTGTTAGGAAGGCTTGATTATTTTTTTTCCTTCTGTAAATCCCTTCTCTATGTGTCAACCAAACTTCTTAGACCAACATAAATCTTGCAGCCTTTAATCTTAAGGATAAAAATACGAACACTAAGATTAATAATATCTGAAATGAAAAATTTAAGCATAGGTTTAATAAAAACATAGCAATTAAAAGCCCTCTCCAGTTTGTTTACATGCTCTGCTGGTCCTACCATGAACGCCTGAAACTGGTGTTGCAGAACCAGTCACTCAATGTGGTAAATCAACAGCTCGTAATGATGAATAAGAAACTCATGGGGGCTCAGAGTGAGATACAGCTGCTTCTTAACGTTGCCTTGATTGCTGGAGATGGCAAATGGTGGTGACCGCTGGTAAGGGGCATGAATACACAGACTACAGTAGATTTTACCTTGAGTTCTGTTTGAAGTCTTCTCATATCTATAACAGTCTGCATTTGTCTTTTGAGGAACACTGTTAGCCATCAATCAGAACCACTTACTATGTGCCAGTTAAATGTCAAAGCCCAAATCGTAGGGCCTTAGCTATGTGATACCACACTGTGATCACGTGGTCCTGCTTGTGTGGACTATAATCCCCTTCTGTATTATTGTACTATCCTTGGACTTAGACAGTAGTATGAATCTTAAACACTATTTCTGTTTCTAGTGTGGCTTGCACTTTCTCAAATAGAAAGTTTTCCACTTTTCTCCCCATTTAAGTGCTATTGAAGCATCTGTCATCCACATATCTCTCTGTTCTGATTTTGATTTACTCATGTTGCTAATGTTTTCTGGTTACCATCCCATGTACCAGCCTGTTCATTGGTGCATAAACATTTGTATGAGATGGAAAAGTTGAAGCAGTATAAATTTAGTCCATAATTTTTCCCCAATGTGACTTGTGCGTCACTATCCTCCTTCAACGCAGGTTATTCATTGGCTTACGACCTGCCTTTTTATGGCTCCCAGGCAGGTTTAATACCTGTGATTAACTGAATTTTCCAGGTTGCCATCTGCATTTAATCACAAGTTATTACCCATTTCCTAGGCTGGTCAGTGTAACATTTCAATCACTCCTTCCTTCTTTCTCCACTCATGTAGTAAAAGACTCAAAGTCATCTATACTTTCTTTCACGTTATTGAGTTGCCCTTAGGTACCTATTTAAGAAAATTATATTTCTTTTGAAGTAGTCACAGGAAGCACAGGCTTAGTGTATATAAACAGAAGGGAGAGGGCTGGCCGATTGCTTGGGAAGCTATTGTTGATTTACTGAGCACTCTTATAGCTACACAGAAAAATTTGCCTCAGAGAAAAACCAAAGGCTATATTGAACCCCAGAATCCACATGGCTTCTCTATACCCACACGTGATTCATAGAGCAAAGCGTCTCTTAACTTCACACTACCCTATTTGTGGAGGGGGAAGGTAGAGCCTAACAAATTCATGAAAATTCACGTACAGTCCCCGTTTTACTGTGAACGATCCTAGTTTAGCTTTCCAAACTCTGTGACTTCTTAGTTATACATCATGGTGAGTAAAAAGAAAAAAAGATTAACAATTTGTCAGTCCCCCTCCTTTCTGACTGATTGGTTCATTACAAACTATTCTTCTACACTGCTCTAAGTTCTCCATAAACCTTTCATAAAAGACCAGGTTAAGGAAGAAGGGTTGCATTACAGTCAAGCAGCCAAATAGGTGATAATGTCTGGTCTCTGGGATTTTGGCAAATTGTGAATGAGTTCGGGTGAAACTTTGTGATGCTCCTGAATTTTTGCTCTGGAGGGTGTGAAATAGGTAGGGCATATGCAGCATTGCGGGGATTTTATTTAGGTGAGATTTGGGATATGAAGAATATTCTCATGTTTATGAGTAGAAACTATGTTCTACTTGAAATTTATATATGAAATTTTCAAAATTGGACTTAATATTTTAATCAAATATATCCTATAACAAACATAGTCTCTCCCACACTTAATGATCAGAACAATGACTGTTGTGTTCTGGGGACACAACACTTGCAGAGACCATTTAATGATGCTAAGTAGTGTCCTTCCTTATCTTTATCAAATCAACTAAAACAATCTTAAGTCATTGCGTACTTGTTTTACACAAGATTTTCACTGCCTCTAAGTTGTGAGTCCATCTGGTTTATAATCTCATCATAAAAGTCAAGTATATTAATGATTAGCATATGCTCACGTTCAATAATGAATAGTATTTCGGGCTGGCTACAAAACTATTTCTAAATCTTCCTTTTCTTAGCTCTCAGTTTGTAAAACTAAATTAATGAGTCGTTTCCCAGTTCTTACTAGTTCAGTGTTTAATTCTACTCCCACATGGAGATAAAGAGAGAAGAAAGGTATCTGGGTGAACTTCTTTGTCTCATCAGTCTTTGTTTATTTCATGCTACCTTCCACCTGCCATGACATCAGTTCACTACTCTCTGCCTTGCAAGGTCTGGCAGCTGTGGATGCTACATTAGAAGATTGTCATCATTTCTAGGAGCGGGGCCATTGGTGCCTTGGGAAATCTTGCAAGCCTGTTTTCCGTTCCTTCTTGCCATTCCTCATTACAATTTCTCTGATCCAACTCCCCACTAACAGCTGATGGTACCTTCAGCAGGCAATGCACCCATCCTCTCAAAAGCCAGAAGGTGAATTGATGCCAGTCCTTTCCTTCCATCTTTCTTCCAATCTCACTTCTCTTCAGGGACCCTCAGTGCTACCCAGTCATGCTCAGATCTCCTTCAGGACATTTACAGTAATCTTCCCACACAGGCACCTGTGGGGCCTGGGCTCCTGGACATGTTCAGGTGTCTCTATTTACATTTTATCACCTGTGTTTCCTTCATCTTTAGAGGGCCGGTTTCTTCTCTGAAATATACCACTGCTATTTTCCCTTTCCTTAGGAAAAATGGTGGTCTTAAGCATCGTGATAAAAGGAATATATTATCCTCAAATGAAGAGTTAAGTCCAATCAAATAACTGCATCTATTAGTCACCTTAGCATAATTGCAACAACATACCCAAGATAATTGGTTTGTGAAAATCAGGTGTTTGTTTTGGTTCCTAGACACAGAAGTCATACACAATTGAAATGCAGCCAATACAATTGAAAAAGAAACAGTTTTAATTTTATTTGACATTTCGGTAGGCACACGTTGCTTCAGTACTTCATCTCTACTAGATCTTGTTGATAGTACTTTCATATTGATCTTCTCACTGGTGTCAGGGACCCTCCTTGCTTTCTTCTTCTGTCATCCTCCCTTGCACTTTCATTCCTTCATCTTGGCTCATTAAAATGCTCCCGTGTGCCTGCCCTTCCAACTCTCTTCTTTTACTGCATTTGTCTGTGGCATTCATGCTCACTCTAGTGTCTTTAAACAGCTTTGTTCAGATGACCCAAATCTTTGTCTTCAGACATGATCGTCCTCTGACATTTCAGACACCGTTCGGATCCTTACTGAATATACTCTCTAGGATCCCCCTCTGTACAGAAACATGTGACCCAAACAAGTCATCTACTATTCCAACATCTTCACATCCTCCCCGTCTCCATTCATGACATCAGTGACCTTTCTTTTCTTTGGGTTTGAAGACTCTGTTTCTTTGTAGGTGAATATCCCTTTTATCTGGTTGGGTGAAACCAATCATCGTTTGTACCATTTCCAAATACATCTAGTCTGTTCTTTTTGTTTTAGTTCCCAGATACGATCTCATTTCTGAGGTACAGATAGCAATTCCTTCAGAATGGTTTGCATGATATATTACAATCATTCTCCAAATGGCTTCTCTGCACTCAACTTCCATTGATCCCTTTAATCTTAACTAATAAGTCTAGATCAATCATTTTGAAGCATGGCTTGAATATTTATTTTCTTGCTTGTGAAACTTTGAGAGCTCTGCATTCATTCTCAATAGAACGTATATACTTTGTGGACTGGGGATTCATGAGTCTCTCAATTCACACGTGCAGTTTTACTTTATGTCTGAAAACTTTCTAGTCCTTTTTGTTGATTGCTATGTATTACACATTCATGTTGTGTTGTTTCTATTACCTCCTTAATAGTTCAACACTCTTTTATAGATAGTTATATTTTCCCCAATGCCTAAAATAATGACTTACATATGATATAATGTATACTATTTAGTTTTGGCCTTATGTTCTTTGAAAATTTTACTATTTAGTGCTTAGGGTAACCTAAACATTTCTATGTCATTGAGAAAAAAAATGGTGGGTTGGTAAGTACTGTTTTGTGGTAAGGTTTTTAAACTACAGAAAGTGAGACTTTGAAAAATTATTTGAAAATAAAATGTGGCATGCCATATTAGAAATATATGCTAGGGCTAAATTGTCACAAGAGAAAAATTAGTAAAGACCGAGTAGATGGTGTAAGGAAAATTTAATAAGAAATCTTGAGGGATCATAAGGAAATAGAAGAAAAGCTTATGCTGTAGTCTTAAGATATTAAAATGCCTGAGGAATACAGGACTGTGACTTAGAGCTCTAAACTGACTCAAATTTATTGAAAAATTGCATACAAATCTGAATACTGAGAACGTAAGGTAATCAATAGTTGGAAGGCAGTGAGATGGGAAAGGAAGAGGTCAGACATGAAGCTCTTAGCTTTAAGCATACACAGGGAACTTTGCTTTGTTTTTAAATTTCAATTTAAATTAACTCTGTTTTACTTTATTATTTGTGTGTGCTGCACATGTCAAAGCATGGGTGTGACAGTCAGAAGACAACTCATAGAAGTTGGTTCTTTCCTTGACCACATGTGTTCCTGGGTTCAAAGGTCAGCCTTACCCTTACCTCCTGGCCCTATGCTTGGGGAATTTGGAATTCTATCCTGGGAAGTTTCAGCTTTCTCTCTTGACAAAGTCATTAAGGTTTTAAGAAAGAGACATAGCTTTTTTAGATTTGTTTTTTAGAAAGTTGCCGATCGTAGGACAATGAAACAATTCAGTATTGGAGGCAGAAAAATACTTTAGAAAAATTGTTGTCATACACTTCGGTAAAAAGGATAAAGCCCCAAATGAAGAGAGTGGAAGAGAGGATGAGGGTGCAGAGTGACTGGAAGAGAGATAGTAATTGAGTTGAGGATGAAGAGAAGACAATTTTTGCCCTTCTCTGTTGGAAGAGAATGAACTCATTAACTCCTTAACTCTCTGGGCTGACAGAGTCTGTGAGTGTCTGGCCATTCAGGATGAGTATGCAGAAATCAGGCAATGTCGATAGAGTGGATTGGGCCATAACATCATTCATTGTCTTTTAAGCTCAAACTTAACCATGACTTGGAAAAGCACACAAGGAGAAGCAACCTTACGATTTCCCAGTGATTTGTCTTTCCTCTGTATTGAAGGAAAATGAGTATACTTAAAAGGAAACAATTTCACAACCCTCTGCTCCAGGCTATATGGGAAAGAAAAGAAAGGTACAGAACTTACTGAATGATGGGGAAATGGCTATTCTATAATCAGTATTTGATATGTGTTTGTGCATATTTGAGAACTGATATATTAAAGCAAGTTGGGACCATTTTTTAAAGTTTTTTAAGATTAATAAAATTACAGCATTTTTCTTTTTCCCTTTTATCCTTAAAAACCCTACCATACACCCCTTCTCATTGTCTTTTAAATTTATGGCCTCTTTCTTTTCATTAAATGTTTTTGAGTGAATATGTGTGTGTGTGTGTGTGTGTGTGTGTGTGTGTGTATGCATATACATATATATTGCTCAATATATTCTGCTCAGTCCATATAGTTTTTCTTGTATGTATGCTTTCAGGGCTAACCAGTTGGTATGTTCCTTCGTAGAGAAGACTATTTTCCCATTCTCAACATTTCTCAGTTGCCTGTAGTTCTTTGTGTAGGGTAGGGAAAACCTTGTTGGCATGTCTGGAGATGTCATCCTTGTTCAGCCCACATTTGGGCAGTCATGCTAGTGGGACTTTATGGGTGTAGCTTCTGATATTCCTAGGAGACACAAGCTGAGCACTTCTAGAGAAAATGGAATGAGGTCATTTGTCTTCCATCTGTGGTTCTGTAAAGCAGATCATAGCCTCAAACACTTCATGTTTTGCTTTTATTTCTCCCTTAGGAAATCAAGTCTTTCTAAACACAAAAAGAAGAATTGAGATGGTTATAATCATTTTAGTATTTATTTACTAAATTCCAACTTTTTTTGGTACCGAAGTGCTGAGATATACCCATTCTTGCAAATAATTTTTCTTCTTTATTGTGTATTAACTGTATAAAATTTTGGGTTTGTTATGCCATTGTCATGTATATGTAAAAGATACTTTGTCTTTAGCTCTCTATATTTTCTGCCCATATGGTCTTCCTCATTCTTGTTCCTTCTAGCTTCCTATTTTTAATATTCTCATTCTTTCTTCTCTCTTTTCTTTCTTTCTTTAGATTCCATAAGAGAAAGCATAGGATACATGCTTTTCTGCAACTGACTTATTTCCCTTAATATGGTGCTCTTCAGTTCCATCCATTTTCCTCTAATTGACATTATCTGATTCTTATTTTATGAATAATACTCTATGGCAAATATATGTCATGATTTCTTTATTCATCTGTTCATGAGTACCTAATCTGATTTTATTACTATACTATAATGACCAGTGCTGATGTTGACTTGATAATTCTATTGTTTGTTGACTGTGGTGCCTTCGGGTAGATGTGGGAGAGGTATAGCTAGATCATATGGTGGATAGATTTTGGGGGAAACTGCTGTACTTATCAATATATTTACCACAAAAATACTTTTATTGAGGACATACTTCGTGTCATTACATCTTATATTGGGTAGTTTTTACACTTAAACTCTTCCTTGTGGTATTGACTATTCTTTCATATGGTCATGCTTGAAGTGCAGTATATTCTCTTTCATTACCACTGACAAAGGATTAACTTGTCATTTTACTCTCTCTTTGCATCACTCTGTAACTATAACTTAGCATAGTGTATATTATGGCACTTCCCTCGATGCATCTGTCTCATCAGTGGTTGGTCTATTCATCTGGTGTTGCCTACCTTTTCCTTTTTGTCCTATGGTGAATCCAATGAGATAGTTAGCATTTATTGGAATATGTAATATTAGGGTTTTGTTTGGAACTCTCGGGCAAAGAAAGTAAGACTTTTTTTGGGAAGTGCCCGTGGCCCTGGCATTCTTCACAGACTTTTTACCCAAGTCTGGGCTGTTGGTCTCCACGCCACAGAGGAAGGCTTATCAGTTTTCTCAGGCTTCTGCTCTTGGGAGCCATTCATGTGAAGGAATGCCAGAAAGTCTCCAGGGACCAGAGAAGATTCCGGAGACATGTTTATAGCTTGGCTCTGTGAAGACTCATCCACAATTATTAAGACGAGGCATTTTATTTTCTTTAAATATGTTTGGAGAACATTTCATTATTTCAGTTGATTTTATTTGCTGCTTAATAAAAAAGAATATACTATTCTCTTCATTTTATATTCATTTCATAATCAAGCTACAAATCTTAGTGACATATCCAAAATAGTAAGAGCTGGGAATTATTTGGTAAAAACTGAGATTTGCATATATACATATGTATCATTTTAATCTCTAAAGAATGAACAGGGTTTTAATATCAATTACTGTCATTCTTTTATTTAAAAAGAGTCTTTTGGAAATTTATATACATCTATATACTAGTCCTTGATTATTGACTGTTAATAAAGATAAATTTGAGCATTATATTCTTTTATTAATCATGACTTCTTTTGGTTTGGAGATTTAGCAAATGAGACATACAAGGAAAATCCAAATATGGCTGTAATTTTAGTTTCACTTATTTGGTGACTAAGAGAATAGTTGATGCCCCCCCCCCACTATTTATACACGACATTTTAAAAATTGTTTTTCCTAACAAAAACATGTGTTATATTTCATGGTTCCCTGTACTACATTGTTATCGTATTCCTAACATGCTTTCCAATTTGCTTAATCCGTTTTAGAAGGAGTCAAAATTAAGTCATCCTGCTACCTTGTGGCTACAATTTGAAATAGCAAATACTGTGTTTAAGATTTGAGACTTGAAGCTTAACTGTTAAGATAGAAAACAAAATCAGTACCTGAAAAAAAATTCTTGATCTGAATAAAAACCTGAGTGGTTACCAAATTAGTCTTCCTTTCTGCCAGGGAAGATAGCAGAAAAATGTCAGTCCCACCGTGAAAGTGGCTAGGGCAGAGAGCAGAAAGGCAACACAGGTTTTGTGGATTCCATAGCGACACCAAGGAACTGAAGCTCCTAATAATTTTCTCCCAGAAACTCTGATTCTACCAAATCCAACCGAGTGATTTTCTAATAGACAAAATCATCACAGGCATATGAAAATTTCTTTGTTCTTTGTCATTCAGGCCCAACTTAAACTGGCCTTTAGAATCAGCCTCAGAAAGACATGAGTTACAGTGCTGTGTGTATTCTCCAGTGTGGTTTGCTTTACTTTGGTCCTGACAGAGACCCATGTTAGAAGCGGAGAGGAGGGATTAGTGAAAACACAGTCTTCAGCATTTTCAGAGGAGGTCGATTGTTCTTCTCACCCCCAACCTCTACACTTTGAGACTACTCTTGGGGTAACTCCCATGTTGAGTTTGAAAAGACAAAGAGGACTTGTCTCCCTACAGGAGAGTGGTTCTTGAAAAGAGGAAGGAACCATTTCTCATTACTACTTAGATCCCTAAGGCAGTTCATTTTTCATCTTGTAAAAAGATGAGCTTTTATTTATAATCCTCATTACTTCCTTTATGTTGCCAACTTGATGTTTTGGTTGTGAGCCCAGTCTTTAAAGGATGAGCCATCTTTCTGGTCCATCTCCTCAACTTAAAATTCTTAGCAAGAAACTTCACTTTTTTGTAGGCTACAACAAATGTCTTTATAGTTAAGGAATGTCTTTACTTCGTGCAATATTAATAGCAAAGTGGATACTCGAAGCACATATGCTTCTCTGAGTTGAATTGGCCACCCTCCATTTCTTAGATAATTGTATTTGATCGAAGTTGTTTATGTGTCTGCTTTAATCACTGGACCTTTGTTCACGAAATTTCATTGTAATCTAGTCCACAAAATAGACACGCATCTGTTCAGTTCTACCACCACCTTTTAAAAGCATCTTTTTCTTTGCAAAGCCCTCTATTTCCTCTGGCAGATGCCGAAAGTATTAGTGGTGGCCAAGAGGCTTCTGTCTCCTAATGAGTAGCAGGTGTGGTGAGAAGGGCTTATTATTTATCACTTCTTCACCCAGGACACTGTTCTATGCGTGTAAGACATTTACGCTCTTCCCTCTCAATGGTGTCTTTATTTCCTATGGCCTACCTCGGTGTCTGAAATGCATGTTCTACTTCACACTAAACCTTGACATTCACTACCGCAGAGACTCCCTTCACCTTCTGTGCACAGTAATGGGGGTCAGCTAAAGCAACGCTACTAATGCTTCCCAGATTTGGGATTATTTGAGGTCACAGGGTAAGGGAGTGGGTGGAGAGGGGAGGCGATGAAGGAAGGGATGACTATATTTCTTGATTGAGCTTTTGTTTCTGATCTTCAGTGTGTGATTTGAAGCCTTTCCCATAGTTTGCCTGCCTCCAGATGGATTGGAGCTGGTCCATTTTGGTTTGCTTTGTTTGATGTTCTGCCAAGATTAATGAGAAAACCACCTTTTTGGATGTGTGCTAGTATACTTCTTAAGGCTGCATCTGATGTCCACAGACTTTAAGATCACTAACCCAGGCAATGATTGCATTAAAAAAAAAAACACATAGTTTAGATTCTGATACTCAACTATTTGAGATCCTCCCATTTTGCTCAAGTCTTTTGGGAATTATAGATAATGGACACACAATTGTGAAAAGATTCATTTTTACTTTTTGCTTATGTGGATGTGTCCAGTGAAGAAAAATATGAATGCTTAAATAAGAAACATTTATCTTCCTTTTGTTTTTGCATTTTTTGAGACAACATTTCTTTGAGTAACCCTGAGTATCCTAGAACTCACGGTGTATATCGGTCTGGCCTCAAACTCAGAGATCCTCCTACTCTGCCTTCCAAATTCTGGGATTAAAGACATGTGCCACCACCATCAGACAAGAAACATTTCTTAATAAAAGCAAATCATTTACAATAGGAATCAATAAACAAAGATCTTTCACTAACTTCTTGGTTGTTTGGGAATGAATTTATTTTAAAATATGCAATATGAACATAATATAATATTCTCCATAATTAGATTAGGACACATCTCAGTGATAGAGGTCAGATTGATGGTTACCCAAATGTAAAACTTACTACACAACTGCTAAAGAGAAAGAATGTGAACCTCTATCCAAAGCCCGGGCATTTATTTTGAGTTCATAGCTACTAACCCCTAGAGGAGACTCCAACGCCATGTCTCTAGCAGAAATGGAGCATCAGCTCTGACAAAAGATAGATATCAGATTGGGCATTAAAAGAAATCTGTGCTTTCTCAATTCACACTGTCTTGCCACCTCCTTCAGTAACCTAACAATCTTCATCTTTAACTTCTTTTTAGTAAAATTTCAGTTAGTCTTAACTTTGACATTAAGCATAGGGAAGCGTTTTTATGTACAATGGCAATGACAGTTTTATAAGGAATTCTTTATTACCATGGAGGAAAAAAATATTAAAGATCACTGAAAGCAATACTTCTGAAGGACCTTGGCATCAGGCATGTCAGATCCTGTGGCTGGATGTATTTTATCAAGGCTATTCTTGTTTTGTGATGCCTCCCTTCCCTTGTGTGTGGACTGTGACCTTGTTTCAAGAGAGGTATTGCATGTTTCCTATCTCTTCTTACAAAGTGCAGATAGAACTGGGAATCCGCAGACATTTTTAGCAATTCCTTATGGTAATGAAAAACATACAAATTTTACGAATGAATATATTTTGCATAAATTTAACCCTGTTGGCTATCAGCTTGTTACTGTTTCCAAATCATTCAGTAGGTATTCTTCTGTTTTGGAGAGCTTGTATCTTGATTGGGACATTCAGAGTTGACACTATGTGCTTATGTGTCTGCTTTATTCCCTTGCTATTCTTTGCGGAAGGAGTTAATGACATAATTCATGAAGAAGAAAGCCTCGTGGAATTTGACAGTAAGGAGAAGCAGTGGTGTACTAATTTGGTCATTGTACATATCGCAGCTTGCCTCCTCAATTTCAACCATAGCTAAAGTGCTAAGTCATGCATGCAGATGTTGAAGACATGACCTCAGGGGCTCTTTCAGGCTGTGAAGCCTATTATACTGAGTGCATTTTGATACTGAGAGGCCCACTCCCTCAGTCAGCAGCTAATTTGTACAGCTTGTTGGCCAAGAGTGACAGAATAGGCACAGTTCCTGCAGCAGGCTTTTTAATTGGAGCGTTAGTCTTTATATACAACTTAGGGTGTTTTAGAGACTATAAGACAACATAATTTGCCCGTATAGAATACACATGTGTGTATATAGTATGTGTGTTGGGGGACATACTATTTATAGATGCAATTTATATTTATTAAAATGTTACCATATATCTGAGATGTGCAAAAATGAAAGTCTACTTTTAAAAATTGGTTTTTTTTTAGGTAAGTAGGTAAATATGGTGATGCATAAGAGTTCTTGTCTCAGACAGTGTGGGATATGTCAATATCTAAGATGCTACCTTAGTTCCAGCATTGAGGAGGAAAAGTGATCATGGACTCCCACCCCTAATGAAGAAGCTGTTTGCTAATGATGTCTTCTGGGAAAAGGAAAGCCAGTTTTCTTAAACATAGTGTCACTTTTTATATCAACCGCATTCCAGTGCATACCGCAAGCCCAGGACTAATTGGACAACACAAAGTATGCAACATTTTGTGTATGTGTGTATTGGGGTCTTCTTTTTCCATTTTGTCTTATTTTGGCATTTTGTCTTATTGAATATTTTGCGTTTGTTTTGATTCTCATTTTATGTTTTGATACTTTTGGGGTTGAGGAAGGAGAGAGAGATATATCAAATTGTGTGGGTTGAGAGGTGAGAAATAGCAGGGAAGAGTTGGGGGAGGGGAAAGAATATAATCAAAATATAAAAATGTAAAATGTATGTATGTAAAGAAAAGAATGTCAATAAAAATCAATAAAAAAGAGAAAGGTTGTTTTATGACCATTGGATGTATGTGGTACACGTACACATACGTACACACAGAAGGGCTTATTCTAAAATATGAAAGCTGGATAAAAATTTATTTTCAGTTAGTACATAGTATTGCTTACTTTTGAAAATTGAATCATACTTTGCCTAAACAGGAAGTTTGCTATGATGTTCAAAGTCATTTATTTATTTATTTATTTATTTATTTATTTATTTATATTTAAGATTCAGAGTAGTAGGTATACTTTTGTCATTTTCATACATACATTGTTATTTCCCTCAGAATTTCTTTTTAGTGTTAAGATATAACAAGAGCTTAGGGTTAAAAAAACATAATTTAAGGTTTTTAAAAGATGAGTATTTCTGGCATGCATTTACTTATACTTAATTAAATCTTATCATCTTGATATAAGTACAATTCTTTTTTTTTTTTGCTTTTACTTGCATTTTAGTAAGAACACTGCATTTTAGTAAGGACACAGAATTCTGTGATTTCTTAATTTACAATTATCCTATTTAAATTTACTGTAATTGGAAAAAAGTGTTCCTTCCCAATGAGGCTGCAAAACTAGATCATCAAGCTATAAACCTCCTTCCCATGACAGCTCATGAAAGAGTGTTCTGTTTAGTTTCCCCAGACTTACGCTAGGACAAGCAAGGGTGGGGACCAAGGCAGCCAGCTTTTTTTTTTTCTCACTTCTGATACCTTGGCATCTGGAGAATGCAAATAGGCTGGAAGCAACTAAACCCAAGGAACTGTGATTGGTTGGCTTACCTGGTCAGTATTATCTTTCCAAGATGGAGCAATCTTTTGAAAATGGGCATCCATATTCGGGGTCTTTTTATTCCCATGATCTAAATCAGAGACCTTTAGACTGGCACCTCATAAACGAAGAACCCCCAAAGGAATGTCTTATTTTGCCTTCTGTATTTGAGCAGCACTAACAAATACTCAGTAAAGAAAAAATTGACAAAAATCTGTCTTTATTAGTAGTGACTGGATGCAGTGAGATAATTAAAATGAATAGGAAAACAGGAAGTTGGGAATTGATGGGGCATGAGGAGCAGGAAGAGGGAGATGTAAGGTGGTCTGATTAAATATATTGTTCATAGGTATGAATTCACAAAGAATAAATTTTAAAATCTAGAAAGAAAAATAAATGTAATACGTTTCTTTGTCTTCCATTGTTCTTCTAGAACGAGGCGACACAGTGTACTGCACCCTGCGGCACAGAGATTGAATCATCTTTAATGAATATTTCTAGCCGTGAAATTGTATGCAATGATCTCTTTGAACTTGTGTCTTTTGTCCTGAGATTCATTACATTCGTTCTGTGTTCTGGGGGTTTTCTTATTGACTTCTGACTAATCCCTACGAGAATTTTCACCTGCTCAAATGTTACACTGTTGATGTAAAAGCAACCTCCTAAGAGATGAAGGCTAACTTGAACTAAATTTTTAATAGAGAAAAACAAACTAAATCACTTATTTTGAAAGAGGTAACGTAAAGAAAATACAGGACTACACTTTTGAATTACAAATTTGTAATTTCCCATTTACAGAGGAGTAAGTAAAGTTCGACACAAGAGATGGAATGTATCTATAAACTGTGAAATGAAAAGGTTGAGACCACTGGAAAAAACAACTCTCAGTGAATAGGAGCCCATAACTTCTCTTGTTCTCATTTGTGAATTTAGAAAGCAGGGTTGTAATTATACTGTTAGAACATTTCATAATTTATTGCAAAAAGTAATATTTTTTACTGGTCTTATTTCCATCATTAAGATGTTTACATGTAGTGCTTACAATAGTATCTCGTACTTAGATGGGATTAATAAATGGCAGTGATGATGGTTAAGGAAAGACATTTTCTAGGACAACCAATCCTCAGCCAACACATGCTATTTCAGACAGAGCCACCAGATGGGAGTATTTACCTTTGGAGTCACGTCGTTTCTCCTCCACAGGCTGCTGGAGGAATTGTTTTGTGTTTTTGTCCCCTGTCCTTACAGAAGTGGTTAAGTCACTGGAAGGGAGAGCAGCTTTAAGTGTTGTGGGTGTGTATACACAGGGCTCACAAGTACTCTCCAACTTCCACACTACTGGAAGTCACAAACCTGTGACGTTGAACCCCTGGCTGCGAGTTTCTTGTGAAAAGTTCTGAGGCCCCTTTGCTTCATTTCTTTGTCTACACGAAGCATCTCAGCTAGTGTGTTCTTTTTCAGGCTCCATATTTGTGCAGGAAATGAGAGTGAGAAATATATTTCAGAATTTTCACTTTGGCCGATGAAATCTGTGTTTGGTTAGAATGGGTGACGCAATCTCAAATTGGAATACTTTTCATAAATCGGAGTGTATGTAATTGGACAATGTAATTTTAAAGAGTAAGAAAACAAGAGCTCCATATAGAAAATTAAAAATCTTGAAATGTATAGGATGAAATATATATATATATATATGAATATTGTATATTTTATCAGTTATCACCCATTGCTCTCCTGATGAAGACCATGGCAAGTGCACATTCATTTTTCTAAATGAAAGGATGAATTAACGTTGGAAGGTAAAAGCAGCTTCCAAACACTAATGCAGTTGTACTGAAGTCACTTTAACTTGGTATCCACAATCGTAGTAATGAGTACCCCCAAAAGCCTTTCTCCTTTAGCTGGAATACATCTATCAGATACTCAAAAATAAAAGTCTGAAACACCCTGGAGACAGAAAGCAGCATAGATTCTGTCTCCTCGGCTTTCTGACTCTATGACGGTGCTGTGTTAGATAATCACTAATGCATCGTAAGGCTATTTCCAGCTCTATTATTCTCATGAATGGTCTGTTTCACATGAGTCTAAAGTTTTCTCCGACTCTGGATGAAGACTGCTTTGATACAGAAAGGCAATGTGGGGGCTGGAGAGAGGGTTCGGTAGTTAAGACCCACTTGCTCTTCTTTCAGAGGACCTCCGTTTAGTTTCTGCACCCACACGGTGGCCCGCAACTACCTGTAACTTCAATTCAGAGAATCAGAACACCACTCCAACTTCCTGGTATCCAATGGAATTAGGCACATATGCATAAATGTAGGTATCCACACGGGAACGCACGGTAAAAATAAGCAAGTCTCTTTGAGAGGTGTATCTTTTGTCTTTGTTAAGTCAGAGTAGTCTACCTTCACCATGTTGCTCACTGAGCTGACCAGCATGTTCCTACTTGAAGAAAACAAAAACTATATCATAAACACTTGAAAACTGATATATGGCCTTAGACTTCCCATCTTCTCTTTTTCTAGGAGAAGAACAGAGTCTCAAAGGGTCAAAGGATGATATTATGCTATCACAGTGGCACAACTCCTGTCCTAGCGAAGACTCTAACCCTCCCTGGTATGCAGTTATGCTACTACTATATTTTTCTGTTTCCTATCTGCTGGAATCAAGCTAGTACCTTAAACATTTCTAGCATGGATCATGTGATTTTTCATGAGATCATTCAGCCTTTTGAAGAATATATCTTCCTTGCTCTTAAGACATCACATTGTGAAAAATAGAAACACATTCTTCTCCATGTGATTAAGTATATCAAGGAATGCCTTCAGTGCATGCCCATTATAAGAGATAATTTTCAAACGGTTTCAAAACAAAAATTTATGCTCTTAGCAGATGTAGCCCAGTGTTTAATTGCTTGAGACCACGGAACTCCATTCAGTGGCTCAAATACTATACAAGAGAACATTTGGCAGGCTAGGAATAGAAGAGAACACTGTGTCCCTCTGTTCCAAGTGAAAGTTATGATGATTTATTCTGCCCACACTCTAGGGCACAGAGTCTTTGGGTCCTGATTGTGCACTTGTCAGTGAGTTGGAGCAGACCCAGAGCCATATTCTGAGGAATTTCTCTTTTTCTGCCAATAGTGGTTTTTGCGCCCAACCCCAGTGTCAAGGTGGCATAGTCATCTATTCAGCAACATCTTAATTAGGTGTTTTAATTACTATAGGACGCCTCGTCACTGATTGTCAAAGAATATGATTTTGCTCTTAATCAGCGGTATAGTATATCAGCACTACAGGTTGCAATTTTGAATTTTATGTTGTTCAGCTCCTACCAAAGTCTTAGTTTTGAGAAATTATAATCAAGGAGGATTGACTAAAGACTATGTAAAGCATCAAATTTATAAAAAAAATAGTTGTATGACCAGAATGCTACATATTTCTACTATATAGTTTTAAGTCTCCTTTAGAATCAGTTTATTAATCAATTGAGTTGCAGCTGCCATTAACTTGCATGGAATAAATAGATATCTAATTTTATCAAAGGGACATTCCTCAGAAGATGGTGACTACATCTCAGAGGATTCTTTTAGTGGGATTTCATAGAAAAGAACTCTTTTCTATTCTTTAGTATCATGAAATTCACCAATTCAGTTTTCTCACCCCAGAAAGAGATCACCATAGATTGGCATGCATTCTCTGTAACCCATTCCACGTTCAATTCACAAATATAAATCTAGTCCATATACCAGTGTGGTGTTGTTTTTCATTCTTCCCTAAATATCATCGCTCATTGTTTATATTCCCACTGTGTATTAAAATACTTGGCACACCAAATATACTAAAGGTCTGCTAAATGATGAAATGACTTGAGGTATTTTTTGCAACAAATACCACACATCATCCTGTGTTAACATATCATAAGGCAGCTGCTGAGGTCTGGACAGTTGTTACTGAAAGCCTTCAGGTCTCTGGGTCATAGTGCTAGTTTTTATGTTAGAACAGCTGAGAGATGCAGCAGAGGAGAGCTCTTCTTTGTTGATTCCCAGGCACACCTGAACCCAAGAGCTGATCAGTGTGATATCAAACTTTCTCATATTATCCGCAAGAAATATTTATACCTTCTGATGTAGTTGGCGATGTAGAGAACCACTGACTTGTGGTGGGGATGTAGAGAACTGCTGACATTTGGTCGGTTTTCTGTTTTATTAAATGTCCCCTTTACTGCATTGCCAACAAACTACTAATTTCTAAACGCTGTGAGGTCTATGATTTCTTATATTTGGAATGGCTGTGTTGACAGAGGCATGCCGTGGGAGGTTTGAGAGTTGGTGTAGTAAGTGCCGACAATACCCTGAAAGTAACATTAAGATCAGCCTCCTCCAATATATTTGAACTGCTTTATCATTTCTTTTTAGCACTGAAAAGTAGAGTGGATATAGAATCTTTGCCAGGTTAAGTGTTACTGCATGGATTATTTTGTTAATGTCTTGTGCTTATGTAATCCCCTCTTCAGCCACACCGTGGTTCCTTCTCTTTTCCATTTATTTTATTTATGTTCCTTTAAAGACAGAGGTATACAGGAATTATAATCTCAAGTGTTATATAATACTACATTATGAACATTCTTAATATCCAGGTGTAAAACACCTCAAAATTAGAAATATTTGGAGCTTCCAACATGAAACCAGTAGTGAAAAATTTCGTGCCTGGTGTTGTATGAAAGTAAAAGCATATGTGCAGTAAAACCTGTAAAATTACCTTGAGGATCTCTGAAGAAGATGCATATGAACATTAATTATGTCTCCTACAAAATATCTTGTAACATATGAGCAAATACTACAAAATCTGAAAATTTAATAACCTTTAACATACCAATTTTGAACATTTTGGCTGAAAGCTAATGTACAGTTTTGTTAGTAGTCAAAACCTGTACTCTACTTTAGTGCCATTAAGTTTTCTGCTCATAAGAAATGTTTTTCACTAGTTTCAATAGCTTATGAATGCAGATATGACAATATAAATCAGTAAAACATAAACAGCCTTAGGTTTTTATAGATATTCTAAAGGCATTTAATAAAAAACAGAGGCTCACTCACACTGAGGTGGCTGAGAGCTGGGGAGATAGTCTTCACCAGGAAAATGGACACAAATTGGTTATCCAGCACCAAAAGATCATCCCCAAAAACATACATAAAAGCATAACTATATAATATATCTTCCTAAATAAATGCAACTTGCTCAGTCTAAATAATTGCACATGTTTTAAAAAAGAAATTGATTAGATGTTAGATTAAAATTCTGGAACATAGTTATTTTAGAAAAGCAACTCAATTCTTATAAAGACTTACCAACAATTATGAAATAGAAGTCTGGTTCATAGTCACCTAATGGGCACAGGGTGGCCAGGCAAATATTTAATGGGGAACCCATTTAAGAAGTAGACATTCTCTACAGTGTTTGACTCTTTCAAGCCTAGAACATCACTTGCAGTTTCTACTTGCTAATCAGAATCCATTTGGCTTACACCTTAATATCGTGTTTTAAAAGTAATTTCAATATTTTGAGTGTGATATTAATTATAGTTTTATGATGTGGTAAAATAGTCAGGATAAAGAGGGCTATGCCATGTGAAGCAGCATTCACTCATATTCCCTCTTTTCTGTTTCATATTCTTTGTCTACATAGAAGAGTTTTCCTGTCCTGTGTCTCAAGGAAGCCTCCATCTCTGAAATTTTTATTGTAACAGTGGACACATTATTGACTCATTGCGACTATAAAACAAATGTGTGTACATACTAAGCCCTCAAAAGCTTGAAGCAGTGTAATTTAAGTACTCATAAAATTACATATATTTCTGCATATTGCATAAACAGAAGCACTTTGGTCCAAATAATCTGTTCATCTTTGGTCTCCTTCTCTTTGTTCACAAAAGAACACTGGTGCTTAGCAATGTGACATGCTAGTGTGGGTTCTGATGTCATTTGGGATGAGGAGGACCTAAGACTTACCACAGGGCAGGCACCCTGACTGCTCTTTGGACTGGAGAGGGAGGGGGAGAGGAGTGGGGGGAGGGGGAGAAGGGGGGGAGGAGGGGGAGGGAAATGGGAGGCTGGGAGGAGGTGGAAACTTGTTTTTTGTTTTTTGTTTTCTTCCTTTTCTCAATAAAAAAAATGGAGAGACATGAATTACTTTCTAAACATCATGAAGTACAACCATACCCATGACGAGTGTTACCACTTCTGAGGGTAGACATCAAGGAAGTGCCACAGTGCCCATGGAAACAGAAAGCCAGATCTTGTTGGCAACATGTCTGACGGGCAGACCTCTCTGCTGTTCCTCACTCCCCTCTCCTGGGGCCCTTGCTCTATGTTCCCTGTTACTTATTTCTGACTGGAACCTAGTTGCCTTCTTCCTTTTTCCTCATTTGAAAGATGATATGCAGCCCTATAGCAAAGGAATGAAGGAAGGGAACCAGTCAGTTGCATTTCCTCAGAGAGATTGAAACTTAGGATAAAAGCACTCCTCTTGACCCATGCAAGCACAGTAAGTATGACTGAAATTGTTTTCATGACAAGTTGTTATGACTCTTGCAATTTTAAATTAAAAATATATTTGCTTTTAATGATGCGAGCAGGCACTTAATGATTTAGGAATGGATCTTATGTAAAACCACTTGTTCAGCTCAACTAACTCATGGGTCCTAATGGCTCATGAGTGCCCTTTTAAATCCCTATTAAGATAAATGAGACCAAATGGCATATTTCCCTACGCTGCCTAAATTGGTCACGTTTTTCTACATATTGCCTGACTCTTTTAATATCATAAAATAGGTTACAAAAGAAATTACATAAGCAGGTACTTGTGCCCAGAATTCATCCTCTTATGATGGATAACATGACCTTTTTTTAACAGAAAGAGGAAGTCAGCAGACAAACAGGTGGACACAGGAAGTTCTCTCATTTTTCTTCTTTACTTTTTGCCTTTCATTGCCAGAGCTTCACTGGTTCCTAAATGCCTCAGATTGACAAGCAAAGGAGGAGCCCAAGAGACCAGCTCTTCCCGGAGCTCATTTTGTCTTGAAAAGGTTTGTCTTGTCGTGGTATTAATAAACTCCTTCCAGAATGCCATCAAGCTTGAAAATACAACTAAGCACACAGAGCAAAAGAATATGCAAAAATGTATATTATTTTTATGGTTCGGCACCATATATCATATACTTAGCTTCATTTTCCCCTTAGATACTTGAGGTGAAACCTGCCATTTCTTTGATGTGCCTTGCAAGTTAGACAGCTCCACCTCAGACTCATTACTGCATTTCTTTCATGGTATTTTACCTTTGACTTCTCTTTTATATCCCTTTACATGTTAAAGGAATGGCAGATGATGTAGAACTTGTACTTTCTTGAAAAACCTTAGAGCTTAAAGTAGAGAGAGCTGAAGCCAGAAGCACTCTTTAAAAGCCTTGCCCTCTGCCACTGATTTCTACATAGGAGGAAACCTGACTACGTTAGCAGTCAAGGGACTGACAAAAAGCCTAGAGTTGATGGAAAGCTGGTACTTTATCCAGTTCCTGGAAATTATGTCCTTTCTCTCTCTCTTGTACTTAGACACTGGGTTATCTTCTCCCCCAAACCTTAGCATGAATAATCTTGAAATTCCTGTGGAAAGGACCTTGGACTATTTTTCTCATGGACACCTCTTTCTTTCTTCCCCATAATAGTGGGTGTCATGTATCCCTCTATAGCTTGAGTTGGTCCAGAGAAGAAAGGATTTGTGAACTTAATGACAGAAGTGTGCCCAAGGTAAGGGTGGGCAGCAAAATCTCCAGGCTCCTAGGTACACTTGGGATGTCACACTGTTTTTCAGGCACTCCATTAGAGTGCAATCAGTTCATTTCTTTCCTCATTTTTTCTCCTCCATTGTATTCTAGAAACTTCTTTGTTATCCATAGACGTTAGTGATAATCTCATAATGATTTCCTGTTATGGTATAGAAGTAGTTCTGGACATTCAGTCATACTATATTAAAAAGATAAGGAAAGATTGGACAGGTCTTTCTCACTTTTGATTTTAATGGTATTGCTTCACTTTTTCCTCCATTTAGGATGATATTGGTTGTGGATTTGTCATACGCAGAGTTTATTATGTTGAGCAATGTTCCCTGTAGTCATATTCTTTTTAGGACTATTGTCATGAAGCCATATTGATTTTTTGATGACCTTCCCTTCATCTATTAAAATGATCATGTCATTTTTTGTCCTTTTTCCTAGTTACTGATTTGTTACATTTATTGACTTATGTATGTTGAATTAGCCCTACATCACTGGGATAAAGTTCACTTGATTTTAATATATAGTCTTTCTCATTTATTCTTATATTCAGTTTGCAATTATTTTGCTGAAAATTTTTCATCTGTGTTTATCAGGGATATTGGCTGTATAATTCATTTTACTGTTGTATCTTTCTCTGACTTTAGGATTAGAGTCATACTGGTTTTATAGAAAAGGGTTTGGAAGTGTTCCTTCTACTCCTAGTCTTTAAAAATATAATTTGATAAGTAATACTTGTAGATCTTTGGAGGTCTCGTTGAATTCTGCTGTGATTGTGTCTGGATTTGTCTTCAGGGCCAAGTAGAGTCCCTAGCAGGATATGTGGTCTGTGCTTTCAATATTGTAAGTATTCTACATTAGGACTCTTTTTTTTTTTTTTTTTTTTGGTTTTTCAAGACAGGGTTTCTCTGTGGCTTTGGAGCCTGTCCTGGAACTAGGATCTTTTATCTGGATAGGGATCCTTTTCTCTAGAGTTTAGAAATTTTCTCCTGAGATTTTTTTGAAACACATCCTATGCACTGGTACTGATTCTTTTTCTATGCCCATAATATGATGATTAATTTTTAAAATTAGATTTATTTTTTAAATTCTTTTTGAATTTTCTACACACATGCAACATGTTTTGATCAATATCCTCCTTTCTTCCCTCCAATTCCTCTCCATCTGTCCCCCAATTTTCTTTTCCAGTTTCATGTATCTTTTTCATTTTACAACCCCCCACCAGTCTAAAAGCTCCCTGCATATGCATAGACGTAAGACCATCTGCTGGAGTGTGGGCGGTCTCTCAGGGGTTCTATCTCTGAAGAAACCAGCAGCCATCAGTTGTCAATAGCTGCTAAACTAGGGGCTTTTACAAGACCAGCATGCATTCTTAACCACTAACACATCTCTCCAACCCCAACAGATTCATGTCGTTTTGTTCCTGTAGTGGGATTAGGGCACCTGTAATTTGCTTATACCTTAAGGAGAAAACGGTAATAACATTATAACTCAGCTGAGTTTCTCTTTCAAATTTTATTATGAAAAACTTTAAATTAACCAAAAGTCAAGAAGCTTGTACAGCAGTTAAATCCATTTTTCTCTGCTTATATTTTGCAATTAATTTTACCATTTAAATTTGTTAAATCACATATATCCACTATTCCTTTTGTTAGCCTTCAGTCTATCTTTTCTCTGTCAAATGTGGAAGGCTTTACCCACAAACATTTCCATATACACACTATTAACAAGAATTTATTATTTGTTTATCATTTAAAATAATATTCAAACTGAACATATATTTAGTATTTGGAGTTTGGCTCATGGAACAATTAAATTAGTCGAAAATCTTGTAAACAGATGTGGTCCTTGTGATGAGCTGATATTTGAATCAGAAATCTGTGAACCAAGATGAAAAACTTATCATTACCAATAGTGATCATCTTCAATCATCTTACCAACAAAGTTTATCTAGAATGAGGAAAGTCAGATTTGTCACAGGAGTCTGAAATATCAGGGTGAGGAATCATTTTGGAAACCCTCTAAATTGATGCATGATACATAGCTTTCCCAGCAGAGGTTTGTGGAATAGAGATAAAATCAGAGAGACCACTTCAATGGTTTTAAAACTCTCAGGGTCTTTTGTTCCCGTGCTTTTATTAGGTTATGAAACATATTCTTTCCATTGGTTGGAGAAAAGACTGTCTAAATCATTCAAATAGTGCATTGATACAACTGTCTTATTCCATTTATCCGTTTGCCTGAGCAAGAAAAGCCTTGTGATTTTAACTGTTACCACTGCCTGAAAGCCTTCATAACTTACGAAGTGCTCACAGCATATTAATATCCACTAATGCTCACACAAAAAGAGAGGAAACATTTCCTCATTCTGATGGTAATATGGTAAATTACCGGAAACGGCTTTATGTAGCATCTAGTGATCAAAATATGTTATATCTTCATTGTTTCCCCTCACTTCTCTTTCATCTTTTTGCTTATTAAGAGACAGAATGGGTTTCTGTGAGACTCATGACTATGGAATTACTTCTACTTTTCATTAGTTCTGGCGTGGAAAGTCTTAGCAATAATGGAGGGAGCTGAGAACAGTATGAGAGACTCAATTTTAGCAAGACTTAGCTAAAGTCCAGATGAAACCTGATTTCATTTTTTTTATCTGTAAGATTTTTATCCTTGATCATTTTGAGGTGTATTTTACTGAAAGCAAATCAATCCTTCCTGAGCTCTCCAGTCTGCTGAAGCATGAATAATACACTCGTAGGCAGAGCTTGCCCAAAAGATGCAGGTTTGCTTTCTTCCACATAGATGGTAGCCAGCCTTAAATGAACACAAAGGCAAATAGACATGAGATTTATTTCCAAAGCGCTCATGCTAAGTTTGAACAAAACAATGAGGGTGGGTAGGAGGT
>NC_022021.1:61188100-61191336 GCF_000317375.1 Microtus ochrogaster
AAAAAAAAAGAATATTGGAAGCACATAAACACTGGAGTTACTAAACTCTTGGCCTCTGGAAGACTGAGATCACATAGCCAAGGTAGAGAACAAAGGGTGACCTTTTCTTTCTTCCTGAGTTTATGGATAAAAGAACCCATTCTTAGAATTCTTATAATTAGAATTAAAATTCTTTGAATTGTTTGAACCATTCTGACACACCTTCACTCAGTAGGCATCTAGGGAGTGTTCAAATTACAAGTTGCAAATTTCAGTTCTCCTGGGAGGAAGAGGTTTGTGTTTCAAAACCTGAAATAGGCCCAAAGTGGCAATAATAAATTAGAACTCACAACTGATACTCAACCCTGGCTTCAAGAAAATCGGAAGTGGTAGGAACTATGCAACCCAGAATTCTAAGACCAATCATTGAAAGGGAGCATTTTGCCTAACTCAAATTGTTCAATGCATGATGTACACACAGATTCTTGTTGAAAAAAATCTGGAAATTTGGATTTAATATGAAATGTCTTGAAGAAATCTGATGATAAATAGAAATAAAGATTTCTGTTTTGAATGTAGTAGATGAAAATCTCTCATTTCAATCTGTTGGCACATTATATGCCACAGTACCAGGGTCAACATATAGGTGTGGGCCACTTACTGCCTGATCCTGATAATAGTAAGCAAGCTTTCAGGGCAGTTCACCTTTCTTTGTGTAGCATGGACCCTGTCTGAAGACTATATTTGAACATTTTTAGAATGCAAATTAATCTAATCCCTGTAGTGGCTGTTATGAATGACGGAAGTAAGTTCCCAACAGTCTGAGCTCACAAACTGTGATAACGATTTAAGATAAAAAGTAATGCCTCTTGAATGTAGCTCATTAGATTATGTGGAAAATATGATGCTTCTCCATTTCCAACTAAATTTCATATCTTTTAGAACGATTACTTTTTGCAAACATGACAAGTGCAACTTAGAGCCATGATTATCATTCTAAAAATATTTATTGCTGTAACGTAAAGTTAACTGCACTTTTGGGGAAAATGTGACATTCTGTCTCTGTGACATGCACCATCTACTTGAGATAATGAGAGAAAGGGGCGGGAATAATTCCCAGTGAGGCTCACAGGTGAAAAGAGTACATCTGTAGAAAACATCTAAGCAAAGCAGATCTTCCTCCCTGGAGCCCTGGTTTGATACTAGGATTGTGTTATTCCCCTGGCTTCATGCTGCTCTATAGGCTTCTAGATCCCCTTTCTTTCTCATGGTAAAACACAGTCTAGTTTAAGCAATTCTTTTTTTAATTGATTTTTTTTTTTGAGCTCTACATTTTACTCTGTTCCCCTCTGCCTCCCCTCTCCTCTCCAACCCTCTCCCAAGGTCCCCATGCTCCCAAATTACTCAGGAGATCTTGTTTTTTTTCTACTACCGATGTAGATTAGATCCATGTATGTCTCTCTTAGGGTCCTCATTGTTGTCTAGGTTCTCTGGGATTCTGATTTGTAGGCTGGTTTTCTTTGTTTTATTTTAAAAACCACCTATGAATGAGTACATGTGATAATTGTTTCTCTGGGTCTGGGTTACCTCTCTCAAAATGATGTGTTTTTTTTTTAGCTCCATCCATTTGCCTGCAAAATTCAAGATGTCAGTATTTTTTTCTGCTATGTAGTACTCCATTGTGTAAAAGTACCACATTTTCCTTATCCATTCTTCAGTTAAAGGATATTTAGGTTGTTTTCAGGTTCTGGCCATGACAAGCAATGCTTCTATGAATATAGTTGAGCACATGTCCTCGTGGCATGATTGAGCATCCTTTGGATATGTGGTATTACTGGGTCTTGAGAAAGGTTGTTTCCTAATTTTCTGAGAAATTGTCACATTGACAGTATAGTTTAAGTAATTCTAAGAAAGCTTTTGAAGAGCTAACATTTTAATGTTGAATTTCAGTACTTCTATAACTCAATGAAAAAGAAATATGAGGACAGGGTATTGCTTTCTGTAGAGTAAGCAATCAATGATAAGATGACTTTCCTGACAACCCAGGACAGACAAGGCCTATGTACCAGGTGTAAAATGGTGGACCCCAATCTAGTATGCAGACAGAATAGAAAATTAAAGCTGAGAAAATGTTGTAAGGAGGGGGCCACTTGTTCATCCCAGCCATCCAGAGCCAAAATAATTACACAGAAACTATATTAATTAAATCACTGGTTGGCCCAATAGCTCTAACTTCTTATTGGCTAACTCTTTTTTTTAAAAAAAAAATAAAATCAGAATTTTTTATTTTATTGTCTTCATAAACTTAAATATTCTTGACACCGGCAATATTCTCATTCAATGGCAATGATAGGGGAAAATAATGGTTGAGCATAACTCTGACTCATTTCAAGTCAAAATGAATCCACATGGTGGTGAATAAAATCTCAGTTTTACGGGAATGACATGAGAAATCATGTTACTGACAGTGCAACTACCCACATAAACACTTGAGATTAAAAAAAAAGGTAACTTGTCACTTGTCATTTTTGGCAGCTGCAATTCCTCACCTCTTCACCTCCCAAACTAAATATGACAAAGTTGATAAACAGTTTCCTCATCTCTGTAGGCTTCATGTTGGAATTCAGTGTCAGCCCCAGAACTTTCAGAAGTCAGAATTTCATTTAGAGTTGGACTGCACATATCGTGTGAATTGTGTCTATAAAAATTTGCCACAATGTGTGTGGCCCATCATAGGTCAGCTTCTATTTAATAGCTTGACCTCATTCTCTTACACTTTAGAGTTAAACAATATTGGGGTTGTCTTGGTAAAAAATACTATCTTCAATGTGTTTGGCCAAATCATGAGAATTTTTTTATCATTTTATATTTCTTGAAAGCAAATGTGTCCAAAATCTCTACAAAAATCTGTCAACTAACTTCATTATAGGCATCATTTTTACTTACTTTAAGATCCTTTCCTAAATAAAACTGTTGTGATTGGGGAGTTACAGAGAATAAATAGTTTGAAGTCCATAATTTGACACATAGGTGTTATTTTCATGCATAATCATCAATGGAAAAGAATAATGAAAGGAAGGGAAGTGAAAAGAAAAGGAAGAAGGAACGATAGACACAACAAAGGATAGACGCAACAAAGGATAGACGCAACAAAGGATAGACGCAACAAACCCTGTTAAAAAGAAAGGAGCCAAAGAATGACATATCGAATAAAGGGTAAACTATTTCACACTTAGCGTTTTTATATACCGGATTCG
>NC_022021.1:61205686-61221984 GCF_000317375.1 Microtus ochrogaster
GTCCAGATGGGATTCCTCAGCAACTAAACAGGGCGGCATGGTAGCCCAATGATCCGGGGACAAAAGCAGGCTAACTCTTACATATTAAGATATTACATATTAATTTAACCCATTTTTATTAATCTGCATATCATCACATGGCTGTGGCTTATGGGCTAAAGTTCTGGCATCTGTCTCCGGCAGGGCCACATGGTATCTCCCTGATTCTGCCTTTCTTTCTCTCAGCATTCAGTTAAGTTTTCTCCACCTACCTTATAGTTCTGGTATGCTATAGGCCCAATCAGCTTCTTTATTCATTAATGGTAATCACAGCATACAGAAGGAAACTCCACATAAAGAAAATCTATATCCAGATCTCTTCTGTAATTTAGAGGGAATACTGAAGAGGGTAGCACATCACCCATAGACAGGTCCTGCTCAGTGGCAGGGAGGAAATTTACTTTAAGTGTAGGAAAGACAGATGGTCATTCATATATGGTCACACTCATGGGTAGGGTTCTAATTCTTCTTTATTGTTAATGACCAAACCAATTTGGGGATTGGAATAATCAGAGGTCACTTGCTTCAGAGGACAATGCAGAAACCACAACAAGATAGAGTGAGATAGTTCAAGACCCCAGATTTGATTCCCCAAAATCTGAATACAGGGAAGGATAGTTACATTTATATTTCTGGAGACCAATAGTATTGGCTTCCATTGATCAGTTGCTAAAAGTTAAGATAGTGCTTTGCATATTATCTACAAAAACAGTCCCTGGTATCTACAAATGTTGCCTTGTCTTAAAATGGTTTCTGAAGATATAAGTAACACAAGGATTTCAAGATAAGATAATTCTTGAATTTGAATAAACTCTAAATCTGATAAGACTTGTCCTTAGAAGTGAAAAGATGAGATATATAGACACCGCGAAGCAATATTCTGTGAAGATAGAGACAGAAATTAGAACCACCAGATTCAAGTCAAATATCACCAATGTCTGTCGGAGGCATCACAACCTACTTGGTGATAGGGCATATTGTGACATCCCCCACCATATCCACCACTGAGATATTCCTTCCTGCCTGCAGTCCTAGCCCCTTCCTTTCCATCTCTCTCCCAAAGAGGTAGCTGCTGCTGCTGCTGTGGCTCCTCTACTCCCCAGTTCTCTTTCTCTCTCTGCTCTTTCCCCTTCTTCCCTTTTCCCCTTTCCCTTCCATTACCTACTAAATAAATATCCAATCTCACTCTGCATATCATGCCTATCCTTCTTGGTCTCTCATCCCCCATGTGGCTCCCTGCCTGGGACTTAATGCTTTTAGTCTCTCATCTACCATGTGGCTCTGTGCCTAGGACCTGCTGGCCCTCATGGTCTATAGGCCACTTGGGGGTTCCCTGCTTGGGAGTGACTGCCTTTGTGGCCCATTGTGGTCTTGGCCACTGCCTGCTGTCACCACTCAGGAACCTGCAGCATTTTATTTTTACCATTACACTTACAACAACCTTGATGTTGCCTTTCTAGCATCCAGAACTAGCAGAAAACACATCCCTGTTGTATTGAGCCATGTGGTTTCTGTAATGTTTGTTACAGTAACCTGAGGACCCAAATAGTTAGTTACCCAGGCCCTCTAAAGATCTGGGGATGAACTAGAAATGGAAAAATCTTAGGATTAGAATCTTATATAGTTCAGGGAATATAAATTGTCAAACCTTTTCTACTATAGAATTAAGTCTGATATTGATTCAAATTTTCATTTTCTATCAGTTCATTCATTCTTTCTTCAGTACAGTACAACCCATCAAATATTTGTCAAAACAATATTTTGTGCAGGTCAGTATTCTTTGAGATTCTTGAGAATACATGGTTAATTCAAAGGAAAAGACAGCTATTCTGCCTGCATATATATGTAGTTACATGGGAAGGAGATTTTGAAAATTAATCCAATAAATCCATAATTATAGGTGACAAAAATGTTGGTGACACCCCAACATTTTTTTTCCTATAGCCCCTGTTAGTTCATTTTATTCTTAATTATAATGGCCATTACTTGTTATATAGAATAAGGGAGAAGACAAATTGAAAATGAATCTATATAAATGAAATCATGTTACTGGCAGGACCCTTGCTGGATGCCACCTTGATCATGACTGGTTACATCTACATTTGAGCTTTGAATTTGCACTTAATGGAGAATCAAAGCAGTTCAATTCCCAGCACAGCGTTGTGCTGTCACTTGATACATAATTGAAAATAAATAACCTCAGTGGCAGCCCGAAGCTTAGAATACTTAATGTCCTTTCCCTGGCAATGCAAATTGCTGTAGAGAGAGCTGAAAAACTGATTGTGTTTTTGTATAGAGGATGTGGATGTATAACCATTGTAGAGAGGCTTTTCATGTTGGAAAGCAAAAGCATATCAAAGCCCAGGAATAAATGCAGTGTGTGTGTGTGTATGTGTGTGTGTGTGTATGAGTGTGTATGTGTGCGTGTTGTTTTATATTTTCCTGATTATCATTTGTGATGTAACGAAGCTATTACTGTAGTCTGACATTTTTCTTTTGAGCATACACTGTGACATTTGTCCACATACCCAACTATTTACCTCTTGCTTAGAAGGAGATGAGAGAGATTTTGTCCTTTAACTCCCATATCTTTGTGAGAACAAAGAATTTTAAAAAAATAATAAAAAGGAATCAGCTAGATGCTTTTATGGGCAGGGAGTCAGGATGGCTGGTTTACTTTGCAAGATTAGTCTGTATTATAACGACCTTATAGCTCCAACCATGAAAAAGGACTGGGTGGGGTCATCCTAATGTCCACCTCCCTGCAGGTAGCCTTTGCAGCTCAGTGTGGAGGAATCAGAGAAATGCAGAGGATGGTATTCATCCAGAAACTGCATAAGCAAGAAATAGTTGGCTTAACTGCTATAAGGCACTCTAGTGCTGCAAACAGTCTCAATGCTGTGGCTCAGGATGCAGACACAATTAGGAGAAAGTCAGCTTGGGTTCTTTCCATATTTGTGACTGTCCCAGCAGAAAAAGACTGGATTTACAGAGTGTCAAACCTGTGGAAGACCCATCTTGATTAAAGACAATGTTAGAGCAGGGGAACAGAGAACACCCACTAAGTCCCCACAGAATCCCTCTTAGTGAAATCAGCTCAGAACTCCAGACTTGAAATCAAAAACTTAGATAGCCCTTAAGACTACCTGTCCAAGCCCTGGGATCATAGAAGAAGAATTTGTCTGGCATTTGCAAGAGGAGTTGGAACAGCCAATAGTAAGAGGAGGGAAGGAAGGCCTCTAATACTGCTTTCAGGCCTTGAGTTTCAAACTTCAGAGGAAGAGAGGTATAATTTAAGATCAGCTTTGATATTTATGATGAAATGAAAGCCATCAAAATTTTGATTTGAGGCCACTTGAAGTTGCAAGCAGTTTCAGAAATTGCTTATTTAATTCATAAGTCTTCAGAATTCTTTTTTAGATGGTAAGATACATCAACCACTGAATAATGTTTAATGGAATGAATTGGAGAGAAAAAGAAATTATTTTGATTCCCAGGTCCATTGCAGACTGTTATGGTTATTCTTGTTTGTCGACTTGATTATAGCTGTTATTAACTAAAATGAAGCAGCTGGACACACTTACAAGGGATTAATTTTTTTCTTTATTAAATCATTTGAAGTGGTAAAACCCACTTTTAATCCAGAACTTTTGGGGTGGGAAGATCCACCTTTAATCTGGGCCACACCTTCTTCTGGAAGCCTATAAGAAGGGCACTGAAGAAGGAAGCTTGCTATCTGCCTGCTTGTTATCACTCTCGCTAGCAAGTCCACTCCTCAATTCCTCAATTCGTCCTAACGCCTAGATTCTGAGCTGTACTAAAGACCAGCTAGACTTCTAGTCACAGGGACTGAACTATGCGAAAACTACTGAACAACGTGGACCTTTTGTTGCAGAACAGCAGTTGGATGATTAGGACAAGCCAGAAAGCCATTCTAACAAATAAATTCTCTCTCTCTCTCTCTCTCTTTTTCTCCATATATATATATATATATATACATATATGTATATATATATTCTGGTACCTTGCCTGATGAATACACATATGCATTTAACTTGCTGATTATATTTCATACTGGATTATTGATACAATTGATAATGTTTGAGATTTGAATCATGGTTAATACATTTTCCTAAAAATTTTGTGACATTCAACCCATGTAAGTTTTGTTAGAGGAATTATAAGAACATAACTTGAAGGTTAGTGACTTCATAAAATATGATTAAGTAAATCATGTTACTATTTTGATATAAATCTACATATATAATATATATACATATATGCATCCAAATATATAGACATATATATGTATTTCCCAGAAGTAATAAGTTAAATGCTAATCTGTAGAAAATTTAAAGTCAAAGGCAACAGACATGTATTTTCAGGCCCGAAGAAACATTGTCAAACATGAATTAAAACTTTATGACATTATTTGTGTACTTTTACCTATGAAGAATTATCCTATTTTTTAAATGGTCCCTATATGTATGATCTGAGGAGGTGATTCTTTCATTCAGGGCACCCCAATTATCGTTTTAGATCTCTGATCTTTAGAAAATACTTGTTACTAATGTGGATAGCGGTTCACATTAAGTCTACGGGAGCTGTCTTACTTCCTCTTTAGAAAATGCATTAGTTGGGGCTAGCAATACAGCTTAGCAGGTAAGTGTACTTGTTGCTCTTGTAGAGGACCCATGCTCTATTCCAGCACTTAAGTGGTTCTCACAACTATATGGACTTCCAGCTCGAGGGACCTCACCGGGCAATAAGCACACATACACACATTCAGTTAAACATTCATACACATAAAATAAAATAATAAATAAAATTTCAAATTATGAGTTGTTCCCACCAAAATCTTTTCGGACTTTTTAAAGTAAGTAGATTCTTCATAAAGAACAGATAATTGACTTGGGTTCAAATGTTCTAACTGGCTTCATTCTACATAAATATGTAACTGCAAGCAGACAACTAACATGTCATGTGATCAGAGCTGGAGACAGTCACAAAATCACTCTGTCTGTGTCCACATGGTTTTGGAAAGACACCTTTTCAGGTCAAATTTAGTGGATACATACCACGTTTTCATTATCTCTTCATCTGCTATGGCCCTTTAGGCTGAATCAAGTTCCTTCCTTCTGTGAACAGAGCAACAATAAACATGGATGTACAATATCTTTGTGGTCGGACAGGAGTCCTCTGTATATATGAACAAGGTCTTATACCAAGACTCCAAGGTATGACAATGACAAAGGGAAACCTAATTAATTAAAAACAGCCCTTTATATAGCTAATTAAGACTAATCTACACTTCTAGAAAATATTGTTGGAGTAGTTATATAACAGTAAAAATACATTGGTGTTATATTTACTAACAGTCTGTCAACACTCATCCACCAAAATCTTGCAACTAATCAAGTTGACAAACAAATATCGAGAGCATTAAACATGCCAAACTAAAATATTTCAAGTAAAAATTTGGATACTAATTAAAATAGATAAATTAATAAACAAAATTAGTATAATGTGTGCCCCCTATCATGATTTTTTAGAATAATGATTGTATCTTCCTTGGTTTCCAGGTATGTTATTGGTAAAATTGGTATGAGAATATCAAATGCACGATCATCCAGAATGAAAACAGATCATTTAGAAACAAAAGCTGTGTTCTGTTATGCCCTTTAATTGTTCAGTACCACTGAAATATGTGTGTAGTTGGGTGAAACACTTAGCTACTTACTTATTCCCAGCTAATCAAAGAAGGCCTTCAACCGAGGCCAAGTGAATATATTAATAAATTATATCACATTTACCTAAGAAACATACTTTGTTATAAGATTTCAAAGGACTAGCTAAAAGACCCCATTGTAGTACTGAACAGAGAATCATTTAACAAAAAGTTTAATTTAACAAATTTTATAAGAAATTACTGTATCTTTAAAATTACATTTCTTTTTGTAGGTATATATGTCTGCTTTCACGAGTTTGTGTGTACCATGTATATGTAGGAGTGCACAGAGGCCAGAAGAGGGAATCACACCCTGGAACTGGAGTAAGAGATGTTTGTGAGCCACCATGTGGGTGCTGAGAACTGAACCTGGGTCCTGTAGGAGAGCATTAAGTACTCTTAACTGTTGAGTCATCTGTCCAGCTGCAGGACATAATTGTTTTTGAAATTAGTGATTCTGCTGCCAATAGATCATTATCTGAGATTTGCCTGTCCTATTTTGATCTTGATGATTTGTAATTGCGAGTTCTCTCTGTCCTTATACAAATTATTACGTAGAAAGGCTCCATTCAGGCACCACTGTTCTATCCTCTATTGTTTTTCACATATGAAAATTTAATTAGAATTAGTAGGAAAATAGTTTTTATTAGGGCCATAGCATCAATATAATTACACCTATAGTTTAAATATATAGGCTGTGGTAGTACATGCCTTTAATCCCAACACTCAGGATTCAGAGAAGGCAGATCTTGTACAGATCTAGTTCCAGGACAGGCTCCAAAGCTACAGATAAACCCTGTCTAAAAAAATAGTATTTAAATTTGGGGCATCCTGAGGTTCACAAGACCCTATCTCAAAAGGAAAACAAAACAAAACCTTTTTCTTTTCAGTGAAAATGGTTCTTTATGCCAGAAAAAACCATGTAGCTCTAGGTACATAAAATATGTTTATTCCACTATTTTGCACTATGTGGAAAATCTGGACTGCAAAAAGAAATAAAATTGAAAATGAATTTTTAAAAAAGAAGAATAGATAATTCACAAAGAAAAGTTTCCTTAGGTTTTTGTCCAATAAAGTCTGGTATTAATAATATCATGATATTTACTTTTACTGTAGCTAAAGAAAAAATCTTGTCCATTCCAAAATTATTTTGGAGTAATTTTGCAGATTTAGCTGACTTTAAAATTGTGATTTCAGCACATACATTTTGAGGAGTAGGATCTTGTTAATATGCTGTAAATTAGTCTCCTAAGCTTTAAAACACAAACTATATTTAAAGTATATTTAAAAATATATTTAGAGCTGAAAATTCTTTCTAGTTGTAAGAAAATATCTGTTAATATCTGTATGAAGTTGCTTGCTCTGTATAATAAAAATACTCATTTATATCATGCATTTTTTCTCTTTCATCATGGGCTTATCTTTATAATTTTTCCTTGAAAAATTTTAGCTTTCTGTTTTTCATGAGTTGTGAATTTTTGTAAAGTTGGATAGTTAGAAGGCTTTGGTGGACTTGTTTACACCCATTGTTGACAAGATGTTAATGAAAGTAACACCACTGTATGTTTATTAATATATGATAATAACTCCATCATCAGTAGTTAAATCTGGAGATTTGTCTGAATTATCCATATAAAGGTTTTCCTAATTAAACATAATTGCATGTGATCTATGAGCTACAAACCATGGCTCCTTATTTACATTGCAGATCAATAAGCCTCCATTTGTTTCATTTTTCTTCTCTATTTAGGCAAATTGTCAATTGTCCTTCAAATGAGGAATTATTTATCTTTGTCTAACTGTACTCTCATTTCCTCACCATACAGTGTGTTCTTAGAGATATCTTAGGGACCGTATTAATTGTGCTTTGTTTTTGTTGCTTCTACAGCACATAGGAACAAGTTTTATGTATAGGAGGGATTTAATTTATTGAGGGAAATTTAAGTACTTGGTTAATTTTACACACTTCAGACTCGAATATTGCTGCATTAAAATCTTCAACCTTAGTAATTGTGTTTGTCTATGACACATTGCTACTTCTGCATATCCAGGGAAAGACCTAGTGAGCACTTCCTAGATGAGTCAGGAACTGTCCTCAGTGCTGAAAACGTGTCACCCTAAACACATACTGATGGTTTCATGGAAGTTGGATACCAATGGAAAGAAACAGACTTAGTAAGTGATTATAGTAAAGGCATATGTTTCGGAGGTCTCATCAAATATTAGGTCTTTGTATGCACATGTCCGTGTGTATTACATGTGCAAGGGTGTATTTGTACATGTGCATGTATATGTGGTACACGTGCATGCATCTGTGTGTGTCCAGAGGTTGATGTCATGCATTCTTTTCTATTGTTGTCAATGTTATTCTTTGAGTCAGGGTCTTTCCTCGATCCCAGAGATCCTTGGCTGGATAGACTGACTGGCCATAAAGCTTCGGAGAACTGCTTTCACCTGTTCCCCAATGCCCAGTCCTCAGGTTACAGATGAGTACCTTGCCCAGCTTTTTGCATGGGTTCTGGGAATCTGAATTTGTACAACAGGCACTTCGGTGGTTAGGTCACCTTCCCAACTTTACAATAAATTTTGATAAACATTTTGTGCTGTCAACTACTTTCTATAATTATATCTATATCTATATATAATACATACATACATATATCACTATGTATGTGTGTGCATGTGCAGAAAGGTCTAGTCAGTCATGTTTAAAAATGATAAAAAATATAAAGTATTTCCAAGTAGAGTTAGCCTTGGTTAGATTTGGATACAGAAATTTAGAAAGAAGATTGTTCCGTGTCAGCTGATACGATTCATGTGAAGTCTTACGCAATCATTTTGGATGAAAAGTGCAGGCTATTCAGTAGAGACAGTTTGGACCTGGAGACCCTGGCTAAATCTGATTGATAAAGGAACTTCGGAATCTTAGTCAGAGTTCTGGATTTTGCTATAGATGCTATAAAATCCCTTGAAGAATTTTGAAACAGTGGAAATTGAATTTCAGGCATTGTCAATAGAAGATTGGCATGGGACCAGTAAGTTTTAATCTCATCCCCTTGTTCTCATTTACATATTCAGAATACTTTGAACCACTGTGACTTATGGAGAACAAACATCACTTACACATTAGAATATTCAGAAAAGTCTCACGTCATCATTTTCTTTTCTTTCTGGTAAAATGAATAGGTACACGAATGTAACTATAAACTTAAAAACATTCACTAACCTCATATCACATTCACTTAACCATCTTAGAAAAAATGAATTGTGTTTTGTTTTGAAGGATTTACAGATATGAAATGAAACAATTATCTTCCACTCTCATGCCAAGCAGATTTAGTTTTCTGTCTGAAGACACTGTGACAAGTGTCCCTGGTTCCAAATGGTATTTATGTCTTTACTCATGAAAATCATTAAAAAACCCATTCTCTGTCTATCTACGGAAACCAGCCTCTATAGAACCCTGCCTTTGTGTTGAGAGTGACTCAGAGACAGAGCTACCGATGTATGTTCCGGTGGTCAGAGAAGGATCAAGTGTTCTCCCTGTGAAAAGATCCTAAGAAAAAGCAGGAAACAACACAACAGCAACAAACAAATAGAAGAAGAAAGTGTAGTAAGAAAGTCAGGTAGACAGCAGCCAGAAGATAGGTGGGTGGGGGTAGAGTCCAGGAGGAGAGCAAAGGAAAATGGAAAGCAAGCTAGAGGGGATAGCAAGGATCAGAACAGCAGAGCTCACAGCGGGTTTCTCCCTGAAAAGATGAGAATTCAGGCCAGACTCTCTGATAGTTAACACTAAAAATGCTAAGGTCGTGAACAGAAAGGGAACTTTCCTGACGAAATATTTTACTTTAAACTGCATAGAATTGAGAAATTGGTAAGAAAGAATATTTGAGAGAATCAAGATAAACTGGGCAGAATATTTGAAAATGTTAAAACCGAGACAAAAAGCAGAATCTCCTCATAAATGGGAGTAGTTTCAACTAATGTCACTTTAATTTTCATAGTTTATCTGCCTTGGATATCCAGGTTTCAGTCTGTGTTCTTCAAAGGTGAATTTTATATCCACTTTGGGCATGTAAAATCTCCTCATTTGTTTAATGTGTTCTTATCTCTTTGAATCATATAAGCTCTGATTCAATTAGGTAGATGGTGACTCCTGAGTTTCCTTCAGATTTATGGAAACCTATTTATCATTTTAAAAACAAATCAGATAAGGAAAAGTCTGTTCAACGAAACACAGCCATTTATCATTTTAAGGGTAGGGAAACTTGCTTGCTGTTTTATTACTGCTGTTAATCCAAATTATCTTACAGGTGTTTTAAAGATCTGTCTCGATCTGATAAGTCCTTTCTATTTGGAATAAATTGGTCCTATCCTCCCAGAGAGGAGAACTGTGCCATATGCCCTGGCTGCACACAGAGATCAGCAGAGCCTGAGGGTCTGGCCATGAAATACAATGGACTGCAGAGTTTAGATGGAGGAGTGTCTCCAGCAAAGATAGCTTTCTAACAAGCAGATGATTATTAGTTATTATTTTAGACCTCTAGGCTAATCATAAAGAAGGCTATTAGCAGGTAATGGATTAAATGAGGTGACTCATAGTCATATAATTTTTTTAATGTGAAGAAGAAAAATAGCCCATGGTAGATCAACTGTTGTCAAATCTTAATACAGCACAGAAGATGCCCTTGGAAGGGTCTGGAGGCCATAAGCTTTCTTTTGATTAGCTATGAAAGGCTTGGGATTGCTTTTCTCTTAATTGGAAGCATGCTCTTAGATTTGAAAACACAGAGATGAAAAGTTTTGGCTGCCGAGGAACTGCCACTTCAAAAAGATAAATGACTCTTGTGAAATCTTACAAGTAATTGGTGGAAGTCTGCACAAAAACCCATCTCTTCTGAAGCAAGATTGGTGATTGGTGTCTGATCTTCTTTCCTCCTCTTTTTTCGATGAGGCAGACTCAGCCTCATATCTTTATCTGTAGACTTGCAGGGTCAGTATGAATGTGACCATGTTAACACAGAAAGAACATCGGCAAGTGCTCCGGAAGACATGTGCAAAGCTATTAAAAATGTAGGAAGTCCCAGTAACATCCGGAACTGCGCCTGTAAGGTCTCAGTACCATGATGGCTCAGACAGCAAGCAACCCTGAGGGATGTGAAGGGGTGAAAAGAACATGGTGGATTATAGTCACTACAACCAAATCCTGCTCATCTCTCTGTTTCCAAAACATGAACAATAACAGCTTCCTGTCATTTGCAGGAAATAGAAGCAACTGGACATAATGATATTAAGTCAGTTTTAAACAGACAAATATCCTGCTTTCTCTCATTTATGTCCCCTAGACCTTATAGACATATAAGGCATATGTGCACCAAAGGCAGGAATATGGAAGACAGCTCTCTAGGAAACAAAGGAGAATTGGGAGAGGGGAGAGAAGGTTGTGGGGATTTACAGTCCAAATACATTATATCCTCATATGGAGAGGGCCGTGTACAATTCTGTGTAATAAAAAAATCTTCCTCACAAATTTGAGGTAAACGGCGCATAGAAAACCAGTGACAGTTGATTGCAAATGCTTTGAATATTTACAAATCCCCTCTGCATTTATTCTTCTGGGTTCCAAATGAATCTATATAGTAACACATTTTTTTTTTATCTCAATTCTGTTCCCTATTTATTTTAACATTTATTTCTAGACACCAGTATTACAGTTGTTCTTACTGGATATAACTGCATCATTGAAGATCCCTAGGATGTCTAAGCTAACCTGTTTTTTTTTTCATATCAGTGAGAACAATACTACAACACTCTGAAGTTATGTAAAGAAGTGGAAACTATAAAATCTGGAGGGATTTTGCTCAACTCATAACACGTGCTCTGTGTTTAGCCCCAAAGCTCATTATTGGATGGACATCCCCTGGCTGCGAGCAATTTTTGTTCCTCGAGGCTTGCTGATAGTGGCTATGGTTCTGCCATTGATTCGAACATAATCTGTGAGTTGCATCTTTATTGGATTGCCATGATTCATTTTAAAGGAAATGTTTTTGATCCTTGCTGACTGGCTTGCAGGGTGGTGTGGGGGTGGGGCTAGCGAGCAGCCTAGAAAAGAAAACAGTTTTAGTACTGCTCTTGGGTTTATGACTGGAAGGGAGAACAGCTAAAGCACATCAGTCCTTTTGCTATTCAGAGGTCTGACTGGTTTAGCTAGGGGGCCTGGATTCATGATCCATTTTCTGTTTCCTGTCCGGAATCTATTTGATGCAATATGTTCCCTGTCTCTTTGCATTAACTGAAACCTATATGATGTCAATTGAGAAAAGCAGTCACTGAAGTTATGAAATACTTGCAGTGCCATGACAAGGATCGGCTATAAAGCCCTTTTACTTTGCTCCATTGTATATTTTACTATTGTGTTTTATGCCTGCAGCTTGGCTGTATTGAAAGAAAATATTTCAGTTGGGCCGTGCTGGGATTTTTTTTTTAAGTTGCTTTTGAAAAGCTAGATAACAATGGGTTCAGTCTAAGGCAAACTGCCATTAACAAATGTAGGACAAATAAGCGCACTGAGACACACGACAGTGATGAAGACATTTTACTCCAAATCAAGCTCACACATACAGATATCTGAGCCAGTCTAAGGGTAGGTGAGGTTTAACGTAACTTTTGTGCCACAGATAAATCATGTTTGATGATTGCGAATTATATACTGTTATATAGTGTGAGGCTCCCTTGTGTCAGAGAACCTTCCGGGGGTCAGGTTCCTCCATGGATATCATACGCTTAAGGAGAGAAGGGAGATAAATACTTTAGTTGTTCTTCAAAGGAAATATAGACGGGGCTTTGAGTAAAACAAATCTTATGCCCTCGTATGCTTCAGGTGAGCTGCAATACCAGCAAATACCAGCAAACATGTTATCCCATAATCCTTTGGACACTTTAAAGTTCAGGTTGCTTTGCTGCTTCAAACTGATGTAAGAGACAGTGTGAGGACAGATCACAGTTTCTGGGATTTCACCACTGTGAAGAAGCAGAAGGAAATAAATTCAGAACCTCGGAAACCATTTTAAAGAAGTGTGGAGACGAAAAGAAGAGCCCCAAAAGGAAACATGCTAACTGATGGAACCCTGACTGGTACTATTCTTTGCTGTCCTGTTTTGATTTCTATATAAAGTAAGTGAGTACTATAAAGAAAATGTGAAATTGTCCTTGTAACCATGTGGCATGCATAAAAAACAAACACAAAAGGAACTCCACACACCAAATCTGTATTAGTGATAAGGGTGGTTCTAAAACAGTGAAGAAAACAATTTCTTAGATAATTGGCCATCAATACTTAATAATTTGAATATATTTCAAAACCACATAATTTACAATATTGCTAACTTCCTTGCTTTTCTTTGTCTTTAATGACTGGAGAAGTATTATAGTATAAATATAAAATGGCCCTAGAAGCGCAAGTGTTAAATTCTTGATCCCAAATGGAGATAATATTTCTGAAGCCTCTGGAAATTTTAGGAGGTGGAAGCTTGTTGGAGGAACATCTCTGGTGTATGACTGAATATTATGTCTTGTCCCTGCTATAGTTATTTTGTTCTGCCTCCTATTGGATGAGAACAGTTTCTTCCTTCATGTGTTCCTGCCATCATACCATTCTGCTTCACCAGAGCCCTGGACTGTGGCTGATCTGAAATTATGAGCTAGAGATCTTTCCGCCTCTAGCTGTCCCATCAGGTAGCTTCTCACGGTGACAAAATGGAACTAATGTAGACACCCTAGAGTCTCTCTAAATGCCAAAATCTTTTAAAGGAAAATCTAAACCATCTTAATCATTGGAAAGGGTGCTACATTTCTGCAATGTTAGTACAATGTCATTAATGTCCTAACAGAGGTTTCCTGATTGCTCAACCGCTCTTTGCAAATTCTTCAGCATCCTTTTAGGGAAGGGTGGCTTAATCTGTCCTTACTGTTTGCAATACATACAGATCAGTGTGTTTAAACATGTGGGTCCAAAATTAGTGAAACCATACACAAAACTTTCAATGTCATTTGAAGGGGTTAAAGTCATGGGGATCTGCTTTAGCATCGTGTCCTTAGGAAGCAGTCATCCTCAAGTCTAACACTATTTGTAAAACTACTCCATGAATGAAGATTTAAAAAGCGTTAGTTGTCTTGTTTCTATGGAAACCAGCAGTAATTGGAACTGATTACTGAACTCAGAGAAAGTAGAATCAGAAGGTACCATTAAGAAGAATGTATCTCTATATACTCTAAAGCTGAATTAGCCGCCAGAAACAACCATTTTCCTTTAGGTTCATTATCTGAGTAAAGTAACTTTCAGTACATAAAGCCCAGTTTATGTGCAACACAGTACTAAAAAGCTCCTCTCTGTCTCCCTAGATAGTGCATCTATTAAGGTATGATATGTGTGTCTGTTGGTGTGAGGAAGATTAGTGCCATGCTGAGAGTTTTTTAAATTTGTCAGATATCAGTAATCCTCTACGGTTTTACAGAGCCCAGGCGGGCAGCATCAACTTGCCTAATCTTCCATGTGCACTTCTCAAACTTGTTACTTTAGGCTAACTTACCAAACGGGACATTTTCTCAAGTTCATCAACTTTAGCAGCAAGATAAAATGTGAAACAGACCCATTTATGCACCTAGCCTGCCAGTAGGGCACAGGTAAAAACTGATCTCTAGAAAGAGGGCATCTGATCAGTTTCTTTGAGTTCAGGTGCACATACATTAAAAACAATTTTTATTAATAATTTAGGCTGTTTTTCTTAATGGAGAGAAGATATTAAAGGAGCAAAAGTAACTACCTGAAAAATTGTGTTTTGGGGTCGGTGAGTTTTTAGTGGGTCAAGATCCTTGTTGCCATGCTTGAAAACCTGATAGCAAAACCCAGCACACACGTGGTCGACTGGCTTCTTCAAATTGTCCTCTGACACTGCATACCGGTCATGGCATGTGCATGCCTCTCATCTCAAAACACAACAAAGTGACATTAAAAACATCATGTTTTTAAATATTGCTTTATAAACAGTATCATTATCAAAATCTGCTTTTAGAGCCCTGTGACATCAATTTCATTTCAGCGTGGCAGCCTGATGAAACCCATGTCTGAGGTAGAGCCCTTCACACTCTTTTACTTGCCCATAGGGAACCTTGTGCTTGTCTATGATCCCCGGAAATTGTATGGAAATCTACTCACCCTGAAAATACGAACATTTCAACAAGCCCTGATGACTTCTGTAATTGGTAGGTGACCATATATGCTGTGTGTTTTAAAAGTCTGATCTATGAGACTTCAGGGGAGCTTACCCCTTCCCTTTTTTGGTGGTGTTCCAAAGCTCAAATCTATTCAGAAGAGAACCAATACATTTTTTTTTGGTACGGTGTAAAATCTAGAGTGGCCAAAACTGATATTTAATCAGCAAACTGATCTACCACCTCAATGTCCTCTCGACTGCTGTGCACTCACGGCTTCTCTCAAACGCTAGTTCAGCTTACCGGTGGTGGAGCCCATGATTATATAGTTGATTGAGCCTTGGCCATTTAGTGATGATTTTAGTCTTCTACACTGCATGGGCAATCAGAAATGTGGACAAAGCAACTCATGCTGTATACGGAAAAGTGATGATCCTTTTGAGGGCAAAGATGTTGTGTGGTTGTTTGAGTGGAAGCTGAGAGAACTGATTTTTTTTCCTTTTATTTTCTCCAAGGTTCTCTTTCACTTTAGAGAGTGAATGACCCGCTGCAGTTGTGCGCGTTTGGGTATTGGACGCTTAGTAACGGAGAATATGGAGCCTGAACAAGATGTCTTCTCTAACGGGCTAGGCTCTCAGTGGTGGGATTGAGACATGGACTCAGTCACAAAATCCATGACTCACAACCTACTCTGCCTGCAAGACATGCAGAGGCAATGATTGCTCAGAGCTTATGGGAGTGCCCAACCAATGACTGGTCTAACGTGAGGCCCACGTCATGTCAGAGACTCCATGGCGGATACTCACTAGACGACAAGGATCTGGAAGCTGGGTGGCTCAGAGACCTAAGATAGAACAAAACATGGCTGACAAAAAAAGTCAATGAAATGATTCCTAACGATGTTCCGCTGTACTCATCAGATCCGTGACTTCATCAATCATCGTCAGAGAGGTTTCCTCCAGCAGCTGATGAGAGTACATGCAAAAAGGCCCAGAGCCAAACATTAGGCAGAGGCTGGAGAACTCTATAGAGGAAGGTTTGTACGAGCCCACACAATAAACTAAGCAGGGCTTATGGGGGATCACAGAGACCAAAGTGGCAGTCATGGAGTCTGCATGGTCTATGCTAGGCCCTTGGTATGTTGGGAGCAGTGAGACCCCAGATCCTGAATTTCTTGTAATCCCCTGATTTGAGTGCCTACAGCTGCTCTGAGCACAAGACCTTCAGGAGTTCCTGATGGCAGGAGACAGGTTTCTGGTGGGTTTGGCTGGGGCGTGGCTATCTCTATATAATCTGCCCCTGAACACAATAAAGGGGGCAT
>NC_022021.1:61222989-61225270 GCF_000317375.1 Microtus ochrogaster
TTTTTTTTTTTTTTAAGAAAAAAAGAGAGTGGAAATGTCACCAATATGGTCATTGATGGAGCCAATGACTGGGAAACTACCACTTCCTTAAATTCACTGTGATTTTTAAAATGAACATTTATTGTTGTCTAAAACCTAACATCACATCTCTTTCATTTCTCACTACAAATTTGGATTAACTCTTGTTTTCTGCATTTACTCTCCCACAAGCGTGGTAGCAGAACAAGGCTAGTTGGAAAGGCGGGAATCCAGCCACCCTTATCTCATTAAGGAAGCTTGAAGGGCAGAAGGAAAACAATGCTGTTCTGCTGGATATTTTTAGGAAAAATGAAGTTATTTTAGGAAAACTAATGATATGTATTTTAGGGAAATATTGATGTTACTTAAACAGTGCATTGTTGGCTATAATTTGAGGCAAAAACTGTAAATTTAATTTTAAATTTAAATTTTAACATTATTTATTTAACATTATTAATGTTAAAAATTTAACATTTAAAATTTAACATTATTAATAGAAGCTGTAAGAACAATAAAAAGAACTTATACAAACTAATGATCTTTGATGATTCAATAATTTACCTTATGAGTATTATCCTTGACCAAAAAAAGTTTAAATTTCAGAATAATTCATGAGTAATGTTTCTTACATGTTAGTCAAATATATTTCTTCCTTTATTGGACTTTACATGTTTATATGACAGATTGCTTTTTTACTTCAATGATTTGAATCCTGGAAATTTTCATTCTGAGATATATATGTTTGCTTAATTAAAATTTTATTTACTAATTGCATACCAATTGATGTTTTCTAAACTGCCTATGGTAAAGACTGCTCATTTGCATTACACTTCATCTACCCATTCATTTGGTCAAACAGTTATCTGTTGTTTATGAAGCATCAGCTTCAAGGTTATTGCTTTTGGAAGAGGAACTGCTTCTCAGACTGAATATCTTGTGTGTTCCAGAGCTGTGATATAGTATAAATCTGTTATAAAAATGAGTGACTATTAAGGTAAATGCAATTGTTGAATACACGTGGAGCAAAGCATATATCTCAGAAACAAATGGTTCAGTTCATATAAAATAAATCCAAACAAGTGACAAAGATGTCAATCAACATTCTTAATGTGGATGCTTCCACGAAGGGAATCATCATGAAATATATCCTACCATCTAAAACATCCTAACAGAGGCTAGTGTTCTTTTCTCTAGAAGTAAGCCTCACTCACTTCATCTTGAAAGGAAAACAACTCTATGTGAGATTTACCAATTTAAAAATTTCATTTGATTCCCTGAACTTTGCTTTTGTTTATGAAGCACAAATGAAACAAAAGTCCTAGGTTTTGTGTGCCGTCCTCTTCTTCCCAGGAAGGTGCTTAGAGATTTAGAGTTTTCTACTCTTCCTCCCTTTCCTGCCTCCTTTCTCCCTTCCATATTTTTCTTTTTCAGCCTCTGTGTCTGTTGACATTACATGACTTGTATCTATGAAATCAGATTTTTTGTTTGTTTGTTTGTTTTTTGAGACAGGGTTTCTCTGTAGCTTTGGAGCCTGTCCTGGAGCTACGTCCTAACGTCCTCTTGTAGACCAGGCTGGCCTTGAACTCACAGCTATTCAGTTATGTCTGCCTCTCCAGTGCGGGGATTAAAGGCATGCACCACCACTGCCTGGCTTTAAATTAGATTCTTAATTAAAAAAAAATCTTTCAGTTCTAAAGATTTTTCTAGTGATCACATTATTATTTGTTCTTTTTCTGACTTCATTAAAGATCAGTGGGAAAAAAAGATAACATAGAACATTATTTTATTTTTATATAATCCTTTCCATTAGAAATGTATAAAATAAATTTGAATGAATATTCAAGGAGAATAGACTAAGCAATAGATATATGCCAATACACATATTTTACAGATTAGGAAGCTGATAGCAAATGATTTATTGTAGGCCACAGAGCTGAGAAAAATGAGGAGAATGGTTAGAACCTATGCTGAAATCTGTTTCCCATTTTAATTATAAACAATGATTATTGTTTTTTATATGAAAGCTATTCCACAGTTATTGATAATTATTACTATAGAGGGAATTTTTAGTGGTTATATTACGTAACTTGTGGAAATTATAGTTCCTATATTAAATAAATTGTGGACATAAACTAAATTTATTAAAGTGTAAGGAGCTACAGTGCGTGGCTGGAGTTCAAAGGAGGAGAGAGAATGTACATTGGTCACTGCAGATGGAAAATCAGGATTCTGCTTTATAATCGTAAGATTATTTTACATAAGA
>NC_022021.1:61225448-61229283 GCF_000317375.1 Microtus ochrogaster
AAGAAGGCATTTTTAAAATGTCTTAGCACAAATAACTGCTCCTGGCTTCAGTGAGAGAACAATACTTAATACTTAAGAGTTCTGAATCAAAAAATGGGCGAGCTTATGAAGACAGCACTCACTGGGTAGGAGTAAACTGAGAACTATAGAAGGGGTGGGGCAGGAACTATTACTGAGAATTTATTTATTAGGACTCATCATGGATTCTTCAATGAAAGGAAACAGAATTGCAATAAGAATATGTTGCACATTTTTCACAATAATTGCATATCAATATAAATATAAAATTACCATTAGAATAGCATGGGAGTTTATTGATAAATCCTACTTTTGAAATGAAAATTTCTTGTAGTCTAAGAGGAAAATGTAGGTACAGGGAATTGCAGATTTAATTGAATGTTTGAATCAGAATTATGTGACTTAGATAGTCAGGAACACATGTATTTGTTTTTGAATGTCTAGCATCTTTGACCCAATATCTTTTTTTTTGTGAACCCATCCTTAGTGTGTTAATGATCTCATAGCTCATTGCTTTGATAATTTCTTGCTTCAGAATATCATATATTACCACCATGTAGAAGACCACTCTTTAGATAGAGAAACAAAAACAAAAATAAAGCCCTCAGTGGGATCTTGGCTGAAGCTGTTTGCAATAGATGGGGGAAGAACTCCCTTTTACATAACAAAGCATTATTTCCAAGATTTAATTTTGTCATTGCTTTTCCTTTTTCTATAAAGACTGCTTGATACAAAAGGTCGTGGTATCAGCAAAACGTAGACAGATTTTTGCTGAATGACATAAACCTGTCAGAATGGTGAGCTTTGATGTTCCATTAAGTGGTCGATGTAGATTACTGACTTTTGGCTAAATGCTACTCAACCAGATAAGGTCAATACCTGTTAGTTCATTGGTGGAATAATTAATCAATCAATACAGGATGCTTGGAGTCAGGGAGAATTATTGCCAGGCTTGTATCTCTGGCTTTGGTCACAGAAATTATTTAAAAACTTCCTTGCAACATTAACCCCCTCAGTGCAGGATTTATTGTGGCATTATGGCATATGGAGGAAGGGAAGGAAAAGAGCGGCTGGTGGGTAGCAGTCCTTGTAACCTGCAGCTCTGCAGAAAGAAAATCTTCTAACAAGCAGAGAGCATCATCATTAGTTCTTCCTTTCACATCACCGCACTTTGCTTGTAAAATAATTGCATGCAATTTTTCTATTTTACAGTTGGACCACATGACTCCCTGTCTCCTTTTGCACAGCATCACACCCCTCCCCCAGACTGCCCGGCTGAAGGCTGGGACGGCTCACCTTTAAATATCTCAGCTAGAGGCTTTTATGGCGGCTGCTTACGGTATTTCCTAAGTGCTGGAAAAACTAATCCATCTAATTCACAGAGAATTTTCTCTCTCCTCACTATTTCATATGCAACGCTATCTTTCCCTTCTTAGAAACGCAGAGGGAAGAAATTCTTTGAACTTTCAAGGGTGTATTTGAGTTGTGTTTTTTTTTTTTTTTTTTTTTAATGTGTGTCTTTAGAACAGCTCATATCTACTGACCAAAAGATACTTGCTGGCTCAAATTATTTCTTGGTTCAGATTATCTGTTACAAAAAACAGCTTTTCTGCATATTTTGTTTTTAAAAATTATTTATTACTATTATAAGTGTATGGGAACACATATGACATGGTGCGCGCGCGCGTGCGCGTGCGTGCGTGTGTGTGTGTGTGTGAGAGAGAGAGAGAGAGAGAGAGAGAGAGAGAGAGAGAGAGAGAGACCTCTCCACCTTTACATGTTTCTAGGACTTAAATTTAGAACTATCAGGATTCTGTGGCAAGCATTTGCCATTTTGATGACCCTTTTCTGCATATTTTCAAAAACTATTTTTTGAAAATTATTTTGATGATGTTTTCATTTGTTTCAGAAAATAGTTAATGGATATTGAAAGAGACTAAGGCATAGTAATCAACTTTGCAGTAAAGGGATTTGGACATGTAAGCAGCACCCTAGGGCATCCTGGTGCACCGTGCGAATTATTCACCATAATTTTTGCATCTCTTACTATGTTTAATCCTTCTATACTTCTCTGAAAAAGGTATAATGGAAGCATTATTATGGCAGTGTACCCATTAAGAAAACTAAATGTCATAAGGCATATTTCTCGCTAAAGTCACTTATTTAGCAAATAACCAAGAAACAGAATACAGAATTCCTGGAACCTCAGGAGCCTATCTTGGAATGATTGATAAATTCCACTTGGATCATCACATAAATAATACTGAAGACAAGCTATGGTATGTGGAGCCCTGCTAGCACAAGGTTCTCTCTGAATTTCAAAATCATACCATGTATTCATATAAAATGCAGGGAAATAAAAAAATCTAATAGAATTGGAACTAATATATTACGGAACACTAATCAACCATTCAGGGCTTAGCTTAGCTGAACAAACTCTGCACCCTTGTTCTTGCACTCTAGTTTTTGACTTATTTCCCAAATCATTGAAATAAATAATTGATGTGAGATTCCCCTCTGTATACTATGAATACCATTAGTTAATAAAGAAGCTGCTTTGGGCCCATTGCAGTGCAGAATAGGGCAAGGCAGGGATTCTAAGCAGATAGAGGAGGAGAGAGTAGGTGGAGTCAAAGAAAAGCCATGTGGCCGTTGCAGGAGACAGACACACTAGAACTTTACCCAGTAAGCCACAGCCATGTGGCGATGCACAGATTAATAGAAATGGGTTGCTTTAAGATGTAAGAGTTAGCTAGGAATACTCTAGGATCATTGGCCATTAATAGCATTGCTATTAATATAGTTTCACTGTGATTATTTTGGGTCTGGATGACTAGGAAATGAACAAACAGCATCTGCCTGCAAATAATAATCACAAACAGAATCAAGAGCCTTTCCCTTAACTGGGAGTTAAGATAGGAACTGGAATTGGAGTCTCAGATTCTCCCCCATGAGTGTAGAGTTGTGATCTCAGGACATTTCTAACACATGGTTGTGGCCAAACTCTGGTATTTTTGTGAACAAGAAGTCCATACTCATTCCAATATGGTTGCTGGGAGGTGAAACAGGAGGGTGCTTCCCTCCAGGGAGTAAGATTCACCTAGAATTTTCCTTTCCTTAGTTGCACAGTATTTTCTGTTTGTTTTTGTTTTGTTTTGTGTTTTTTTGTTTTTGTTTTTCAAGACAAGGTTTCTCTGTAGCTTTGGAGCCTCTCCTGGAGGTAGCTCTTGTAGACCAGGCTGACCTTCAACTCACAGTGATCTGCCTGCCTCTGCCTCCCAAGTTCCAGGATTAAAGGCATTCACTACCACCGCCCAGCTGCCCAGTATTTTCCAATGAATTAGTAGACAACATTCTCTTAATTGGGAACTCTGAGGTCTGGTAGTTCATTGCAGTGCAGAATATGCCTTGGATTGCGTTCTCTTACTTATTGCTACTAAATCTTTTCGGCTGTTTTCTTTCCTAGGCAGAGGCCAATGTTTCCTCCTCACAAACTGTTTTTCAATATAAACTCAAAACCGATGTCTATCTGTGTGCAGTGTTCTTCACACAGATTTTCTTAGTTTACTACACTGGTAAACTTGACAAACCTTCATGATCAAAGCAACTTATAAAATATTGAACTTACAGTTTCAGAGGCACAGAGTCCATAATGGCTAAGCAAAGGAATGATGGTAGGAACAGTTGAGAACACACATTCTGATTCATAAGCATGAGACAGACAGCACACTGGGAATGGAGTGTGCTCTTTGAAATCTCAAACCTGCCCCCAGGGACACACCTTCTCCAACAAAGCCAAATTTTTTTTCTTTTTTTT
>NC_022021.1:61229772-61242872 GCF_000317375.1 Microtus ochrogaster
CCTGATGAAGGTTAATACACTCATCCATTGCTGGTGGGAATGCAAACTTGTGCAACCACTTTGGAAAGCAGTGTGGCGGTTTCTCAGGAAATTGGGGATCAACCTACCCCTCGACCCAGCAATACCACTCTTGGGAATATACCCAAGAGATGCCCTATCATACAACAAAAATAAAGCCAAATTTCTTAATTCTTAGCAAACAGTTCTCCAGCTGGGGACTAAGTATATAACAGGTATACATTCTTGGTTCCTTATTGCACTCATTAACTCTGAATGATTTCCGTGAGCTCAGAAGACATAGCAAGTTAGAAGTCCACAGTTTTAGTTCAAAAACCACCTTCAACTCTGAGCTTAATGCTATAGGAATGCAGTAGCTCCTTTGTTATATACTTATGGGGGCCATTCTCATCCAAACCGCCACATGGAACTTTAAAAATAGCTGAGGCAGGTGGATCTCTGTGAGTTCGAGGCTAGCCTGGTCTACAAGAGCTAGTTCCAGGACAGGAACCAAAAAGCTATGGAGAAACCCTGTCTTGAAAAAAATAAAAAAAATGACAGCTTTCCCTAGAAGATTCTGGTGTACTTCTGGAAGCCTTATATTATCAAGCAAGAGCCTGGATACCCTGAAAACGCCATGCTGGAGTCAGTGATAGACCCTTTGATTAACAATGATATCTGAATATATTCTTCTAGCCATTTGTGCTACCTCATGGGGCACATAAAGTTCAACTAAAGTAGTAAACGAGCCAGTCTATCCACTCCTATCCCAGTAATTGAACAAGAAGGTAAACTTAATCTCTAGGAGCTACTGCATTCCTATATATTAAGCTCAGAGTTGAAGGCTGTTTTTGAACTAAAACTATGGACTTCTAACTTGCTACATCTTCTGAATCCATGAAAATTATTCAAAGTTAGTGGATGCAATAAGAAAGCAAGAGTGTATACCTGAGAGAATATGGAAGTAGATAAACTCTAATAAAACATATATCAGTCTTAAATAGAGCTACTCAAATAGTTTTTGGGAAGGGATCCCGATATGGATCTTTGAGTCCATGTATGTTTTTTATTTTTTCCCCATTGTTATAGTTTGACTTTAAGTGTTCCCCAAATCTCATGTCTTGAAGGTTTGTTTCACAGTGCGGTATAGCCTTCAGAGATAAAGCCTTCACAGGGTGATTGACTAGGAGGGATCTGAGTTTCATCACTAGATTAATCCCCTGGCGGATAATAGTTTGAAGGCTATTGGGAAGTGATGGCAACTATGCTAGGTGGGGCTTATTTGCATGATATGGGTCACTGGGGACATGGCTTTGGTAAGCTGGTTTCCTTTGTTTTTGTTTTTGTTTTTGTTTTTTTTTTCTGTTTCTTGGTTGTCATGACTCTCTTCTCTCTGTCTCAATCTCTTGTCACCCGGTGTTCTCACTAGAGGTTCCAAAATGACTGAATATATATAATGGACTGAAATTATGAAACTACTAGTCCAAATAAATCTTTCATTATTTTAAGTTTGTTGTTCTTAATTTGTAAATGCTCAGGTCTTTAAAACCTGGGTTTTCAGCACTACTTAGATTTTCTAAGAATTCAGTTCATCTCTGTCTCTCTGTATTAGTTTCATTTCTCATCGTTGCTACCAGATACCTGACAGCAGAAACTTTAGGAGAGGAAAGCTTTGTTTTGCTTATGATTTGAGGGTGTACAGTCCATTACGGTGGGCAGGGCATGGTGTAGCAGTGTCAGGCAGCTGGTCCCATTGTGGAGAGGGAGATGAGATCTTGTGCCTGGCTGTCTCCCTCTTGTTGAGGACCCTAGCCCAAGGGTGGCATCCACTTAATTCCCAATGGTTGTTCCTCAATTGAGCATCTTGGGAACCACCTTCAGACAGGGAAGATCCACCATTACACTTAATATTGCCCCGCTCTATCCTCTCCTGACAAACTCTACAAAGGAAATAGAGCAGCTGACCTAGTGATCTGGATCTTTCTTATTCCTATTCCTGAGTCCCTTTAAGTCACAGCTTTTTAAACGATACTCAACTATTGTTTCTCATATTATAATAGATCAAAATAAATGTTTCAGTTGTCCTCCATTTATTCATATGGATTTATGTCATTAAGAAAAGACAGGAGATTTTCTATATTTTATGAATGTCTTAAAAATCTACCCCAGTGCATTGTTGCACACCCTGGCACACACGGGAGGCAATAAATGGACTCAGTGATATTAACTTAAAAAGAAAACAGAGAAGATTTGAAGACAGGAGGAAAAAGATGTGCAGGGAATAGGGGAGGAATTGGAGAAGAAGTAGTAAGCGTGGATTGGACCCAAATAGATTTATATACATGTGTGAAGAATATTAAATAAAATATTTAATAAAAGCCAAGTGCAGCCAGAGAAACAAATTTGTCTGACAACTTGTGAACTAGCCACACATGTAAGAACAACAATAAGAAAATAAACATTCTCTGAGGTTATTTAATGACCTCCCAGTGTGCATGAGGTGCTGGAAAAATGACATGTTGTGATAGAGTATCTGAGAGCCAAAGGAAAGGTCCTTCCAGATCTCTGCTTAGGGAGAGCTTCTTTGCTATCATAACTCTAGAAAATTTTGAATTCTTACTGTAGTTAATACATCCAGAGTACTGTTTAAAAGGATAGAAACTCAGTTATTATAAAATAAAAACTTAAAAGACAAAAGAAATGCTATTAGTGTATGTATCAAGTTATAAATCCCCATTTAAAAAGAAGACAACCCCTATAATATAAATATCCCCACAGAAACATTTTCTAGCATATTAGAAATGCATTTTTGATTAATTTATGAAAGCTAATATATAATTAAAAAAACAAAATGGATTTTGACTTTTCAAAATTTGTCTAGACATCTGTATATAGACACCCTCATTTAGACAAAGCTATAAGATCCCATGTGTGTCATCCAAAGACTGACTAATACTTATTTTTGGCCATGCCACTGGTCCACAGTCAACATGGATCATGATGAAAAGAAAAAGAAAAGTAAAAAAAACAAACCAAACTAAAACAAAACAAAAAACACATCAAGACCAAAACAAAAACAAAAGCGCACTTCTGCAGACTTGTCTCTGCCCTTCCTACGTTCTCCCCATGACTCTCAACACCTCCACTTTCTGACATCACATTATTGCCCATGATACCTCCTCGTTTAGATTTGCTTGATCTATTTTAGCTGCATGTACAGTGAGCTTGGCAAAGGGAGATGAAATTCCTCAAGCTTTGCAGCATCCTGAGAATGACTGTACACTTACAAAACTTGACAAGTTTTGTGTGGTACCATTCACACTCTGTAAAATTCACCGTTTATAATCATGCAATAGGCGATCCTACCAACCCACTATATGATGCTTCCATCACATCCCAAACCTCCCTTATCACACTTTATACTGGCTTCTTCCTATTCATCACAGGCTGATCAGGTTCTGCTCTCACAGATTTGAATTTCTTCCTGTTTTTTTAATGATATGAAGGCATATAACATACAGAGCTGCATCAGTCTGTATAGTCACATTTGGTTATTTGTTCATACTCTAGCCATGCATTTGTAGTTTGTTCTTTGTAGGGAATACAATTATTTGGCTGTACACCATTTGCTTCTTCCTCCATTTGCCAATTGATGGTTTATGCTTCCACTTTGGCTCCAGTTGTTACGAATAATACTAAAACATTCATAGTCAATTTTTTTGGTGCTTTTATGCTGTTATTTCTCCAGGGTATATGTATCAGAGTAAAATATCTGGGTTATTGGTAAATTTTGGTGTAAATTTTTAAAATTCTATAAACTCTTTTGCAATGTGGCAGTAACAGTTTACACTCATGCAAATAATGCTTTATGGTTCAGTCTCTGCAACCCAGACAGCATGCTTTATTAGTTTTGTTTTTATCACTGGTATATATAAGAGAGCGCCTCCTTGTGGTTTAAATGTGTGCTTCTCCAAGTCTCTAGTGGGACTCAGCATGAGTTTTACACTCATATCAGACATTCTATGTTAAAGTGTGTTCAGTTATCTTTTGATAACTTTTTGAGTGAATTTGTTCTTATTGTGGATGAATAAGAGCTGAGTGTGTATGAAAACTCCACAATGCAACCTTTACATTGTACACTGACGTACGTTGGCTAATGCATAAACAATGTTATCATATTTGGGGTGGGCGGCTTTCTCTGGAGAGCAGTTGCAGTCCACAGAACCTGAATAGATGTCTCTTAGGTGCTTTACAAAGCCATGTCGCACATTCTACCATGTGCTTTGGAAAAAAAAAAAACAGGTGTTCTTGTCAGTGTATCATGAATTATGAAAAGCAGTGTCAACCCTAAGAAATGGCACCTTATTCCCAGGATAAAGATTAGCTGATGGACTTATGGAATGGGAAGAGAGATGTAATATTCTTTATGAAGTCTCTTGTATCCTCTTAGTTCCATCTTTGATGCTGGGGATCTGCTTAGCCAAATCTCGCCTCGCATTTTCTCAGATCTATTTATTTCTTGGTAAATGCCCCAAAGAAGCCTCTAGGCTTTCAGGAAAACTGGCTTTAGTCAGTGCAAATTTTAGCAAAGTATGGGAAATAAAAACCTAGAAATATTAAACCAGTTTCTTATCTTCTAGAATAACCTGTTGTACTGAAGTGAAATGATATTTACTATTATTGAACTTGTAAAAAATATCATTGCAAGTGTTTACTACACTGAAAGCTTGTTGACTAATATTAGACAAAAGAAATGTTGCTCTGTGTTTACTTTTTTAATTTTTAAAAAAGTTTGAATGTTTAGGATTTTTAAATTATTTTGTGTGTATAAGTGTTTTGCCTGCAGGTATGTTGTGTACCATGTGCATGTCTATTGTATGTTGAGGTAAGAAGATGGCATTAGATTCCCTGAGACTCAAGTTACAAATTACAAAATTAGATGCCTATGAGTGTTAGGAATTGAACTCAGGTCCAATGTAAGAGCAACAAATGCTCTTAAACTGCTGAACCACTTTCCAGTCCTTACATTTCCTTTTACATTTTAATAGCGATAAAATTCAGTGGATAATAACTAACTTATGTCACTGTCATTAATGCTTTACCTATCAAGAAGAGATGGAGCTTTATGAACAGTCATCATGCTGCAGCTCCGTATAACGACATTTTATCCCTTCATGCCTTCTGTCTTTCTTTACAAACGTTCTCTCTCTGAATCCTATATAAAGTAAGCTGACTTTCAGACATAGACTTGCAACACTATCTTGCTGTATTCAGGCAGGTTACATCAGTTATTGAAGAAGCACAATTATTTACAAGAGGTTTCAGATTAGATCTCTGTTTTCAGATAAACTGCAGTTACTTTGGAAATATGTGTTACTATTTTGAATGTTTATATTTGTCAGGGAAACGTGGGTCTAGACAGAAAGTATGCTGTTGTTAATGCCTAGTGTATGTAATTATTAAGTAAAAGCAGAAAGCTGGGTAAGTATCTGATAATTTGTATTTGGAATAATAGAACTCCTTGAAGGTAAATGTGAATTTTTAGGCAGGTTTGTTTCACTCAATCAATTTATGAAGGTATTCTCATTCTTAAATGAAAATCACAGTGGTTGAGTCTTGTGTAACAAAAAGATGTCTTACTAAGGGGTCTGTACAACTCCAGAGTGTCTCAGGGCATGCAGTTTATCGTCATAGTTCTTCATAGAACTTCATTGTCCCATAATTTTCTAAGCAATGTTAAGGCATTTCAGATATGCAGCTATATTTTATTTGCTTTTATTTGGAACAAGAGAAAGAAAGAAAAGGAAAGAAGAAAAAATCGAGGCTATCACCATGAATTATGTAAAGAAAAAAGGATTTCAAACTATGGAAAATTAGATGTCATAATTTTGACAATCCTGAGCAGAGTTGCTATCAAGTTTGAATGTCCCATTAGGTCAGAAATCCACACAGATTTAGCATGGTATGCAATAGGAATTCTTCAGAGTGGTTAGAAGCAAATCCATGTCCTCTGTGCAACTCTAAGCAATCCTGAAATGTTTAAACTTTGATCAGAATGACAGTTTTAAACTCATAAGAAACTTGAACTGGTAGCTAAGTACCTGGTGGCTTGGGCATGCCCCACTCTCTTGACCTTTGGCTCTCTGCTTTCTGTGATGCTTATCCCTTAAGCTTTCCCTTAAAAAGTCTGGTCACATGGCACACATTGTGACACTAAGGAGGACATAGTGGGAAAGGGCAAGTTCCCAGTGCACATGTTCTGCCCAGATAAAGGACCTGTAGTGGTATTCCAAATGACAAATGCCACCCTTCATCCTGTACTTTTCTTTTATAAGAAGGGAATATTTCATTTGTTATAAGAAAGATTTTAGAGAATTAAAAGTCCCAACTTTTGCTCCATAGTTAAATGTTGTAATGAGAATAGCATAAAATAGACTGACTGATACATTTTAAACAATAGAAAAGTTTCTTTGAAACTTTCTCAAATCTGTTCCTATGAAGTTAGGTTTTATATTTTTATAGATATCATTCAGTAGAACTTAATATTTAATAAAAACGTATTATCTTAATTCCTTGAGAATTTCATATATTCAGTTTGATCATATTTATTCCCACTTCTCTCCTAACTTATTCCAGACCTATCACTCAGGTTTGTTTTTCTAATCCAAGTCCAAGTCGTGCTGCCCATATACTTGTGAGCATTGCATCATCCCCTGGGACACATTCTCTGGAACTCTAGTGTTGGTCTAGGTGGCTAAATGCCTGAAAGTGCCCTTTCGTGGCTATGAGTGGTCATTGAATAGGATTCATTTAGCTACCAGACCCCTTTGCAGATCATTTTGCACAACTGGCTGTTGTTGCAGGAGAGGAAAGATTATACTTTAGTCTTAGACAACTCCTAGATGTAAATTGCTTAGTATTGCAGAAATGATGTTTTATTCATTCAAAGCATGCTAGGAGACAAAGTAAGGAGTGGAACTAATGCTAAAGATCATTTTGTTGTCTGTAACCCTCTGGCCTCATGTTTTGTGAACCACTGAGCAGTTGGGTGGTGATGCCTCTGCTCTTTCTCGCTTTACTGGAAATTAAAAAAAATCACTTCCACTCATAGCCTATTGCTCATACTACTCTTGCACTTTGGTTTCCCTATAACATGCTTGAAAATTGACAGCCAAGAGATGTATATTCTGATTGCAAGCATGCAAATGCATGTGAGCACAGTCATGAGTCACTCTAAGTAAAGAGCTAGAACAAAGCTGTACCTTGGAGAGAAAGTAGGGCATTGGATTAGTGCACAGAGCTCTCATTTGAAACATTCTATATTTGATAAGAAATTGCCTTCTTTCTTTCAGGGTGAAGATGTAGCAGTTATGGTTGTGTGGGAATGTGTTGATCCTAAGAATATCTCCCTCTATACCCAGTTCATATTCATTTCTGCCACAGAGAGAGCGCTTCCAAGGGAATGTCTGAGTCTACTTTCATGATTGGCATATGACCCGAGCAGATGTGGGCCCCCTAAGAAGATGATGTCTAGAGTTTAAAATCTCTTGGTGTTCACAGTCTTCATTATCATGTTGCCTTAATATTTTTCATAGTTGCACACTTGAAAAGTTTTGTATATATTTTACTCTATTGTTTAGACTGATTTTCTGTAAACTTATTTGATGTTATTTAAACTATGGAAAAATATATTCTCTTGGTTTATATGCATATTCATGTGTGTAAGTATATTATATATAAATAAATACAACTTTTTGATCCTTTTTCTTGAAGCTAAACAGACCCAAATTTCTTGCTTGTTTCTAAAAGGATCATGCATTTACAATACTTAAAAACACCATTTTTACTAAATTAGTTAGTATTTCTATAAAAATGAAAATAATAATCACATTTCCACAGTAAAGAAACTATTGGAATTGTCAGATACAAGTGTAGACATATTTATAATTATATGTAAATATACAGACAATATGGTATAAAGATAGATAGCCATATTCAAAATGGAAGGCATATTGTATGTGTCTAAAGAAGCCACATATAAGGTTAAAAATTAAATAAAACTTGGATCAAATTTAACATAGATTGAAGGAAAAATGATAAGAAAATATACAACATGTCAATATGGAAATGTTGGAGATAAAAGGGCTTAACTTAGAATGATAAAACTATCAACATGAGCCAAATGTAACAAGTATAGATATAAACCCCAAAATCAAATTTAGAAACATGAGGCAAATTTAAGAGAAAAATCATAAAACTCTGAAAATTATAAGGAATATCAGTTATAATATAGGAGTTTTGAAAAACACTATACATCAAATGAACAACTGAATATTCGTAGAAATGTTGTGTTCAACAATATGACTCACATTCTTCTTAAAAATGAAACTTATGTATAAATTAAACATTTGATAGGACACAAAATGTGAATCAGTTATTTAAGATTGAAAGACTGAAATTATTCTAAAGTATATCCTTCACAGAAAGAAGTCAGAAATGAAAACAAAAAAGCAATCTAAGAAATTATTAAATGCTTGATAATTTCAAAACATGACTTAAAATCATAGGTAAAAGAACTAACTGGAGTAGAAATTTAAAATTATTTTCAATATACTGCAAAAAAAAATGAATGCTAATTTTTTTTTTTTTGCCAAGAGCCAAGCCTCTACTTCATAGCTACATACAATATTGAGCTCTCCTATGAGATATACTAAAAGGCTGCTAATTAGTAAGCCAATCATCCACTTTGAGAAAACAAAATTTAAAAAGGAAATTAAATTCAAGGAAGGACAGAAGAAATTCCAAGTGGCCTATGTAAAATAGAAGGTAAATAGTAGAAGAATGTCTGAACCTAGCAGGACAAAACAAAGAAGCAAACAACAGAAAATGACACCGCAATTGAGAGGAATTTATCCCAAGAATACCAAGTTACTTCTAAACCTAATATCAGTGTCATGCTGTAGATTAATAGAAGAATAAAATTGTGGTCAGCTCAATAAATGCAGGAAAATAGCCATTGACAGACTCAACTGATTGAATAAAGTCATCACACAGACTTTCTAGAAAGGATAAAAGATAAAAAGCATGATACTTAAAGGCAATTGCTGAATGTTGCCCATCTGAGGTGGGGAACATTACAATGGTGTCATTTTACACCAACAATATATTTTTTTTAAATAAAGTGTTGGCATTTATTAGGGAAATGCAAACCAAAATTAGAAAGTGAACTTACATCCAATAAAATGAGACAAAGGGAGGAAGAAGTTAAAAATGAAAGTGCTGGCAAGGTGAGAAAGATGTGGAGACACTGTGATTCTCACAGTTAGTTGGCAGGAATTAACACAGTGGTGGCGCACGCCTTTGATCTCAGCACTTGGGAGGCAGAGGCAAGTGAATCTCTGTTCAAGTCCAGTCTAGTCTACAGAGAGAGCTCAAGGACAGCCAAGGCTACACACAGAAACCCTGTCAACAGCAACAAAAAATAAATAATAAATTAAAAATAAAAATCCAGTCAAACAAACAAGGATATGTGGAAAATATAGAATATCTGTATAATTCAGTGATTCTCCTCTTGGCTATTTATGTAATGGAATTGAAATCAGGACCATTCAAAGAGAAAATTATGCCATTGTAATCCTGGCAGCCTTATTTACAAGTGTCTAACATTTTAAGTTGTGCTGAAACTTAAATTTTCATTTATTTAGATAGATATTTTGGATATACCTTGGAGATTGTTTAAGAAGGTAGAAACTACTGAAGTCTATTTGAAACTAATTAGGTTTCATTGTTCTTCGAGTCTTTTGTTTTCTTGGTAATCAATAGCACAAATTCCATACACTATAGAAAGCAGAGTACAGGGACTGGCCTGGCACTAATTTGCATATTTCTTCCTACATTTCCTTTAGTGTTTAATTCCTGTCTTTGGAAATTTTGCTGGATAGATATGTTTCTGTTTTCCTAAAAGAGGGATCTTCCTTAGAATAAAATATTGGGGGGCGGGGGTTAGGTAACATTTTTATCCAGAAAATATTTGCATGGTATTTGCAGAACTGTTCTAGGTCTCAATTCACATTTCATAGTTAATAAAAAACAAAACAAGTAACAACAACAAGAAGAAAAACCCAATTTGTTTTTTTTTTTATCAGAATGCATGTAATTGGATCTCTTTTCAAATTTGTTATGGCAATTTGCCTTCCCAAGTACTTTGCAGCATGTCATCTATTTTCCTTCAACCTAATTATTGACAAAGCATAATTTCCATTTGAGACTTTTCTGTTTCTTATGATTTTGGTCCAGTTTGATCTCTATTTACCCACTAGATTCTTCTTTGTTCATCATCATCATTGTTAACGCTTATGTGTACATGTTTGTTCGTGTTGCTGTTCATGCTGTGGTGCATATGTGAAGGTAAGAGGCTAGTTAAGTGGACTTTTTCTCTTTCCTTCCATATTTATGTTGGTTCCAGGGATTGAACTCAGGTCTTTAGACTTGTGCAGCAGGTGTTTCTACTTGCGGAGCCATCTATCCTGATCTAACTCTTTAGTTTTAAAAAATTAGATATATATTCCCATTTGTTATTTTAGTAACATTATCATTTTACTTTTTCTTAAGTAAATTCCTTAGTGCTTTGTTCAAGATTTACAATTAACATTAACTTAGAAAATGCTACTCGGCATTAATGGGGAATAAAACTGGGATTAAAAAAGGGATTTCTTTGATAAAGCCTTGTTTTTTCTCCTTTCTTCTGTGATTTCTATTAATCAAAGAATATCTTCACATATGTGCATAAACCAGTTGAATAATTGTTTCTTTACAGAGCACTTTATAACTTACACAAAATAAGGAAGATAGTAAATGAAATCATATTCATAGCTGTGGCCCCAGACTTGCACAAAGAACTATAGGCAACTAAGGAACAGCTGGGAAAGGAAGAGGAAGAGCACACCCATTGGTCATCCAGTATCAAATGTTCAGTCCTGAAAGCATATATGTAATTAACAGTATAACTGAATAGGTTATGTGTGTGTGTATGTGTGCATATGTGTTTGTATGTATGTGCATGTGAGCATACAGTAACAGTAAAAAAAAAAGGTCTCATGAATTTGAAAGAGAGCAAAGAGAGGTATCTGAAAGGGCTGGGAGGAAAGGAAGGAAAAGAGAGAAACACTGTAATTAAATTACAAGTTAAAAAATATCAAAGTCCAGTCATTATGTATAATGATTAAAGTATGAAAATGAGGACATTAATCATCTAAAATTACATTCATAGCATTTTATGTCATTACCCTATTGCTACTCTTCATTTGATTATATGGAAATAACTTATCATGTGATAACTTGATAACTAATGTTAGCCTAAGGATCGCCTGTAATACTTCTTGTAGAGCTTGTCTGCTAGAAAGCAAAAAATTTACAGGACACATATACACCTCATGCATAGAAAATTTAGGAATGATTTATTTCTGTTTTATTTTTTGCAATGTACCTTTACTGAATTACGGAATTTTTGATTGGCTTTTTTTTTCCTTTCAACACTTTAAATGGCCTGTTGCTTTTTGATCTGTGATTCCTAAAAAGATATTGTATTTGCTTATTTGCAAAGATCCCCCTCATGTGATGACTTGCATTGCCTTTACTGCTTTCTGGAGTCTTTGTCTCTGACAATTATCAGTTTAATTGTGATCTTATAATCCTTTGGGGTTTTACCCAAATTGGGATCTGTTGAGAATTTTCAATGTCTTCACTAACTCAAAAAGAAAATAAATAAATCATAGTTCACTCAAATATTTTTATTTCTCTCCTTTCTTTCATTTGTATGGGTATTGTGTGGATGTGGATGTGAGGGAGTCAGAGGCTAAATGGGGTGGTGTTCCTCAGGTGGCTTTGTCTACTCCCAACCGAGGGCACTATTTCCCTCCCCCTTCTCTCCTTCCATTCTAGGCTGTGGGCAGACAGGTCAGGTGTGACAATTCCTTGTGCACACTTTCTAAGGGATCTTCCAAACCTTTTTGTTTCCTTACTGGATGTCAGTGTGGATCTTACCAAAACTGCCATGGAGCTGAAGTGTGAAAGATGAAAATTGGACATGGTAAGTCCCCACTGTTTATTTTCTGATACCAGGAGTAATCTGTTTTCCAAGAAGCACCAAGAAGACTGCTAACATGGAACATCTCCAGAGTTCTTAAACAATATGAATGAATGGAAAAAATCTCAATGATGGAGTTTATGATTAAAAGGTGTATAACTATAAGAAAACAATGCAGAATTAGCCCCAAATGAAGTGGAGGATAAAATAATTTTATGTAGTTATAAAAATACTTCAGAATATACATTGGAGATGGATTTACAGGCAGTTGGTTACTCCAATAACTAATCTCTTGACTAAAGGAATGTGGGGTTTATCTAGATACAGGAAAGGTTATTTATTAGTTTAGAATCTCATGGAGACATTAATAAAGGGATTAAAGGGAAGAGAACATTTGATCCATTACATGGATATTTTTCTGGTGTGTAAGTTGTAAAGGATCTCACTGGAGAAGGATGGGTCACAGGACCTGACGTGCCAGGGATTCCGACTTTGCTTGCTGATAACTTATTGGCTAGGCATCAGCACTTTAAAAATAACTCCCAGAGCATGGCTTCCTGCCTTTGTTTTGGCATGACAATTGGTGAGATAGCTTTAAGTGGTCATGAAAGCAGAGCTGGTGAACCAACGAATGCCTCACCGAGATCCAAAAAGCATTGCTACCCATAGAAGCCTTAATTTTGTAAACATCCTGGACAAGACAGAAGAGTGGTGAGAAAAGTGGACAATAATCAACCTGCAAAACTTTTTTTCTGACTTATGGAAAATGGCAGCCTTGGAGCATAAAAATAATTCATCAAAATACAGTCAAATATGGTGATTAGTGGAGGCTGGTAAGCCTTGCCTCCAGGAATTGAGGCAGGAGGACTGCAAGTTCAAGGCCAGCCTGGGCTACAAGACAGACAATGTCTCAGGGGAAAAACAGGGAAGGGGAGAGAAGAGGAGAAGAGGGAAAGAAAGAAGGAAGGAAGAAGAGAAAATCAAGACTGGAGAGATGGCTCAATGGTTAAGAGCATTG